>NC_086447.1:659741671-660066561 GCF_028390025.1 Pseudophryne corroboree
GCACAAAGATCTAACTGAGGCTTGGAGGAGGGTCATAGGGGGAGGAGCCAGTGCACACCTCCTAGGTCCAAAAGCTTTTACTTTTTGTGCCCTGTCTCCTGCGGAGCCGCTATTCCCCATGGTCCTGACGGAGTCCCCAGCATCCACTTAGGACGTTAGAGAAATGTGTGTTCTAAGATGCGTTTCTTGAAGAGTCTTTTTGTCATGCCAACATACTTGTATCCACATGGACATGTAAGGCAGTAAATTACTCCTTGCGTTAAACAATTGATGAAGCTTTTAATTTTCATCTTGTTCTGATATCTGTCCTTAAATTCCTGTGTGATATTGATGTGCTGGCATGCTGTGCACTTGCCACAGGGATAACAGCCCACTATAGATGGCTTTCTTTTTTTGTGTTTGGTAAAGTGACTTCTTACCAAATTATCACGTAAGTTAGGTGATTTTCTCCAGCTGATTTTAATGTTCTTGTCAAATTCTTTTTTCAGGTCTTCATCTGTGTTTAATATGTATCTGTATTTCTGCAGTGCCATATTGATCTGTTTCCATTCTTTGCAATATGTACCTATGAATCTTATCTGGTTTGAATCCATCGATCTGGTTTTTGGAATGAGTAAGGAGCTCCTCGATGTTTGGTTCGTGGAATTATAAGCTTTTTGTAGTGTCTGTTTCCCATAACCCCTCTTTTCCAGTCTCTCCTTGACCTCTGAGGTCATAATCAGATCCCAATAGGAGGATATAGAGATATAAATACACTAATGTAGCAATGTATATGGGAGCTTTCCCTTAGACCACAGAACTAATGCCGCGGCTGTGAGATGCAGCTGACGGCACTAATTAGCGGCCGATATAATAGAACAGGCATAGACAAACATATAACGGCCGGACCGTTTTGAATGGTCCTACCTCATAGGTATTGGCTGGCTGATCCATACACGTCATATTATTGTCTTTTCCTCCCTATATAAATGTCATATCCGGCGGGCGCCGTTTACTATAGTGCCCTGAGGAAGCTCAATAGGAGTGAAATGCGCATAGGCTCATGCTATGTGTTCCCTAACTATTATGGATAATTAAATGTTTTAATGTTGCACTGCACACTCTAAAATATATACTACCATTGGGAGCTATTGTACTTATTTATAAAGAGAGTCTGCACGGCTGCCTGGTATATCTAGTAGAACGCCATCTCAGTGTTGTGGATCACACTGTCATTCAGACACAACACGAGGGAGAGCAGGGGAGTTAACTTACAGTGTAGTTCATATCTATATACGGATTCATTGCAATTGATCACATATTAGATTACTGTTTCAATGGATTCATGCAATGTGTAATACATCTGCATATATACAATCTAATATGGTTAATGCTGTCACCTATAAGCACGAACAGCGGTTATAATAGCGCTTCCGCATGTTATCAAAAGTGACATAATTTAATATGATTATGTGAATAGCCAGGTACTTCATATACACACCTGCATACATATAGTTCAATATGAATAATACTATTTAAAAGTTGCTTTCACACATAATCACGGACAGCGGATATTGGCCCTCATTCCGAGTCGTTCGCTCGTTCTTTTTTTTCGCATCGCAGTGAAAATCAGCTTAGAGCGCATGCGCAATGTTCGCACTGCGACTGCGCTAAGTAATTCTGCTATGAAGAAAGGATTTTTACTCACGGCTTTTTGTTCGCACCGGCGAACGTAGTGTGATTGACAGGAAATGGGTGTTACTGGGCGGAAACACGGCGTTTTATGGGCGTGTGGCTAAAAACGCTACCGTTTCCGGGAAAAACGCAGGAGTGGCCGGAGAAACGGGGGAGTGTCTGGGCGAACGCTGGGAGTGTTTGTGACGTCAAACCAGGAACGACAAGCACTGAACTGATCGCACAGGCAGAGTAAGTCTGGAGCTACTCTAAAAAGTTTTTTTTGTTCGCAATATTGCGTAAACTTCGTTCGCACTTTTAAGATGCTAAGATACACTCCCAGTAGGCGTAGACTAAGCGTGTGTAACTCTGCTAAATTCGCCTTGCGACCGATCAACTCGGAATGAGGGCCATTAAGCGCTACCAAGTGTCATCAAATTTATACAATTTAATGCAGCAAGGTAGACAGCTAATTACTGTGTATTAATATCATACAGAAGATATAACTATTCCTGTATATCTACTCAGTATCTGCTTGTACCAAGAACGATGCACCATCAGCATGAATAGCAGATATAAAGTATTACTGTGATTCCAATTTAATACAGTGCAGCAAGACAGTCTGTTATTAACCAATAATAGTATATAGGGGATATCAATTTATTCTCTCCATGCACTTGTTGAATATCTCACTGCGGCATGCCATAAATATGACTACTGGGCTGTAAATAATATCGTGAATCACTGAATAGACATAACACAGTATAAAAAGGAAATATAACACTGTTAATTAACCTTGTTAATGGAAGATTCATTTATACATCTGTACATAATTCTATATATGTTACTACTCTAAGATATATCCCCAATTAGCTCTCTCTATATGTGGATGGTAGATATTACACTGCAAGGCTTTTGTACCGTGCAGTATCTCAGGACTCAGCGTATGAGTCACATACTTGAGCAACAGTGTTTCATTTACTCTAACTTGCTACATTGAGAAATATCTCACTACACTTCTGGTATACATCAGGAGACTAGAGTCTCATTGTTGCAATATCTGAAATAAGTTTGTGACTCAATAGTAGGGAAATATATTTCCCTCTATAATATATGGTACAAGCTCCATGGAATATGGATACTATACATTTTGAATAAATTTTGCACTGATATAGTGCTGTATAAATACATGAATGGTCATGCACATCTGAAACAAATATAAGAAAGTATACACAGGGAAAAACACATCAGCTTTGTTTTTAAATCTTTATTCACATTTTTCTTTTTCTATTACACAAATAATTTCTCTCTTTTTTTATTTTAATATTTCGCTCTATTAATAAAGGACATATTTAGTCCCATTATAAAAATAATTTCAGGCAACCATTCTGGTTATGGGCATTTAAACCAACACTTACTAATATTACGGAGGATATACATTTCTGTGAAATCTTATGCAAAAATTGTCAGTTGGGAGAGTGCACCACAAAGTATACCTGGTTTATTTTGTCCTTCCCCTCTCTTGGGGATCTGTATTTTATAGTCTCATTCAAACCAGGTGGTGGCACCTTTTGGAGCCTTTATATACATTTGCAAACTCCCAAAATTAGGGTCTGATAGGATATAGTAAAAGGCATCCCAACTTTGTAATTAAAACTGTTATCAATTTATCTTGGTGCGGGTTACCCCCCAGTATCTGGCAGGATTGTTTTACCTGACCAGCACTGGAATTTTTGAAGAACTTACCCTTGTTAAAAGTGGAGAAAATGGCCCAGATGGAATTCCTCCGAAGGAGCATTCTTGGTCTCACACCAAGACACATACTTCCTCCAGATACGGTGATAATGTTTCGCTGTCACCTCCTTCCTAGCCCTTATCAGAGTAGGAATGACCTCATCCGGAATGCCCTTTTCAGCTAGAATCCGGCGTTCAACCGCCATGCCGTCAAACGCAGCCGCGGTAAGTCTTGGAACAGACAGGGCCCCTGTTGCAACAGGTCCTCTCTGAGAGGAAGAGGCCACGGATCTTCTGTGAGCATTTCCTACAGCTTCGGATACCAGGCTCTTCGAGGCCAATCTGGAACAATGAGAATTGCCTGTACTCCTTTTCGTCTTATGATTCTCAATATTTTTGAGATGAGAGGAAGAGGAGGGAACACATAGACCGACTGGAATACCCACGGAGTCACCAGGGCGTCCACCGCTACCGCCTGAGGGTCCCTTGACCTGGCACAATACCTCGGGAGCTTTTTGTTGAGGCGTGACACCATCATGTCTATTTGAGGCAGTCCCCACTGACTTGCAATCTCTGCAAAGACTTCTTGATGAAGTCCCCACTCTCCTGGATGGAGATCGTGTCTGCTGAGGAAGTCTGCTTCCCAGTTGTCCACTCCCGGAATGAAGACTGCTGTCAGAGCGCTTACATGATTTTCCGCCCAGCGAAGAATTTTGGTGGCTTCTGCCATTGCCACTCTGCTCCTTGTTCTGCCCTGGCGGTTTACATGAGCCACAGCCGTGACATTGTCTGACTGAATCAGAACCGGTAGGTCGCGAAGAAAATTCTCCGCTTGACGTAGGCCGTTGTATATGGCCCTCAATTCCAGTATGTTGATGTGTAGACAAGCCTCCTGCTTGACCACAGACCCTGGAAGTTTCTTCCCTGTGTGACTGCTCCCCAGCCTCGGAGGCTCGCGTCCGTGGTCACCAGAACCCAGTCCTGAATGCCAAACCTGCGACCCCCTAGAAGGCGAGCACTCTGCAGCCACTACAAGAGAGATACCCTGGCCCTGGGGGACAGGCTGATCATCTGATGAATATGTAGATGTGACCCGGACCACTTGTCCAGAAGGTCCGACTGAAAGGTCCTCGCATGGAACCTGCCGAATGGAATGACCTCGTAAGACGCCACCATCTTTCCCAGAACTCGAGTGCATTGATGGACCGACACCCTTTTTGGCTTTAACAGGTCCCTGACCACGTTCGGGAGTTCCTGGGCCTTTTCCATCAGGAGAAAAACCCTTTTTCGTTCCGTGTCCAGAATCATGCCTTGGAAAGGCAAACGGGTCATCGGAACCAACTGTGACTTTGGTAGATTGAGAATCCAGCCGTGCTGTTGCAACACCCTCAGGGAGAGTGACACGCTGTTCAGTAACTGTTCTCTCGATCTTGCTTTTATTAGGAGATCGTCCAAGTACGGGATAATTGTGACACCCTGCTTGCGCAGGAGCACCAAAATTTCCGCCATTACCTTGGTGAAAATCCTCAGGGCCGTGGAAAGCCCAAACGACAACGTCTGAAATTGGTAATGACAATCCTGTACAGCGAATCTCAGGAACGCCTGATGAGGAGGATATATGGGGACATGAAGGTATGCATCCTTTATGTCCGGGGGCACCATATAATCCCCCCCCTCCAGGCTGGCGATGACCGCTCTGAGCGATTCCATCTTGAATTTGAACCTTTTCAAGTATAGGTTTAAGGATTTTAAATTCAGAATGGGTCTGACCGAACCGTCCGGTTTCGGTACCACAAACAGGGTTGAGTAGTACCCCGTCCCCTGTTGAAGCAGGGGAACTTTGACCACCACTTGTTGAAGACACAGTTTTTGAATTGCATTTAAAACTACTTCCCTCTCCAGGGAAGAAGCTGGTAGGGCCGATTTGAAAAACCGGCGAGGAGGCACCTCTTCGAATTCCAGCTTGTAACCCTGGGAAACAATGTCTATTGCCCAGGGATCTACCTGTGATTGAATCCAGACACGGATGAAAAGTCGAAGACGTGCCCCCACTGGGGCGGACTCCCTCAGCGGAGCCCCAGCGTCATGCGGTGGATTTTGTAGAAGCCGGGGAGTACTTCTGTTCCTGGGAACTAGCTGTAGTTGGCAGCTTTTTCCCTCTGCCCTTACCTCTGGCGAGAAAGGAAGATCCCCGTACTCTCTTGGATTTATGCGACCGAAAGGACTGCATCTGATAATGTGGCGTTTTCTTTGGCTGTGAGGAAACATAAGGTAAAAAAGTGGATTTACCTGCAGTAGCTGTGGAAACCAGGTCCATGAGACCTTCCCCAAATAATTCCTCACCCTTGTAAGGCAAAACCTCCATATGCTTCTTTGAGTCGGCATCACCTGTCCATTGTCGGGTCCACAGGGCTCGCCTAGCAGAAATCGCCATGGCGTTGGCTCTGGAACCCAGTAGGCCAACGCCTCTCTGAGCATCTCTCATATATAGGACAGCATCCTTAATATGACCCAAGGTCAATAAAATGGTATCCTTATCCAGTGTATCAATTTCAGCAGACAAGGTATCTGTCCACGCTGCTACAGCGCTACAAACCCAAGCCGACGCTATCGCCGGTCTGAGTAATGTACCAGTATGTGTGTAAATTGACTTCAACGTAGTCTCTTGCCTGCGATCAGCAGGATCCTTGAGGGTTGCGGTATCTTGAGACGGCAGCGCCACCTTTTTGGATAAGCGCGTCAACGCTTTGTCCACTCTGGGAGAGGATTCCCACCGTATCCTGTCCTTAGCCGGGAAAGGATGCGCCATAAGAATCCTTTTGGGAATCTGCAGTTTCTTGTCTGGAGTTTCCCAAGCCCAACTCATTTAGCTCATGTGAAGGAGGGAAAGTAACCTCAGGTTTCTTTTCCTTATACATGCGCACCGAGGGGTCATCTGTGATATGCAACACATCTTTTATAGCAATAATCATATAATGAATACTTTTTGCCAATCTCGGCTGCAACCTTGCATCATCATAGTCGACACTGGAGTCAGAATCCGTGTCGGTATCAGTGTCTGCTACTTGGGATATTGGGCGCTTTTGAGACCCAGAAGGGTCCTGTGACATAGTGAAAGGCAGGGATTGACTCCCTGTATTTCCCCTGGACTCCGCTTTGTCCAACCTTTTGTGTAATAAATTCACATTTGCATTTAAAACATTCCACATATCCAACCAATCAGGTGTCGGCGTTGCCGATGGAGACACCACATTTGCTTCACCTCCTCCCTAGAAGAGCCTTCGCTTCAGACATGCTGACACACGCGTACTGACACCCCACACACTCAGGGAAATCTCTAATCTAAAGATAGTTCCCTCAACCAGGCTTTTGGAGAGACAGAGAGAGAGTATGCCAGCACACACCCAGCGCCAATGACCCTGGAAACACAAGTCCCAGCTATATACAGCGCTTTTTTGTTTTATATATATATATATATATATATATATATATATTGACTGCGCCCAAATTATGTGCCCCCCCCTCCTTCAAAGCCCTCTGTCACAGTGTTCAGCAGGGGAGAGTCCGGGGAGCCAGCTTCTCAGCAGCGTGCTGTGGAGAAAATGGCGCTGGTTAGTTAGTGCTGTGGGATCAAGCTCTGCCCCCTCAGCGGCGGGCTTCGGTCCCGCTCAAAATACAAATTAACCTGGCGGGGGATTGTATATTATCCTGCTATAGCTGAATATACTTGTAATGCCAGCCAAGAGGATTATTGCTGCCCAGGGCCCCCCCATGTCTCCTGCGGAGCCCGTCTATTCCCCATGGTCCTTGCGGAGTCCCCAGCATTCTCTAGGACGTAAGAGAAAAAGTGTGTGTGGCGATGGCAGGTTCCAAAGCATATTGTTGCACCTAAGCCCACCACACTGAACACATGGCTGCTAGTTGGTCCCTATTTGCAATGTATATTTCTCCCTATTTTTCATACTGACAAGTACACTTTTTCTCTGCATGTCTATTTATTGTTACCTCTAAGAGCATTTGAGGTTAATGTCAGTACTCAAAAAAAACTTAAAATGAAATCAGTAGTATGAGACTAGGGACTGGAAGGCTCCTGCCCTGATCCTGGAAACGTTGTCCACAGCCCACACTACTGCGCACAACACAACACAACACAGAACGTAACGTAACGGGTGCTGCTGCTGCGGCCGCCCCTACAGTACTTTGTATAAGTGCTATATGACAGCTACGGCCGTGATAGGACCCTGTCAGCCGCCCGCCTCCGGAACAGGAAGCGCCCGCCCCGCTCTGTCTCCTGTCCTCTCCCAGTCACCATGTGTGCAGCTCCGGGGACAAGGTCATCCACTCGTGGCGTTCTCCACGCTCCTATGGAAACCAGGTGAGTGCCTGTGTGCGGGATGCGTGTTCCGGTGGCATGCGGGGCTGCAGCGGGTATGGTGTCCGCACTTACTGACACACATGCGTGACCTGCGTAGCTATGTGCGTGTATCAGGGCATCAAGGCACGTAGTAAATAAATGATGATGAGACTGTAATATGTGATATATATATATATTCCGTATACTTGGGTTCGTGCTGCAGTGGGTGGCTTGCACATGACGGTCTCCACAGTCTGTCCCATCACTGTTATTTCACCGCTTATCACAAGTCTGTTCTCTACATCACAGGTGTATTACTTCAAAACAAGTTGTCTTTTTTTATTTTAATGAAAAACTTCTGCTGTAATGAGATTGGTGTATCCCTGTGTGCACTATGTGTCTCTAGTAATGTCTACTGAGTTCCATTTGATCCAAGTGATCTAAAGGGCCCTTACACATTAGGCGATAACACTGAACGATAGGACCGTTCGGGTGGTCTTCAGTATGCCACTGGCCAGGATCCCGGCAACCAGCATACCGGTGCTGGGATCATGACCGCCGGCATGTTGACACATTTTCTCTCTCTTGGGGATTCACGACCCCCCTGGAGGAAGAATAAACCCTGAGCCTGCAGCATGGTGAGCGCAGCGAGCCTGTAAGGGGCTCATTAGCGCTTGCCCAGCTGTCGGTATGCTGGCCCTCGGGATCCCGGCCGCTGGCCCAAAATACTACACCCTAACTTAGTTTTTACTATTCCCCACCCTCACCCCTTCCCCGACCTCTAAACATTCCAGCGCCCCTGCTTCTGACCCCCACAGAAGACTGACCTATCTGCAGTACAGGGTGACATTCTTGGCTCTGCCCCTGGAAAGTGATGTGTATTCAGCAGTTTAGCTCCCAGCACAAGAACTGTTGGGAGCTGTGGTTTATATTGTGATTACTGCGGTGCCTGGGCTGGCACTAGTACTAACACAGGTGCTGCTGAATGAATTGGGTCGGACCCGATTGCCTTGCATGCCACTGTCATAGAGGCAACTGCAGGGCTACCGGGTGGTCCAGATCCTGGCCAGAGGTGTAATGAGGAGCTGCAGCGCCCAAAGCAGGCGGTGGCACCCCATCCTCCACTACAGAATATGGGGCAGATTTATTAAGCCTGGTGAAGTGATAAAGTGGAAGGTGATAAAGCACCAGCCAGTCAGCTCCTAACTGTCATTTCTCTAACGTACTAGTGGATGCTGGGGACTCTGTCAGGACCATGGGGAATAGCGGGCTCCGCAGGAGACAGGGCACATCTAAAAAGCTTTTTAGGTCACATGGTGTGTACTGGCTCCTCCCCCCATGACCCTCCTCCAAGCCTCAGTTAGGTTTTTGTGCCCGTCCGAGAAGGGTGCAAACTGGATGGCTCTCTTAAGGAGCTGTTTAGTAAAGTTTTTTTTAGGTTTCTAATCAGTGATTCCTGCTGGCGACAGTATCACTGCAACGAGGGACTTAGGGGAGAGACTTGCAACTCACCTGCGTGCAGGAGGATTGAAGTTTTAGGCTACTGGACACTGAGCTCCAGAGGGAGTCGGAACACAGGTCAGCCTGGGGTTCGTCCCGGAGCCGCGCCGCCGATCCCCCTTACAGACGCTGAAGAAAGACGGCGGAACGGAGGTCCGGAAACAGGCGGCAGAAGACTTCACAGTCTTCAGAGAGGTAGCGCACAGCACTGCAGCTGTGCGCCATTGTTGCTACACGGCTCACTGACACGGTCACGGAGGGTGCAGGGCGCTGCTGGGGGCGCCCTGGGCAGCAATATAAATACCTATTTGGCAAATAAATACATCACATATAGCCATTAAGGCTATATGTATGTATTTAACCCAGGCCAGTTTTCCTAATAACCGGGAGAAAAGCCCGCCGTGAAAGGGGCGGAGCTTATTCTCCTCAGCACTCAGCGCCATTTTCCTGACCAGCTCCGCTGGTGAGGAAGGCTCCCACTCTCCCCTGCACTACAGAAACAGGGTTAAAGAGAAGGGGGGCATAAATTGGCGATATAATTATATATTAAGAGCCCATATATAGAAAGAACACCTTCTAGGGTTGTTATATACATTATGGCGCTTTTGGTGTGTGCTGGCAAACTCTCCCTCTGTCTCCCCAAAGGGCTAGTGGGTCCTGTCCTCTATCAGAGCATTCCCTGTATGTGTGTGCTGTAGGTCGGTACGTGTGTGTCGACATGTATGAGGAAAATGTTGGTGAGGAGACGGAGAAAATTGCCTGTAATGGTGATGTCACTCTCTAGGGAGTCGACACCAGAATGGATGGCTTACTTATGGAATTACGTGATAATGTCAACACGCTGCAAGCCGGTTGACGACATGAGACAGCCGGCGGACAAATTAGTATCGGTCCAGGCGTCTCAGACACCGTCAGGGGCTTGTAAAAACGCCCATTTACCTCAGTCGGTCGACAGACACTGACACGGACACTGACCCCAGTGTCGACGGTGAAGAAACAAACGTATTTTTCCTTTAGGGCCACAAGTTACATGTTAAGGGCAATGAAGGAGGTGTTACGTATTTCTGATACCACAAGTACCACAAATAAGGGTATTTTGTAGGGTGGGAATAAACTACTTGTAGTTTTGCCTGAATCAGATAAATTAAATGAAGTGTGTGATGATACGTGGGGTTCCTCCGACAGAAAGTTATGGGCGGTATACCCTTTTTCCCGCCAGTAGTAAGGGCGAGTTGGAAAACACACCTTAGGGTGGACAAGGCGCTCACACGCTTATAAAAAACATGGCGTTACCGTTTCCAGATACGGCCGCCCTCAAGGAGCCAGCTGATAGGAAGCTGGAAAATATCATAACAGTATATACACACATACTGGTGTTATACTACGACCAGCAATCGCCTCAGCCTGGATGTGCAGCGCTGAGGGGGCTTGGTCGGATTTCCTGACTGAAAATTTTGATACCCTTGACAGGGACAGGATTTTATTGTCTATAGAGCATTTTAAGGATGCATTTCTATATATGTGTGATGCGCAGAGGCATATTTGCATTCTGGCATCAAGAGTAAATGTGATGTACATATCTGCCAGACGAAGACACGACAGTGGTCAGGTGAGGCAGATTCCAGACGGCATATGGAAGTATTGCCGTATAAAGGGGCGGTCCATTGGACCTGGTGGCCATGGCAACAGCTGAAAAATCCACCTTTTGTTACCCCGAGTCACATATTGGCAGAAAAGGACACAGTCTTTTCAGTCTCAGTCCTTTCGTCCCCATACGGGCAGGCGGGCGAAGGCCAGTCATATCTGCCCAGGGGGAGAGGAAAGGGAAGAAGACTGCAGCAAGCAGCTCATTCCCAGGAACAGAAGCTCCTCACGGCTTCTGCCAAGTCCGCAGCATAACGCTGGGGCCGTACAAGCGGACTCAGGTGCGGTAGGGGGTCATCTCAAGAGTTTCAGCAACACTCGCAAGGGAACTCCGGGATCCTACATGTAATATCCCAGGTGTACATTGGAAATTCGAGACGTCTCCCCCTCACACAATTCACAGGCTGTATTCCCAGCAGGTGATAATCAAAGTACCCTTCTTACAACAAGGAAGGGGGTAGTATTCCACACTATATTGTGGTACTGAAGCCAACCGGCTCGGTGAGATCTGAAATATTTGAACACTTACATACAAGCGTTCAAATCAAGATGGAGTCACTCGGAGCAGTGATCGCGAACCAGGAAGAAGTGGACGATATGATGTCACTGGATATCAGGGACGTTTACCTACAGGTCCAAATTTGCCCTTCTCACCAAGGGTACTTCAGGTTCCTGGTACAGAACTGTCACTATCAGTTCAGACGCTGCCGTTTGGATTGTCCACGGCGCCCCGGGTCTTTACCAAGGTAATGGCCGGAATGAGGATTTTTCTTGAAAGAAACATGGACGCTTTCCTGATAAGGGCAAGGTCCAGAGAACAGTTGGAGGTCGGAGTAGCACTATCTTAAGTAGTTCTACGACAGCACGAGTGGATTCTAAATATTCCAAAATCGCAGCTTTTTCCGACGACACGTCTACTGTTCCTAGGGAAGATTCTGGACACAGTCCAGAAAAACGTGTTTCTCCCAGTGGAGAAAACCAGGGAGTTATCCGAGCTAATCGGGATCCTCCTAAAACCAGGAAAAGTGTCAGTGCATCATTGCACAAGAGTCCTGGTAAAAATGGTGGCTTATTACGAAGCAATTCCATTCGGCAGATTTCCCGCAAGAACTCTTCAGTGGGATCTGCTGGACAAATGGTCCGGATCGCATCCTCAGATGCATCAGCGGAAAAGGGTGTCTCTCCTGTGGTGATTACAGAGTGCTCATCTTCTAGAGGGCCGCAGATTCGGCATTCAGGATTGGATGCCGGTGACCACGGAGGCCAGCCTGAGAGGCTGGGGAACAGTCACACAGGGAAAAAATTTCCAGGGAAGTGTGATTAAGTCTGGAGAATTCTCTCCGCATAAATAAGCTTAGAGCAAATTTATAATGCTCTAACCTTAGCTAGACCTCTGCTTCAAGGTCAGCCGGTATTGATCCAGTGGGATAACATCACGGCAGTCGCCCACGTAAACAGAAGGGCGGCACAAGAAGCAGGAGGGCAGTGAAAACTGCAAGGATTTTTCGCTAGGCGGAAAATCATGTGATAGCACTGTCAGCAGTGTTCTTTCCGGGAGTGGACGACTGGGAAGCAGACTTCCTCAGCAGGCATGACCTCCACCCGGGAGAGTGGAAACTTCATAGGGAAGTTTTTCAACATGATTGTGGACCGTTGGCAAAGACCAAAGGTGGACATGATGGCGTCCCGCCCGAACAAAAAACGGGACAGGTATTCCGCCAGGTCATGAGACCTTCAGGCGATAGCTGTGGATGTTCTGGTAACACCGTGGGTGTACCAGTCTGTGTATGTGTTCCCTCCTCTGTTTCTCATAACCAGGGTATTGAGAATTATAAGACATAGAGGAGTATGAACTATACTAGTGGCTCCGGATTGGCCAAGAGGGACTTGGTACCCGGAACTTCAAGAAATGCTCACAGAGGACTAAGGGCCTGGGGAGCTAAGAAGGGACTTGATTCAGCAAGTACCATGTCTATTCCAAGACTTACCGCGGCTGCGTTTGACGGCATGGCGGTTGAATGCCGGATCCTGAGGGGAAAAGGCATTCCATAAGAGGTCATACCTACCTTGGTCAAAGCCAGGAAGGAGGTGACCGCACAACGTCATCACCACATGTGGTGAAAATATGTTGCGTGGGTGAGGCCAGGAAGGCTCCACGACGGAAATTCAACTAGGTCGATTTCTACACTTCCTGAAAACAGGAGTGTTTTGGACCTCAAATTGGGGTTCATTAACATTTAAATTTCGGCCCTGTAGATTTTCTTCCAGAAAGAATTGACTTCAGTTCCTGAAGTCCAGATTGTAAAGGATGTATTGCATATACAGCTTTTTTGTGCCCCTAGGGGCACTGTGAGATCTCAACATAGTGTTGGGATTTCTTAAAATCATATTGGTTTGAACCGCTCAAATCTGTGGATTTAAAATATCTCACATGGAAAGTGACCATGCTGTTGACAAATATCTCACATGGGAAGTGACCATGTTGTTAGCCCTGGCCTCGGCCAGGCGATTGTCAGAATGGGCGGCTTTGTCTTACAAAAGCCCATATTAAAATTTTCCATTTGAACAGGACAGAACTGGGACTCGTCTCCAGTTTCTTCATAAAGGGGTGTCAGCGTTTTCACCTGAAACAACCTCTTGTGGTGCCTGCGGCTACTAGGGACTTGGAGGACTCCAAGTTACTAGACGTGGTCAGGGCCCTAAAAATATATATATATATATATATATATATATATATATATATATATATATATATATATATATATATATATATATATATATATATATATATATATATATATATATATATATATATATTAGTTAGGACGGCTGGAGTCAGAAAGTCTGACTTGCTGTTTATACTGTATACACCCAACAAGCTGGGTGCTCATGCTTCTAAGCAGTCTATTGCACGCTGGATTTGTAGTACAATTCAGCTTGCACATTCTGTGGCAGGCCTGCCACAGACGAAATATGTAGATGCCCATTCCACAAGGAAGGTGGGCTCATCCTGGGCGGCTGCCCGAGGAGTCTCGGCATTACAACTTTGCCGAGCAGCTACGTGGTCAGGGGAGAACACGTTTGTAAAATTTTACAAATTTTGATACTCTGGCTAAGGAGGACCTGGAGTTCTCTCATTCGGTGCTGCAGAGTCATCCGCACTCTCCCGCCCGTTTGGGAGCTTTGGTATAATCCCCATGGTCCTGACGGAGTCCCCAGCATCCACTAGGACGTTAGAGAAAATAAGAATTTACTTACCGATAATTCTATTTCTCGTAGTCCGTAGTGGATGCTGGGCGCCCATCCCAAGTGCGGATTGTCTGCAATGCTTGTACATAGTTATTGTTACAAAAATCGGGTTATTACTATTGTTGTGAGCCATCTTTTCGGAGGCTACTTCGTTTTGTTATCATACTGTTAACTGGGTTCAGATCACAAGTTGTACGGTGTGATTGGTGTGGCTGGTATGAGTCTTACCCGGGATTCAAGATCCTTCCTTATTGTGTACGCTCGTCCGGGCACAGTACCTAACTGAGGCTTGGAGGAGGGTCATGGGGGGAGGAGCCAGTACACACCATGTGACCTAAAAAGCTTTTTAGATGTGCCCTGTCTCCTGCGGAGCCCGCTATTCCCCATGGTCCTGACGGAGTCCCCAGCATCCACTACGGACTACGAGAAATAGAATTATCGGTAAGTAAATTCTTATTTTTTCAAACCCAGCCTGTGACATGGTAGTTAGGAGCTGATTGGCTGGTACTTTATCACCGTGCATTTTACCACTTCACCAGGCTTAATAAATCTGCCCCTATGTGTTTAGTGTATGTCCTGGGAAGGGAGGTAATGTATGTTTGCGATACATTTTAAATGTTTCTGGCAGATTAATACAACTGATGTTACAGCAAATATTCCCTGCTGGATTTCATAAACAGGTTCTACAGGAGCTTGATTTTTTTTTTTGAAGATTTTCTTTCACCTACTGTACTACTAACATGTTGTTATAATACCCCCACTAAGGGATTACACGGGTGTGTTTTATTTTCTCTTTATTGGCATTTTGTTATATATAAATAATTTCCTCTAGACCAGTGACCTACTGGTCACAAACAATTGACTTCTATTTTGTAGGCAAACCATCCATATTATACTATGGTGAGCCTGAGTACAAACTGAAACAGCTCTTTTGGCAGAGTGAGATATACATAACTACTTTATTAAGAATGATATTATCCTTTATTTTGGCAACTTGAATTAATTTTGATTTAGACCTATTGATACCATTTTTTTGGTCATTGTTTTGTGTGTATGTGTTTGTCTCTTGTCCCTATCTGCTTCACCTGATATGAAGCATTTGATATTGCTTTAATTAATGTTATGTTTTGGATTAGGACAGTGAGTGCCCCAAACAACAAGAGTACTTTTCTTTCCCCTTGTATTCCATATTCTACGCTCATGGTGCACCTCCTACGGTATACTGTACTTGGCCTATATTGTTGTGATTCTTTTTTTTTTGGTCCACAGGTGGATTTCCCTACTTGATATTATACAGAGTGGAAATACCAGTGCTTAGGTTTCTCCTGTTCCCCCTTCCCTTGGGTCATTGTCAAGAACAAGTTGCGTGTGTGCTGTATATAGTGGAAGTAATTAGGTTGAATAGCTTATGGAGGTTATGGGGTATATTCAATAAGTGTCTGATCCTTTCCGACAAGCATTGTCGGAAAGGATCCGACTATGCACTATTCAATAAACTGCCAAATCCGACTGTCAGATTTGTCTGCTGCTGCTGCTGACCCCGTTCCCAGTGCCGGCCGGGCGTCCTCAACCTCCCCGCTGCTGTTCCCCCTCCCCGCCGGCCCGGAGTCCTCATCTTTCGTGCTGCTACTACTTACCCTGGCGCCATGCGCCGCCCAGACTGGCTCTTCCTCCTGGGATATGAGGATCTGTAAGCTGGACGGCGTGGGGAGCTGAGATCGGTGGCCGGCGGGACGAGCTGACAGCGGGGGGTCATGTCTGCGGCAGTGGGGGAAGGCGCTGCAGGGAGAGAGGTGCCTGTCCGTCCCCCGGCCAGGCACCTCTCTCCCTGCAGCGCCTCCCCCCACTGCCGCAGACATGTCCCCCCGCTGTCAGCTCATCCGGCCGGCCGCTGATCTCAGCTCCCGCAGCCGCCCGCAGCACCGCTTGTCTCCTCACCTCAATCCGACTTGTTTTCAAGTCGGATTGAGTTTGTCGGAAAGGGGGCCAAAACCTGTCGGATTTAGCCCCATTTCCGACAAAAGCACACTGATCACGGCTATTCCGCCGATCCACGTGTTTTCCAACATGTCGGGAAAAATCAGCCCCTATTGAACAGGTCGGAACCCCTTCTGACCTATTTCTGTTGGAAGCTGCCGTCTTTCCGACAAGACAGCAGCTTCCTACAGTTATTGAATACACCCCTATGTGGGGGTTAAAGATTGTGTTGATCATGCCTGAAGAGGTGAGTTTTCAGAAAACACTTTAAGGTTTGGAAGCTAGAAGAAAGTCTTGCAAGAAATGTTATTGCTAGTACCCTGTGACGGTGGGGCACGACTGTCGGGCATCAGACAAGGTGCCCTCCCAACCACAGTCTCTTCAACAGTGGTCAGAGGACCTTATAAAAATAGTATGTATGGCCTACATGCTTTTTTTTATAAGTACATACACTATTCTTTCTGCACTCCTTAGAGTGAACACTGTGAATGCAAAATTACTTTCTCACAAATATTTAAAATGCCCGCTCTAATATATATTGCAGACGCCAGGCTCATCTTATTACCATATACGATAAAAGTGCGCTGTACATTTCAAAACACTGCATCCCATAAGAGAAAACAATACACCCACACATTATCTGAGTTCCAAAGCTCATTGATGTATATATTTATTATTAAAAGGATATGGATTCAATATATATTACAATGTACAGTATACCTATAGTTACATGGTTACACTCACACAGTAAGCAGTTAAAACATACAGTTACAGCAAATACATCACCATATCTTTCTCGTATAAAAGTCTCTCCATATCTCTCTCTCTCTGTCTGTCTGTCTGTCTGTCTGTCTGTGTGTGTAAAATCATGTTGGAACTCCATCATCGTCTGAGACAGAACAGGAACTGACCTCCTGTGTGATCAGCAATGTGTTATCTAGTTTTTTGGGGGAGGGGACTTACTCATTCATGATGAGTCACTAGTCCCTTTGTATATGCTAAACAGGTTCAGCCTTGGGGACGTCCAAAGGGGCTGGCGTGAGCTTCCTGTACACTACCTGTTTGGAATATCTATTGTTCTAATAAAAGTGACTTTAGCTTTTATACATTTAATCATAATTATTTGTTGCAATGTCCTACAACTTTATAACAAGTATCAAATGAATCTACACATTAATCTGGTTGCTTAAATACCAAATATGACAGGTGTATCTGGTTTCGTTCAAATAATGCACATACATGACATTACTTCATTATATATAATTTTAAATCATCATGATGTCTGGCGCTTGATATTATTATAGTTATGTCCATCTCTGTGGCATGTCCGTGTAAATGCGTGTGTTACCATATATTGCTGTGCTCGCTGCGCGTATTTGCAAGTATAGCGACTCATAATGTGTGTAGTTTGTATGTTCTTTTTCTGTAATATTTTTGACTTCGACAGTCCACCCTTTGACAGCAAACAATAACTGCCATCAATTATTAACATAAGAAAAAAAATATTTCATACAATAATCGGTGACCTAGACACAAGTATGTATGCGTTTCGCAAATCCGACACTTGACTATATTTGGGGAAGACAGGTAGGAGGACGAGACATCCTCTATATGCACTCGGCGGTCACGGGACCACTGGTTGGGTGTGGGACAACATTCAACCTATAGAGTATTCTGGGACAGTGCTTTGGCTTATAATGTCTGATTTGCGACGAAGACTTCACACATACATGTACCTATGTCTTTGTACACTGATGTTTGGATTCGATTGAGGTTCTGCTGGGTAGATGAAGAAGACACAAACAAATCGTGACAGTGACATATAAAATTTTCATGATCTACATATTCCTATCATTTTCTGAACATTGTTTCCATTTCTGGAACGTATGCTAGGTCTGTTTAATCATTGAACAAGGGTTATAAGTAGTGTCCTTCCTAAATAACATAAACCTTCGAAGTTCGGGGAGAGCCACTCATAAACCTTTCTTCCACATATATTAATGAGCTCTGTCTGCAATGTGTGAATAGCCATTGTCTGATTGTTCCTGATTACCTCTGAACTTCATAACTACTAGACCTTTGATTTTTCTCTGATTTTAACAAACTGATCGGCTATCCCTGGGATCCTATAAGGAAATCACTCCTTCCTCCAGAACCAGTTCCAGTCCCACACTCGACTCCTCATAAAAAAAACCTCGCAAAAATAGAATATCCTGAAAAAAAATGTTTGTCAGCGGGAAAGAGAGAAAAGAGAAATAGAACAAAACAACTCTTGTTCATAACAAATCAATTACAGTGACTGGTCTTTCTGCAGTCCTTTAGTACGCTCAGGTAGTGTTCAACAATGCCGCCTCTCCGTCTTCACGGAACAGAGTCTCAGGTGATACTTTTGCGATCTCACTCCATTTACGAGTTCCTTCCGGACTACCAACTTTCCTGCAATGGGTATCGTGGACCCAAGTCTCTCTCTCGGCTAGTTTCACTGGGATAGTGCTGTCAACAAAACTTGGCATGGTCCTTCCCACCTGTCTATTAGGCAACCCGAGCGTAAGAACAATCACACAGTCTCTTGGTTCACAATCAAGACAGTTAGTATTTGGCATACCAGCAATCTACAGTTTCAAGTTCTTTTGTCAAGTTCTCAAATGCTGGCTCATCTCAATAAGGTACTGTACTGTCGCCTCATTGGTGTATTTCTGATCTTAGTGCGGACCAATCATGACATGAGGTTGTCTTCCAAAAACAACCCAAAAAAGACACAAATACCAAAACCAAAACAAATTTCGAAGAGGGTGAGTCATTGAGTGAAGATCTGGGAGTGGTTCAGAAGCTGCATAATACTAGTGGCAGTATCTATGATCACAATAGTACAATTTCAAGCTTTGCTCCTGCTTCTAGGGGTACCATTATCTACACACAAATTTCTGCGCAATTTTTCTTTGAGGTAACCACAGCAGCATCTGTGGCGGCAGGAAATGCCTCTACCCAGTTTGAGAAAACATCAGTGCACACCAATACATAACAATAATTCCTAAAGGGTGTTAACTGTACGAAGTCGATTTGTATTTCCTGAAAAGATCCGTCTGCAGGAGGGATATGGGATGATTCTGTTGGTATTGCTGTACCAATATTCTTCCTCAAGCAAGCAAGACAGGTCATTGCTCTCTTACCTGCATGAGAATAGAATCCTGGCGCACACCAGTAGGCTCTCATCAGCCTGCACATACCCTCTTTGCCTAGATGAGTCAGACCGTGTGCCACCTCAGCTAGACTTGGAGGGTATGCTCTGGGGGCTACTGGCTTACCGTGTCCACCTGTCTACAGTCCTGAGGACTCCTGGCCATACCCCTTTGTCCTCCAGACTGCCTTTTCCTGTAGGGAACACAAATTTTTGTATCTTAATTTAACTATCGTGTGTTTGCAATGTAGAGTACCATGAGCATAACTCAAAAAAAGAAAAGAAAGAAACATCTCTAGAGGAGTGAAAGAAGAAGAAATGAAAAAGAAAATGTCAGGTTTGCCATTCACAAACAGGCATATCAGTGTCTATACAAAATTTCCCTTCACCAGTATTCCCATTCTCCACCCTTTGTGCATGACAAGGCACACTGCAGTAATACTGGTGTTATCGTGCTGTTGAGATATACTGGGTTCGGGCAGAACTTTGAAGGACCTAGGCATGTGGAGTTTGAACTGTAATTGGGTCCATGTATTGTACCACCCTGTGTGAACGCAAAAGATGAAGAGGAAACTAGAGAAACAGAATAGAGGTTGGTGACAGATGAGTTTGTAGAGGTGAAGATTTTATAAAAATTTGACAACTGGATTGGGTACTACGGGGAAGTGATTCTCTACTTGGTCTACTCCCCTTAAAAATGTCTGTGATTGTCGTATCGCTATTGGGACTATCCCAGCCATCAATCCAGTGTCCTCTCCATCCTAAGTTCATAGGGAACCCGGTATCTGTGAGATATTTTCCTCTACCTGTGATGGACATGCATCTAGAACAGTAGAATGCGACATTAGTCTTCGTGGGTGTCTAACATACTTTGTACTTCCTGAGCGGGAGCACAGTATATGTATATCATATCTAACAAAATTAAGTTAATCAGGGGCCATTTCTGCTAGGAAAAAGAAGCAAAAGTTTAGAGGCCCCATCTTAACCCCAGCAAGTTTTGTCAAAGGGTTATGTTGCATTTATTTTGTTCTTCCCATTAGCCGAATCTGTGTTTTCTATATGGCTTATGATTCCTTACTATATGTCCCTTGGTCCCGTCTATGTGTTTAATAATGTGGCTTGTGTTTTCTGTCTAGGGGATCTATATTGACTATGTGTCCTACTACTCCTACAATCTCTGGCAAAATGCCCTTCCTTCCTACAAGTGTAACATATTATTGACCATTAGGGATCTGGGGTTTGGACTGATGGGTCTTTCCTGTATGTGCTAGTATACTTACCGTCCTCAACCTCTCCACCTGTTGTTCTCTGCGCCTAGCACTATTCTTGTGATGTACCAATAGCACACTATATAAGATTAGCTACTGTGACCCCTTTCCAATTTTGCAAAGAAGTCTGCACCCTGACACTCAATGCCTTATTGAGCCCGTCCATTTGCACAGAGACAGCCACCTCCCATTTGCCGAATTAGTGTTTACCAGTGATCTTATCCAGATGGAGAGTTTTCTATTACTGCAAGAGACAAAAACAAAAAAAAAAGTTTAACAAGCTTCTAGGTCATGCGAAGTATTCATTCAATCCTTCTCATCCCGTATTAAGGGTCTGTACATGGTCCAACAAACATTTCCGAGCTCCTCTTTACTAGGGGCATTACTAGGAATGAATACTACTTATATGGTAACTGAAATAAATACCCGGGTGTTACCTTGTCTCTGTCCGCTTTCCTACTGGCAAATACTAATGTGCGGACAGGTTTTTTTTCTCCATTTCTGACGTTACTTTCCTGATTTTTGTTTTTATTTTATTTTTTGTTTTACTATATATGTACACGAATGATACCATACTTACCTGTTCCACTGGTTTCAGCCACTTTCCCCACAGGCTACTGCTCTTTTACTGGTTGGATACTCCTCTGGGTGCATGAGAAATGGCTGAAAACAATCAGGTCACCTTCTCCTCCTAAATAAAACTTCAACATTCATTAGTACATATATAGGTTAGTCATATTTTTCATATTTATATTATTTTCTATAGTTTGTATGCTGGCCGTAACTGCTTCCACATCTACATATGGCGGTGTACTTGCATTCTCTTTTTTTCTTCCTACTTGTTTATTGTTGCTACTAGTTAAAACAGTTCTTATATTTCCATTCTTGTCTTATATGACTTTGGTTAGACATACCACCTGCAATACCTTAGGATCAAACTCACCAACCCCTCTTGCTGCCACAGGTTTAAACAATTTGTACGTCTGACCCTTTGTTTTCTGGATTTTATCAGACATATCCTTATCCTTAAGTTCTGCAATACCTCTGGTTCAAAGCTGCCCACCTTAGGGAATGGTACCCTATCTTTGTCAGTCATACATAACCATTCATTGCAAAAAGCCTCCGTGTGTGAACCATACTTTTCACACATAATAAACCTTGCTGTCCCTCTCGGTCGCAATTCTGACCTTCTCGGTCCCGAGTCTGACCTTCTCGATCCCAACTCTTCTTCAGCCTGAACCCTAGCTACCAAACGCCCACTGCTTGTGCAATTGGATCCCATCGCTGACTTTTTGCCAATAAACGCAATCCCCAATGCACACCGCAAATGGACGGTGAAAGACACCTAGCGCTTTCACTCGCTCCTTCTCCGCTGAGTACCACGACTCACTCCAATAGTGAACACCGCGTACCCAGTGAGGCCCTATCGGTTTCTATTTACTGGAAGAGTTAGGAGTGACTTACCTTTTCCAGTAAATATCTGCCGCTGGAGATTTTTCTGAGAGAGACCAGCGAAAATTCCCTATATACTTTTTATACACACATCACGCTTGCGTATGCTCTATACAGCGCTAATGATACCGCGATTTTTACGCAAAAGCTCTTAAAAGGGGTATAAAGTTGCACTATGTATCGCACCCACAAACGCGCGGTCCAATCGCACAGCATATAGGTACTTGTTACCTATTTGCCGTACAACCATGGGTCAATGTACAAACTGTGACCCTCAGCTCGGAGCGTAACAAAAAACCTTTTTACTTCCATACTAAACAATGCACAATTCCCTATTACGTTCCTCTGCAAATCTCCTCACGATTTGCGTATTTCAATCTATATTAACGCGAGTCAGCCGCCTCACGCCACCAAGCCTCCACTTACTTGATGTACCACACTACGGGATCCCGAATTCCCTGGGTTCAAATCCACTCACTCCTACGTTCGCTCACTCAAATACACTTTGGGTTTTTTCTGTACAGAAAATTTAAATTCATTCAGATAGGCAGCTTTACCCCAGAAAAGAAAGAGATCACAAAACGGAGACCGTTTGTGATAACCCGGCGCTGTAATCGTGTAAATAGTTATATATTTGAGATGTTTCAGCAGCTAAGCATAAACAACTTGCCAGGTTTTTTTTTTTTTTTTTTCCTCCTTTTTTTTCTCTCTAGCTTTACCCCAGAGGCAATACAGTTTAAACAAAAGTTTTATACTAATCTGCTTTAGAAACCGGGTAGTTTTGTGCTATTGTATTCAATGTCTACTATCCCACCTTTGAACTAAACGACACTATTGTGTAATTTGTACTTAGCGCCCGCATTCTTACGCACTTTGCGTAAACACGCGACCGTGCGTGTCTCTTACGCTGCATGCGCAGTCCTGTACTTTGTCCGAGACACATGTACAAAACCCTGCGTCCACAATAAAACAAATCACACAGCTCTATAAATGTGAACAATACTAATTACTATTGCCCACTAGACACAACTTGTTCTGTATAAACTTTTATGCAGACCTGCGTTTGTGTCTTTACACTTCCTTAAAATACTGTTATTTCAAATTTACCTATATAGCAACAAATATATCCTATTTCACCCAGATCTATAATGACTCTAGCAATAATCAATAATTTAAATGATATGATTCAGATTGGATAGCTATCTTGCAGAACATACACTGATATAAATATACACATAATTATAATAATATATATATGTACCATTCACTGGTCTCCTATGAGACACCTTACCTCTTATTTGCATATCAAAGCTATGTGCTTTTCCACTGCTAAAAAAAAAGCAGTTACACAGGTTAATTTGCATTTCAATGGCTATCCTATAGCAAGCAGATTCTACAAGTCTTGGAAGGAAAAAGAGAAAAAAAAAAAACAAACCCTTTCTTTCCTTTTTTCTGTGTGCAATTTTTTTTTTTTTTTGCCAAGCATTTATCTCACCATTTACTCTCACTAGGCCCAATTAAAACTATTTGTAATTGACTATGGCATGGGTTAAATAAATGCATTGGTAACTCATAAATGGTGTTTGATGTGACCAAGGAAACTGATTTTTCTGAGCAGACTGAAAATCAGCTATTTAGAAAATGACCTTTCTAAAATGGCCACTGCTCCTCCCCCTTCCACATCCATGAGGTTTACACAAAATGGAGGACAGGCCATGTGGTTAGTCCAAAATGGAGGACAGACCATGCGGCTTCCTTTGTCACAAAGAAATCACACATTATACAAGCACCTGAAGTTATTTTAGGCCTGAGTTTAAAAAAAATATATATATCAAGGCTATGCAGCAACTTTTAAATGTACTTTTAACCCTACTTAATAGATAAACAATCCAATCTGAATCAAACACAATATGACTTATTTGAACTTTGTTTTGCAACAATAAAAATACATTTTAGCATCTTAAATATTATGAGAAACGCATTGTCCCTTGAAATTTCATATCATTGGCTTACTGATATCACAACAATACACGTGGATGTTATTTTCATCAGCGTCGCGATGCGTCCATCGGAGCCGGTCGATTACAGCCGCGTTTGTAATGTACAGTGCATCATTAAGACCCTGATATCCCGTAAGAGCCCTCATCTGTAAATGTCAAATTGCTTTCTCACAAATATTTAACATGCCCACTCTAATATATATTGCAGACGCCAGGCGCATCTTATTACCATATACGATAAAAGTGTGCTGTACATCGCAAAACACTGCATCCCATAAGAGAAAACAATACACCCACACATTATCTGAGTTCCAAAGCTCATTGATGTATATATTTGTTATTAAAAGGATATGGATTCAATATATATTACAATGTACAGTATACCTATAGTTACATGGTTACACTCGCACAGTAAGCAGTTAAAACATACAGTTACAGCAAATACATCACCATATCTTTCTCGTATAAAAGTCTCTCCATATCTCTCTCTCTCTCTCTCTCTCTCTCTCTCTCTCTCTCTCTCTCTCTCTCTCTCTCTCTCTCTCTCTCTCTCTCTCTCTCTCTCTCTCTCTCTGTAAAATCATGCTGGAACTCCATCATCGTCAGAGACAGAACAGGAACTGACCTGTGTGATCAGCAATGTGTTATCTAGTTTTTTTGGGGAGGGGACTTACTCATTCATGATGAGTCACTAGTCTCTTTTTTTTTTTTTTAAACATTAGATTTTTATTGAAAATGTTTCACACAGAAATGGGGAACAGAAAAAAGAGTAAAGGGGAACATAGGGGTAGTCCGGACTGGTTACCATAATCAAAGCACTTTTTAACGCACAGTTGGATGAATATACAATTGGTTACATTGGGCGTTCAGAATCAAGAAGAAGAGGAAAAAAAACACAAAAAAGAGGCTTAGCACAAACCAACAAAAAGAAAAATATATTTTTTAAAGAAATTGTCTGATAACACAACATTCTTAAAGAGGTCAATCTAGGTGGGGTGAAGCACAGATAAATCAATTGGAGAGCTATAGACAATTAGCCTACCTTCTCTCCCCCTATAGTCGGACCAACCTAACCATTTCGGGTGAATAGAATTAGCTGAGAGAGTATTTAGCTTCCGCTGTTTCAAAAATAAAATGTTTGTGAATCTTATTTTGAATAAACGCTAGAGAAGGGAGATTCTCAGATTTCCACAATTGGGCTATAGCAGCTTAAGTAGGTATCAGAATATGCCCCAAGACGTAACGATCACCTATAGAGAGGTGGTCTACGAACAAATGAAATAATGCTAAAGCTGGGTCCTGGGGAATGGTGAATCCTAAAATCATGCTAACCATACTGAAAACCTCTCTCCAAAGTGGTTGTATAAGTGGGCACGCCCAGAAGATATGAAAGATATCCCCCGTTGAGCCACATTTCCTCCAACATAATTTAGATTGTGAAGTCCAGATTCTATTTTGTCTTTCAGGGGTGAAGTAGGCCCTCTGTATAAGCTTATAGAACATTTCGGAGTGGTTAATACATTTGGAGACTTTAAAACAAGACCTAAATATACTGTCCCATTCTGCATCAGTAAAGGATCTATTCAAATCTCTTTCCCATAGAATCTGAGCTTTGAATTTAGACTTTGTGCTGTCAGCTAATTGAAATTGATACCACCACGTAATCCCATATTTATGTGAGGGCGTCTCCAGTCGGCTTTTAATGTAAGCTGGAAAAGAAGGTTTGTGAAGATGCGGAGCAAGTGAGCGTAACCAACTTCTCACCTGCAAATATTTGAAAAAGTCTTGGGTCCGAATCCAAAATCTCTCTTGTATTTGAGAAAAGGACATCAAGACGTCAACTATAAAAAAATCGCCCACAGTGGAGAGGCCCTTCCGAATCTACTAGGGAAATATTAGGAATCAATGACATAAGAGCGGATAACGACAGACAGAGGGACGGTAATACAATCTCTTCCGAAGAAGACACTAGTTTATGCCATGAATCTAGGGTCGTTTTAATAGACTTGCAAGATCCGGACCAGCTTTGGGCAGCAGAAGGTGGCAACCAAAACAAATCAGGAAGAGTAACAGTGTTCAAATAAGAAGCTTCCAGAATAACCCAAGGTTTCTGGCTCGAAGTGTCAAACCAGTCTCTAGACTGACTTAACAGACAAGCAGCATGGTACTTTTCTATGTCTGAGAAAGCTACCCCACCGGATTGTTTGGGCAGAATAAGAATCTTTTTAGCAATTTTCGGCCTAGAGCCTCCCCACACGTATCTAATCAGGACCTGGTTAAATTTATTATAGAAGAGTTTAGGAAGGGGTCTTGGTATGGCGCGAAACAGATACATTAATTTTGGCAATAAGACCATCTTGGCAACGGCAATCCTACCCAGCCAAGACATCTCCTGCAGCATCCACTCCCCAGTCAGCTCCGTAAAGGCTTTTAATAATGGGGCATAATTACATTAAATTAAATTATCTTCACTGGATAAATTAATCCCTAGATATCTCAAGTAGCAGGACTTCCAGGCATATTTGTACGATTCCTTCAACCTAGAGACTACAGTCGGAGATATATTGAGTAGGGGGGGCCTCAGTTTTATTAGTATTTAATTTATAAAGGGAAACATCCGAATAGTCTTGAACGGCATGAAGAACTGGCAAGGAAGTCTCAGGATCAGAAAGACATAATAAAATATCGTCCGCAAATAAACTGATTTTGTGGGAAATGCCCCCTATTATATGAACCCCTAATCGAGTCCCGGATCTAATGCAAGCAGCCAAGGGTTCTATCGCCAACGCAAAAATAATAGTAGTGTTAGGTGCCGCGGTCCGCGGCGCCGCTCGGTCTGCTTCCGAGCGACGCTCACGGCCGCCGCACCTTCCTCCCTGCCCGACCGGCGCCTAGCAACGCCAGGACGCCGTGCGTACTGTAGCCGCCGGGTCCCTGGCAACGCTAGGATGCCATTGGCGGACCGCGTTCCCCGTTGCCAGATAGGATTGATTAGTTGCTCGTGCAGCAGGGCAGCTGCACGGCAACTAGTAATTAAGGTTTGGGGGCTGGTCTTGCTGGCCCTCCTGTCATTGGCCAGCAGGGTCTTTTTATGGGAGCCAGCACACTGCAGCCTCGCCGGTGATAGCTTCCTGTATGCTGTTCCTGCCTTGCAACGTCTGTTCCTGGTCAGCTGTATCTGGTCGATCCTGCTCCCTGTGCTCCTGAGTTCTGGAGTTCTGAAGCCGGTCCTGGGAATCCTTCCTGTCCAAGTGAACCTGTTGCAGTCATCTGGGGGTTCTCGCTTGTTGGGGTTCTCTCCCGGTTTCGTGCGTAGCGGCTTCTGCCGCGTGTTGCGGCCTAGGCCGCTTAGTCCTTGTGTTAATTTTGTATTGGTGGTTTTTGCGGAGGTTTCCGCTTTTCACTGTCCTCCCCCGGAACTCGGCGGTGCCGTGTGAGGGAGTGGACAGTGGTATCTTTTGTTGTTCTTTTCCTTTTGGCGGCGTGCCGCACATATATTTAGTTTTAGGGCAGTTAGTAACCCCTAGCTTTCTGTTTGCTTTAGTTAGAGGTCCCCTTGTTATTATCCTGTCTCTGTTCACGCCTTGTCTCACTCTAAGACCTGGGGGCATCCCGCCCTTCAAACACGTCTGCCGTGGGCCCAAGAAACCATAGTAACTCAGGCGTGAACTGACCACACGGGTAAAACAATGGAGGTAGGGTGCTAGGGGCTATTCCCGTAGCACCCCTTATTTCAGCGTCACGTCCTGGTGCTCTGGACTCACTACGCAACATCTCTCTAGTTCTGAGCATCAGGAACGTAACAAGGAGATAACGGGCAGCCCTGATGAGTGCCATTAGAGATATTAAAGGGTGAAGAAAGACATCCATTAACAAAGACCCTCGCACAGGGTGTGGAATAGAGAGCCAGGATAGAGTCTAAGATCCTTCCAGAGAAGCCAAATTTGTCCAGAGTTAATCTCATAAAGTCCCAGTTCAACCTATCGAACGCCTTTTCGGCATCCAGAGACAGAATTAGAAGGGGTTCTTTTCTACAGGCAGAATGTTCAATGACATTAATCACCCTTCGTGTATTATCTGGGGCCTGTCTGTTTAAGACGAAGCCCACTTGATCAGGGTTGATAAGAGAGGGGAGGAGGGGACTGATACAGTTGGCAATTAATTTGGCATAAAGTTTTAAATCCGTATTTAATAGAGCAATTGGTCTAAAATTTTGGACTGAGGTGGGGGTTTTTCCCGGTTTGGGGATGGTGATGATTCGAGCTTCCAGCATTTCCTTGGGGAAGCGTCCAACTTCTGGGGTTTCATAAAACACTGATAAGAGCACCGGGGCCAAACTCTCCTTAAAAGATTTATAGAAACCAGAAGGATAACCGTCGGGACCCGGGGCCTTATCTGCTGGAAGGGAGTCAATAGCCTTTTCGACTTCCGCTAAAGTCCAAGGCGCACTAAGAGAGCTACAATACTCCGGAGACAGTGAAGGGAGGGGAAATTTGCCCAGAAAATTCTGAACATCCGTGCCTGAAGGTTGAAAAGTGGAGGAATCCTCCTTCAAGTTATATAGTTTGTCATAATAAGATGCAAAGACTTTCGCGATTTTGTCAGGATCATAGACTCTCCTACCAAAGAGACGTGGGCTGCAAACGGGGCAACAGAGGCAGACAACAAACAGTAAACCATCTGTGTCGAGGCATCACCTGAAAACAGTTTAACAACATTCAAATCGGCCTTACATTAAAACCCGTAATAAGCAACCGCCAAGGAACTGGGGGTAAATTTACTAAGATGGGAGTTCTATTTAAGATGGGATGTTGCCCATAGCAACCAATCAGATTCCAGGTATTATCTTCTAGAAGGTGCTAGATAAATGAGAAGTAGAATCTGATTGGTTGCTATGGGCAACATCCCATCTTAAATAGAACTCCAATCTTAGTAAATTTATCCGTAAATAAAAATGCAGGTGCGCAACCAACAGCAGCAGGTAGGAGGATGCTCCTGAGGAAGCTGGATTATACCAGTGAAACGCGTTGAGCCTGTTTCATATGACTGGACTTCACTCTCCTAACTGGCCTGCACAACTTCATCTATCCTCTGGCAAATTTTGGACTTCTCTCCCATCACTGGACCTTTAAACAAACTGGTCGGACCCACCGCCACAGCTACAAATGGACTCGTTCCTATGCTGATATCTAACAACGTGGGGATCTGGTAACTATTTACTCAACACAGTGAATGCACAAGGGGAGGTTGCCCTAGCCTTCAGGAATGAAAATCATTTATGCAGGAGAACGTGAAATCCACCAAGTCTTATTCTGAGAAAGACTTTTTAAGTTTTATCGCCACCTTGTGGTAATAGGAATTCCTTATTCTTTTAGATTTCTCTATATGTGATTTATGAATAAATTGTTACTTTTTACACTGAACAAACCATCCCTTTAATTATTAATTATTATTAATTATAATTAATATTTGTACAGCCAGCGCAGGTATTCACCTCTATTTAGTAAATTTATCCCCTGGTGTAAAACAGGAAACATGACATAACAAAACGATTAGAAAGATATAAAAACAATGCAAGTATAGTAGAACAGACGATCCTCAAAGCTCAGCAGCCGACGAGGCCCAGTCCCGCTGAAGGCCTCGTTCGGGAGAGGTGTGTGTAGATGAGCTTGCAGAGTTCCATGACGCAGGATCTTTTTACCCTCCTCGACGTTTGTTATAACGACAGTAGAACCTACTCGAGAAATAAGCAACTAGGAAATCCCCATCTATATAGAATGTTCTCTTTGTGTAACACCGACGTGATGGGGTAGAGAGAGCACCTTTTCGCTAGGGTAGCAGGGGACAGGTCTCCGAATATCTGAAGTGAGCCCAAAGCCTCCGAAGCAGTATCCGAGGGTCTAGCAGTTTTCAGAATTGCCTCCTTCACGTGGAAATAATGTACCTTCATAAGGACGTCCTGGGGGACCCCATCAGGAGCGTTACTGGCTTTTGGGAGCCTATGGATGCGGTCAATCAGAAAGTCCGCCGAGCGGTATGAGGGAAGGAGTTTGCTAAAGAGGTCAACTGCAAAATCGTTTAAAGCACTATTGGCGACAGCCTCCGGGACACCTCGCAACTTTATATTGTTACGTCTCGATCTGTCCTCTAGTTCAGAAAGCTTGTCCCTGAGTGTTGTGACCTCGTTTTGAAGCAGTTCATGGGAGGAGGTCAGGTCATTATGCGACAACACCACTTCACCCATTTTCGTTTCTAGGTGATCAGTGCGGCCACCAATCTCATCAATAGATCTCTGGCATTCCTTCATAGTCGCTCTAAATTCAGCCGCAACTTCATCCTCAAATTGCGTTAGGAGATGCTTCATAGCGCCCACTGTAAGCGAGTCACTATCCTCGATAGAGCTGGTGTGTGTGGTAACAGTGGTAGGGGCAGACGCATCTCTAGGCGACAAGGACACAGGGACAACAGACCTAGAGGGGCCACTCCGTACCTCTCTTGATTTAGCGGCTTGAGGAGAAGGTTTAAAGAACACCAGTAATATCAATCATAGAAGGATCCACTGGAAGGTTGAATTGTCATATCGTGTCAAAGGAGCAGTCGGGTGGAGGCAGAATTATCTCAGAGCAGTCACATCATAATAGCGTGGTCATTCTACCATGGGGACAACGCATCTGATATTCACGGCAGGTGCTGGGAAAGCTGCGTTCCTATGTAGACTGCAGTATAATATGTATTATGTATCGAGTATACTGTGGGAGAAGTGCATGCAGTTACTCCCAGTGGCCACAAGATGGGGCAGTTGTAGTAGAAGAAGATACTGCTGAGTGAAATTCTAAAGCTCCACAGAGAAGGTTAATGCCCAGATCCCTTAACAGAGGCCCCAGAGTGGGAGCACAGCCAAACTTGTGCCAGAGGGCCACCAGACCCAGTGCAGACCCAGTCCAGAGTCCCCCACAGCACACAGGCACACTACCTCTTATTATCCAGCTCCTCCAGAGATTGAGTCACTAGTCCCTTTGTATATGCTAAACAGGTTCAGCCTTGGGGACGTCCAAAGGGGCTGGCCTGACCTTCCTGTCCACTGCCTGTTTGGAATATCTATTATTCTAAGAAAAGTGATTTTAGCTTTTATACATTTAATCATAATTATTTGTTGCAATGTCCTACAACTTTATAACAAGTATCAAATGAATCTACACATTAATCTGGTTGCTTAAATACCAAATATGACAGGTGTATCTGGTTTCATTCAAATAATACACCTACATGACATTACTTCATTATATATAATTTTAAATCATCATGATGTCTGGTGCTTCATATTATAATAGTTATGTACTGTATGAAATAAGTGTCGAATCCATCTCTGTGGCATGTCCGTGTAAATGCGTGTGTTACCATATATTGCTGTGCTCGCTGCGCGTATTTGCAAGTATAGCGACTCATAATGTGTGTAGTTTGTATGTTCTTTTTATGTAATATTTTTGACTTCGACAACACAAATTTACTTTTTCTGTTTTGTTTGCATTTTATTCAATTCTAGTCAATTACTTTGGCTCCAAGATCTCCACTATGTTTTCGTCACACTTGATTTTGTGTGACTCCTTTACAGAATGAATAAGAGGTATACTTCTCAATAATCACATACTAGGAGCTAATATCGCACCCAGATCAGATGTAACAATCTACACATGAAGGGAGCCCATCCCTGCAATGTGTTCTGAGTGGTTGTGGGACTCTTGCACGGTCCGCTGACTATGCATGTGTGACGGCCATTGCCGGGAGGGATCAGGGGGTACCCTCTGCTGGTTACTTTTGCAGTCTGTACCCCATAGGCTACAACAGGCTAACACCATTTTCAGATGGCGTTAGCTGTGGTGGCTAAGCTTGAGAATGCTTTGCCTTCTGTAGCTTGGTAAATCTGGCTGCATCACATCCTCTGTAGAAACCTAAAGGGGTTGTTGTTGCTGCTGTCGGAAACCTGAGCTATCTGCTGTGATTTTCATGCATCCCACCCCGGAAAACACTTGCATATATTTAATGAGAAATGTGCTCCAATGAATTTGTTAAATAGTGTTTTCAATTGGTCTTGTCGCTGGAAGTTGTGGAGGGGAGGAAGATCGCTAAAATTTTTTATTGTGATGTGTCCATTTCTCAAATGCTTACATACTGGTGACTGAGGTAATGCTGGGTTACTCTATATGGGGATCATATTGAGGGTTTTTGATGAAGTTATAGACTCCTGTATAATAGGCCTTATTTAGAGATGTATGCAATGCAGATATTTGCGCAGTTGTCACAGTTGCGCTGCTAACGGGCTACGGTACCTTTTACAAAGTTGCTCGTACTGAAGGCTTGTTCACAAATTTAACAGTAAACATGCAGTAGGAGGTGGAATATTCCTTATACACATCTCTCGTATTGAAGTGATAACACTGGAACTTGCCGTTTACAAGCAATAGCATCAGAAAAAGATTTTATACTCATCCTATTTTTAGCCGATTACGTATATTGCATGTTAAATAATTCAGTTTTGTTAATAGATACACTGACAGACTAATCTCTATTAATAAAATTGTGCTTCGTGAGACCGCTTAATAAGCCAAATTATATTTTTCTCGTTTACAGGCAGTGATTATCATCCTTTGTGGGGAGTCATCAGTCTTCAAAATGTCCTCAATTAGGGGAGCTCACATGGGGATGTGCATGCTGCGTTGTGGGCCACAGACTGGAGTGCCACTGCTCTTCCATCCCAGGCTAAGTCACAGTGTCGTAATGTCATGTTGTAAAAGCAGCAGCATGTCTGCTGTGGCTGGTGACAAGCAGTGGGCAACAGACAACAGTGGTGAAATGAAGAAGGCAGCATCTTGTAGGCCCTTAAAGCCCTTTATAACGGACCCTGGTCTTGTAAATACGGTTTCCAAATGCTTACAACAATGGGGAGATAACAGAACTGCTCCAATTGTTATGGAGTGCAACCCAGGTATTCATTCACTGACATTTTCTTACTATTTGTCATTTTATATACTGAACATAAAAATGCATATATTGGATACATTATTATTTATCTTTGAAATAGCAGTTATGGTTCAAAAGTTACAACACTTTTTTTGTTGGAATTATAGGCTGAACTGTTCTCCATAAAGGACAGTCATTTAATGTGTTGGCGTTGTGGGCTCTTCACTAAGGATGCCAAAACCATTGTTGAGGTTGTCTCGTCAGTAGCGTTTTTTAGGCGACCACTTCGTGACTTGTCAGCCACAGTCCCAGTTTCTCGGAATTTGGAAATTAGCCACCTGACAGTGTTATATGAAATTGGAGGTCTCTCTGGGTGCCAGTTATTAAAATCTGCAGCTATGACATGGAAATTTCGTTCTCCAGACATCAAAATGACCTCAATTCTCTTCTCTTTTGTCAATGCCATCTTCAGTTACCTGCAACAAAAAGTGTTGTAACTTTTGAACCATAACTGCTATTTCAAATCTGTTTGCCGCAATAAACTTTTCAGCAAATGCAGATGTTGTTTGACATGTTACATGTTACGCAATCCCCTTTCCATTTGAAAAAACTGACTTAGACTCAAGTTAGCTGATTTCAAGACGGCGCCCTTGTTTGGTACGTACCCTAAAAGATAGCCCCCCTCACCCTTACCTTACTGGAGTTTTCAGTTTTCCCATTTCCTACACAGTTTTGAAACAAAAGGGTGTACTGCGACTTTTGAATCACCCTGTATAGCCTCAGGTGCGATAATTAGCCACAGTAAATTACCGCAGCTAATAGAATACCGGCCTTTCTATCCCTTTCCCAGATGTTTTTTTCCACACAATATACCCATTCATGTTCCTGGTACTTTTATACTACCGTGTAAGCTATTCTTCCACTTTTGGGTGGTTTTAGCCTGTTTCATAAATCCCTGAATTTTACACCAATGTATTATTATTATTTATTATTAATATTATTCATTTTTTTTTTTTGTTATTTTTTTTTTTATTTTTTTTTTTTGACGTCTGAAAACTTATTACTTTTGTTTTTTCCCTCCAATATGCAGAATTTACAGTGCAGATATTTGGGAGGCAAAAGCTTAACTGCCAGCTCTGTCACCAGTTTCATAACCCCTTAATCACTTGTTTTTAGTCCTTGTTTAGATGACTCTGGTCCTCAGATAATTCTGTGATGGGACAATGTGCTGCTTTGTAACAAAATTTGATATAAGCAAGCGTAACAAAAGTTATCTTTGTAAATTTATACTAATCGTTTTAGCTGTACTTGGGTGAGGAAAATGAGGAGTTAAATAATGTTGAACCTACGGAGTCTGTAAACGAATGTTCTTCTCTATTTAGGTCCTGGAATTCTTACCCGGGCGTTGCTAGATGCTGGCATCAAAGTGGTGGCCTTGGAAAGTAATGTACATTTTCTTCCTCATTTACAGGTATTGACATGTCGTGATTTTTACAAAGAACAGCAACTAACCTCAGTTCTAGTATCACAAATGTAATACAGGTTGAGTATCCCATATCCAAATATCCGAAATACGGAATATTCCGAAATACGGACTTTTTTGAGTGAGAGTGAGATAGTGAAACTTTTGTTTTTTGATGGCTCAATGTACACAAACCTTGTTTAATACACAAAGTTATTAAAATATTGTATTAAAGGACCTTCAGGCTGTGTGTATAAGGTGTATAAGAAACATAAATGAATTGTGTGAATGTACACACAATTTGTTTAATGCACAAAGTTATAAAAAATATTGGCTAAAATTACCTTCAGGCTGTGTGTATAAGGTGTATATGAAACATAAATACATTCTGTGCTAAGACTTGGGTCCCATCACCATGATATCTCATTATGGTATGCAATTATTCCAAAATACGGAAAAATCCCATATCCAAAATACCTCTGGTCCCAAGCATTTTGGATAAGGGATACTCAACCTGTACTGCTGTCCTACAAATGTTTGCTTAGGAAGTTTATTAGAACATATCATTAATGAGAGAAAGGGCAGATAATATAGGGACTTCTGCATGATGTGTGACCTCAAAGAAAGTCCCCCACTGCCTCCAAAACCCTGCTGTCCTCTTTATACGTGCAGCAGGGGAACTTGCAATTTAGGTGGAGGCAGTAAGGACTATAAATACCCTTTATCTCAGAAATAATAACTTTACCTGCCCAATGCTCTCATACTGTGCATTTGGCAGTTTTTGACAGGAGAATTCTGAATCTCTGCACATCTGACACGTTACCTCTAGCCTAGATAATATGGATAGTTGTAGAATAAACCTAACCTACATTGACTGAAGAGTGTACATTGACTGTTCCAGATGTCCCTTATACAGGGTAAGTGAGAAGGTGAGATGGGTTGGTTAGATTAATAAATATGTAATTAGGCAAGACATTATTTTTTTTTTCTTTCTCTGTCATCCACTAGGGGACACTGGAAATTAGACATCTGGGTGTGAAGAATGGAGACTGGAGTTAGCACAATGTAAAAAAACAAAAGTGCACAGCTGGCTCCTCCCCCTTCACGCCTCCCCCCCCCCCCCCCCTCCCCCCCCATTCGTCCAGTTTGAAAAATTTTGTTGAGGAGGTGGAAGCGCATCAGGGAGCTCTGGCTCCATAAAGACCTTTTATATACCAGCTTTCAGTGGCCCAATCCCACCTCCAAAAAGGAAGGTACTCATTGGAGTACAAGTGATACACCGATCCCGGTGGAAGGGATCGGCTGCTCACTCAGAAGAACCATCAGAACATTGAGTAGTGGTTGTATTAGGATCTCTTCCCTGCGGTAGTAAGACGCGCTATGATTAAGCCGCCAGGGACACAAAGCATAGTTCTCCCACGGGGCACAGTATATCTCATAAGAGGCGCATGCAGGACCATGCAGCATATTACTCCGGAGGGATTCGGGGGTGGACGCGGCGGCAGGCGCAGTTGCTCCAGTCTTCAGACTGTACAGCGTGGTCCCGGAGCGGGCAGTGTAACGGGGGTTTAGTAACAAATAGGCGCTCAGCGTCTCTTACAAGCGGTTTAGCCGGCGGGACATGGAGCAGGTCTCCAGGAGTGATTGGCGCCCTCGCTGCCAGGGTTGTACAGGTAGCAAGGTGACTGAAAAATTTCAGTGGCAGCCATTTTAGTTCACTTTTAGTGTGCGCTGTGAGAGCGGGCAGTGTAACAAAGGGAGGAGGTGGAGTTACAAGTCAGTGTGTTGGGTGTGTAAACCTCTGGCTAGTACAAATTGTATTTATTTATTTATTTTTCATTTTCTTAAAAATATAATAACCAGCTGTGTGAATCTTCCCTCATTGCTCCCCATATCCCTACAGTCTTTCTCCATCTATTCTAATAGGGTGAAAGAACTACCGGGTGGTGCGTGAGTGTGTGTGTAGTTAACATGGTGTCAGAAGCACCAACCAAGACCACTAAAATTTGCTACGTGTGGTCTAAATGCGAGAAAAAGAGCACAAGTGTTGGCAGCTCCAGGGTGTGCGACGTATGTTTGAGTATGGACACACAGGCCGGGGCAGTGGTCCATCTGGAACAGGGGAAAATGCCTTTGCAGATATTTCTAAGGAAATGGCGGAATCTCGCAAGCAACATTTAAAATGGGCTGCAGGTTTTTCTAAGACTATGGAGGAATTCCTAATTAGACTTGCACCACCTGCGCAGGTAGAAAAGTCTGTGCGCAAATCGGTGAAGAGGCCTCTTCCTGTTCTACAAGAAGAGGAGGAAGAGGGCCTCTTGGTAGATGAGGATGAGAGGGAGTCGATTGAGGATGTATTTGAGATTACTCCTCAGGAGTATGATTCGGAGGTTAAGGGTTTAACCTTTTAGTCCCCTGACTGGTCTTCCCAAACATAGGCTCTCACCATTACAATCCATTTTGAATGCAGCTGCGAGGCTAATTTTCCTCGCTAGACGTTCATCATCTGCAGTAGAAAAAATTGGGTGGTAGAGAAAGTATTCCCTGAGGCGCTCAACATCAATATATAAATAAAAATTAAAAGGAGTAATACATCCCTTATTCAGTAGAGGAGATCCAGAACACACTTAGGATTCTTCTTCACTTTTCAATATCTCACAAATACAGGAGAATATGTAAAAAAGAAATCATAACATGTGTAGTACAATCACAATTTAATGATAAAACACTAACACACATTAGACATAAACACAATTCACAGTAGAAAACTATCCAAAGGTTCCGCTGCAGGCGGGAAGCCAGAATAATTACCAGCAAATAGTGAGAACTGGTTTTTGTCAGCTCTCAAAATAGCAGTTTGTAATACAGTCACCAAGCGTCTCTCCGGAAAAGGCCACTGGAACTGGTGTTTTGGCAATCAATTCAGCTTTCCTGGTCCTTTAGCAACAGCAGCTTTGGAATCCGGTCTGTCCCTTAGATACCAACGCGTTTCCACCCGCGATGCTGCGGGTCTTTTTCAAGGTGAAGTGAAGTTCATCATCTGCAGATCCGCTTTGTCAGTCCCTCCATTGGTTACCGGTATTCTACCGTATTAAATAAAAAATACTTTTACTTACATACAAGGCTATTAACCAAACTGCACCAAAATACATCTCTTCACTCATCTCAATAGATCTTCCTAACCGACCTCTTCGCTCTGCACAAGATCTGCATTTCTTATCCACACGTATTGCTTGTTCCCACTCAAAATTACAGGACTTTATCTGGGCTTCACTCACTCTGTGGAATGCCCTCCCACGCACACTAAGACATACCTCTAGTCAACAAACCTTTAAACGTTCCCTGAACATTCACCTCTTCAGACAAGCCTATCAAATTGCAGACCCACCTGCATAAACCTACAATGCTTCCCTATCTAATTACATTGTCTCTGTACAGTACACATAACCTCACATATTTTGTCTTTCTTTACTCTCACACCCTCCTGACCCTTTGCCAAAATTGCTGGGTGATCATATTATACAACCCATTAGGAAGCTAGCAATCTGGTGGACCATTATGCAATAGGTAGCATCTATCCTTGTGTATCAATGCCTATTTCCCTATAGATTGTAAGCTTGCGAGCAGGGCCTTCCTACCTCTCTGTCTGTTTTTACCCAGTTTTGTTCTATTACTGTTTTAATTGTAAAGAGCAACAGAATATGCTGCACTATATAAGAAACTGTTAATAAATAAAATAATAAGGGTTTGAAATCCCTTATTGAAGCAGTAAAGCAGGTCCTTAACTTCAAGGAAGAAGAGATTAAGGAACCTGAAGTTTTTTATCTGTTTGAGTCTCAAAAAACGCAAACGGCGTTATTTCCTATTCCTCAGACACTCCAGGAACAGATGGGAGAAGTATGGAAACAGCCAGATAGGCGCTTCCGATTGCCCATGAAGTTTACAGTAAATTATCCTGTTCCTGAAGGGGTCTTGTGTCCAAATGGGAGGTCCAACCTATTGTGAATGCGTCTTTGGCTGGATTGTCAAAAAAAAACAATCTTAACAATACCAAATGTGACTACACTAAAAGATGCTTTGGTTCGTAAGTTGGATACGGCACTTAAATCCATCTTCATGGCAGCAGGTGCATCCCAGAGACCTACGCTTGTGAACGCCTGGATTACTAAAGCTATTGTAGCTTGGGCTGGACAGATAATTCGAGCAGTGACTGAGGACAATATCCGTGAGTTGGCCACTTATCTTTGCCAAGCTGCGAAGGATGCTAGCAGGATAGTATCCCGCATTTCGGCTTCTGCAGTATCTGCCAGATGAATTCTGGCAGGTGGATTCGGATTCAAAGAAGGCAGTAGAAGCTATCTCTTTTGTTAGGGAGACTTTGTCTGGTCCAGAATAGGACAAATGGATTTCACAGGCCAAGTCCTGCCTACTACGTATCCTTGAACGACGGCAGCTGTAAGAAGGAGCTACTCTGGTCCGGCTTTTACTTCCTTTAGGTCCCAATCCTTTCTTGCCAGAGGTAGAGGTTTCGGAGGACAAACTTGTGGAAACAGAGTTAGAGGCCATTCTCAGTCAACAGCCCGAAAACAGGATTCTAAGCCCACTGACAAGACCGTGGCATGACTGTCTCCCAGCTGTGAGCAGCCATCCTTTCTTTAAATTTGCGTTTAGTTTTCCCTATATAGGTGAGACCACAGGGACATATAATCTGATAAATTACAAAAGTACTGTCACAGGTGAGGTGATGTTGGATGCAGTATTTCTTTCCAGAATGTGGGTGATTAAAAGAATCACCTTGAATCAAGAATTTACAGGTGGTGCAAGAGCACTTAAAGCACCCTGGTTTTTTCTTTAAAAAATTCTTGACTGAGGACTGTATAGGTGTAGAGGTAATGTCAGATTTAACCAAATGGTTATGTAGATTTTTGGCTCTGGAATAGCAAGGCATCAGAGATGTATCTGACAGCTGTAAATCAGGATCAGTAGTGACTACATGCCAATGCTCCTTGGAGATACGATTAATGATGGGTGACCTATGTGTATATCTATTAACCCATGGAAATTTCTTTAAACTTGCTTTAGATACAAGATCTTTCTTTTTTAACCGTAATAATCTATCTTGACTCAGCGCTGACACTTTGGCATTCTGTAACAGCTTAAATGAGTATCCCCTCCTCAAAAATTTGGTGATTAATTCATCAATTTGAGTAATGGCTGTCTCACGACAGCTGTTGATACGTAGTATGCGTATCATTTGTGAATAGGGGAGGCCGCGTTTAAGACTGGCAGGATGATTACTTTGGTATTGTAAGATGGTATTCCTGTCAGTATCTTTGGAATAAAGAGTGGTAGTGAGTTTCCCCTCAACTATACCAATTTGGACATCTAAGAAATGTATGGTATCTTGGCTCATGGTGGACGAAAGTTTGACCGGCGTTGAAGATATATTGTTTGCTTCAATTAAATCAACAAATTCACGCTGGGTCCCTGTCCAGATTAACAAAATATCATCTATATATCTAGTATAGAAAAATATTTTAGATGAAATGGAGGAATTGGCAAAAAATAATTGATCTTCAATCAAAAACATATATGCATTAGCATATGTCGGTGCCACTGAAGCACCCATGGCGCAACCTTGTTTTTGAAGAAAATACCTGTTGTTAAACATAAAAAAATTCTTGGTAAGTATAAACTCCAACATTAACAAAAAAATTTCAATATGTGCCAGGTCAAATTTACCTCCAGATAACAATAATTGTCTAATGGCCATTAGGCCAACAGAATGCGGTATGATGGTATATAAGCTAGAGACGTCAAGCGAAACCAACCAGGCTTGATCAGGTCTTTGTTACAGTATTATGTTTTGCCGGGTTGCCATAGTTACGATACACACGCACTGCTGGGTGGACGTGCATCGCGTCTATACGCGATGACGTCATCTAAATGGGACACAGCCAGAGCCGCAGCGTGGCGAACGGCGTGATCCCGTTTTGAACATGGTGAAGGGTATAAAGTTCGGGTAAGTCACAGTTTATTTGTTATGCCTGTATCCTGAAGACAATCTAATAAGATTGAAACGTTGATACGAAACTTGCCTATGCTGTATTTATTCCTGAGTGCCGCATTCTACAATTTGTGTGTATGTATGTGTATATATATATATATATATATATATATATATAATGTAGCAAACTGTGTAACAAACAGCGGCACTCAGAGACTGACACAGCGTGAATAAAGTGCTGGTGCTTTTAATTCATGGCTTGTAACTCCAACGTTTCGGGGCGCGCAAGCCCCTTTTTCAAGGTGAGCCAAATACAAAGTGTGTAAACAGTGCAAAACATTTACCTTTATGGTGAGGAGGACCCACGTGTGGGAAGGTGTGCAGCGTCCTGGGGAGCCTGGAGCTTCCGCCCTGGATGTGGTGACGTGTCAATGCCCTGGTCACGTGACCTCCAGCGTGTCCCGGGCCGTCACGTTGCCTTGGCAACCAGACGCTCCTTGGTTGCCATGGATGCCTACGGCAAGTGCGGGTGCTGGGGTTGCGGAGGAAGCGCGACTTCAGGCTGAGGGTGATTGAGAGTGAAATGACAATTACATAAGATAGGAAGAAACTGTTACAATGTGCTGTCGTAACGTACAGCATACCGAAAACAGACATGATAAACTGGATTAAAAGATCACCTGGTAGTCTAGCACTAGCAATCTCATAATGGATCAAAGAGTCATTAATGATAAACACCTAAATTATACAATACTATACCAGTGAGAGAAATACATATTAAGCGGCACGCATAAGTCATAAAGTGTGAGGGCTGATGGGTCTGGTACATGATCAGAAATGTCAACCGTACAACCGTCCCCATAATCAAATGGTGGAGACAAGTGCTAATAGATATTACTCAGAAGACACTCCATTGGATTCTGTCATTAAGACCTTTCGGCCTCACAGTGTCCAATCTGTACATCCACGTTGCTTCCCGTCTGAGTAGGGTGGCTGCTCTGTCTCCGCCTCTTGGATTAATGGGGATATGGTCAATAATTTGGAACTGTAAATCTTTCAACGTATGTTGCTTCTCGACATAGTGTCTGGCCACGGGTTGTTCCGATTTCTTGGATAAAAGTGCTGCTTTTAATGCGGACCTGTGCAGGGCAAATCGCTCCCTGGCATTGCGTATGGTCTTGCCTACGTACTGCTGTTTACATGGACACGTAATTAGGTAGACTACATGAGTTGTAGTACAGGTGAGTACGTGCTTGATACTGTAGGAAGTCCCTGTGGAGGTGGATTTGAACCTTGTGCCAGTGATCATAGTTTTACAGGTTTCACAGCCTAAACATTTATAGCAGCCTGATGTTTTAGTTAGAAAATTAGTGGTAGGCGTGGAATCAAATCCTGTGATGTCTGGATGTACCACAAAATCTTTAATGCTTCTGCCTCTTCTGTAGCACATCATGGGTCTTTTCCTCCTTAGCCCAGTTAGGTTCTTATCGGTGGAAACTATGGGCCACAGTGCATTAAGGGCCCGTGGAATTACAGCACTGGATGTATTATAATGTGCCACGAATGGTACAATGTCGTTACTCTTCTTGATGGTCGGAGTTAGGAGTTGTTCTCTGTTTGTCATCAAGACTTTTTGTTCGTTGGTGAGTAATGATTTGCTGTTGTAGCCTCTCTGTTTGAACCTTGTAGTGACATTATCCAGAGCAGATTCCAGTTGTGTCGGATCACTGGTGATTCTGGCTGCCCTCATGTATTGAGATTTAGGAAGCCCCTTTTTGAGGGCAGTGGGGTGATGGCTGTTGTATCGTAATAGGGTGTTTTTGTCGGTTGGCTTATAGTACACCTCAGTATGCAACATGCTGTCTTTGATGATGACGTTAACGTCCAAATAATTTAGTTTAATCGGGTCACACTGCGATGTGACTCTAATGGTGGACGGTCTGGTATTAATGACTCCGATGAACTTTTCAAACCTTTCTTTGCCTCCGGTCCAGAGCAAAAACACATCATCTATATATCTACAATAATGTAGTATATATTGTGAGTAAACATCATTATTGAAAAACATAACCTGTTCTTCCTCTTGCGCGCCCCGAAATGTTGGAGTTACAAGCCATGAATTAAAAGCACCAGCACTTTATTCACGCTGTGTCAGTCTGAGTGCCGCTGTTTGTTACACAGTTTGCTACCTGCATTAATTCCTCCAGATGGCACCTGAGCAACATATCCATCGCTAGGAGAGTGCCGATCCGACAATTGCAAGTGTATATATATATATATATATATATATATATATATATATATATATATATATATCTATATATATATATATATATATATATATATATATATATATATATATGTGTATATATATATATATATATGTATGTAGTTACGGATCAGAGCGGCACTTATAGTTTTGGGGTCCAAGCGCCCCTTTATCAAGGTGAACAATACCACAAATAGTGAAACTCATGCCTTTTTTATAAGGTACGAGTTTCACTATTTGTGGTATTGTTCACCTTGACAAAGGGGCGCTTGGACCCCGAAACGTCGGATCACTCTGTGTGTGAAATACATTTGACTTTTGACAGACTTAGAGTGCCGCTTTACTTGTCTTCTCTATCCATCCTTACCTGAGATGGCACCTAAGCACTGAGTCTTGGAGGGGGAGTGCCGGTCCTTACAGTGTGTGTATATGTATGTATGTGTGTATATATATATATATATATATATATATATATATATATATATATATATATATATATATATATATATATATATATATATATATATATATATATATATCAACAATCCGGCACTCTGATCATCTCCACCAGTAACTTGCCCAGTGCCCTCCGGGCAAGTTAAGCTGCAATTTGCATACAGGTCCATACATGTATCTCCCACGGCGGCACTCAGGACTGCATTTAGGAATAAATCACTGACGCATAAAGTAGCTTTTTCAACGTTTCAGTGCTTACGCACTTTTATCAAGATGTGTCACAATAATCATACAACCAACACTTACCCCCTAAATAGACCCAGTGAACGGGCGTCTCTGCAACCGCTTCCCGCCACGCCGTCCGAATATCAGGCGGCGATAGGGAGTTAAGTCAGACACACCAAACATGTTGCCTAGTAACCACCAACTAATCAACATTGTTCCTCATATCCCCGCATAAACAGCAATAAACAAATGCATTTTCGTGACACTTAATGCAACACAATTCTACTATTGTCTTGTGTTGCATTAATAATTTATATATATATATATATATATATATATATATATATATATATATACACATATATATATACTAAGTACACGTATTGGTTTCATGTTACTACACCCGGTTTGAAGCCTAGTCTGGTATTAGCTCAGAGTGACACTTGGTATTTTCTTCTGTTGGGTCTCTTGTGTATCACAGGAGGCATTTTTTTTATGGACCCACAGGCATAATTGACACAATGCAGCTGAATTAAAAAGAACACTTTTAGTTTATTATATTATTATATCATATATATTGTAATGAATAGTTACTCCGCATCAAGAGACGGCAGACTACACTCCAGGCCGCTGCAGATAAATCTGATTGCACAAGGGGCAAGCATGCACCTGTTCCTTCACCGGAGAATTTGCTTGTCACCTCAGGCCAGGGCTTTCTTGGTTTGGTGGTAGGTTCTTGTGGACCGATCAGCAGGAAAGCGATTTGGAATCTGGGATTGGATCATTTTAACAACGGATGCAAGTCTCAGAGGTTGAAGTGCAGTTCTGGGCAACTGTCAATTTCAAGGGAGATAGTCACCATCCGAGAGCCGCTTGCCGATAAATGTGCTGGAACTACGAGCCCTCTACATTGCACTTCTTCAAACGGAGACCTTAGTACGAGCACAGCACGTGAGTGCAATTGGACAATGTGACAGCGGTGTTTATAAACCCTCAGGGAGGAACGAAGAGCCGCATGGCCTTTAAAGGAGGCTACAAGGATTCTGTCTTGGACTGAGAAGCACAACATAATCCTGTCGGCGGTCTTCATTCCAGGAGTGGTAAATTGGGAGGCAGATTCCCGCAGCCGTCAGGACATGCACCCAGGAGATTGGAGTCTGCACCCCCCAAGTATTTGACGCAGTGGTAAGATGGGGGGGGGGTGAAGGGTAACCACAGGTAGATCTATTGGCCTCTTGAAACAACAATCAACTTCCGAAATATGTGGCCAGGATGCGGTATCCAGCAGCAGAGATAGTGGATGCGCTGCCTATTTCACTGGCCTTACGAACTGGTAATACATATTCCCACTGTTTCCCCTATTACCAAGAGTGCTAAAAATGTGAAACAAAGAGCGTGGGTAGTTCTTATAGTGCCGGGCTGGCCTCGCAGAGGTTTGTTCTCGGATCTGAATGGACTCCTGGTGGAAGAACCATGGAGGCTGCCGCAGAGAGAGGATCTGTTGTCACAGGGCCCATTTCTAAACCCAGACCTGAACTGCCTATGTTTGACTGTGTGGCTCTTGAGACCAGGATACTAAAAGACAAGGGTATTCAGAGATCAGCTAATCCTACCATGTTGGCGGCAAGAAAGCCTATTACTGCGGCACACTATTATAAGTCTGGAAGAAATACATGGAATGGTGCCAGCCGAAGGGTTGGAACTCAAGAGATTTCCGCCTTACCAGATTGTTGAGTTTTCTACAAATTGGATTGGAAGGAGGTTTGAGGCTGGGGTCCTTGAAAGTTCAGGTGTCTGCTCTTTCGAGATATATGTATAATACACATCCGGAAAAAACGGCGGCAGACTTCAATAATGCTTAAACAGGTGTCCGCTTTATTCAAACCAAGCCAACATGTTTTGGGGACTCTCCCCGTCCTCAGGGCCAGATAGTCAGACACAGTAACAAAACACAAATAAATATATATATATATATATTCCGGGTGGAACGCGGAAGCGGTGCTGTGTGGAACGCAATGTAGTTTCCTTAGTGACTGCCTCCGCCCGCCGGAAACAGCGTTGAACGCCGTGACAGTGGTTGAGAACACGCTGTCCTGGTTTTTGCTCAGGGGAGTATGATTACCTGTGGGATATATAGGTGGGGTTTGTGGTTTATGCTATATGTTGGTGTGGTCCTGAGGAAGGGGCTGAGACGCCGAAAACGTTTGACGTATTTTGCCAATACAAGCTGCATTGATTCATTTACAAAGTCTCCTGAGTGCCTTTATTTGGAATGCTGTGTATCACTATTGGAAGTGCACCTGGAGTCATCATTCATTTACCGGAGTGCCGACTGACTTGGACTGTATATATGTGTGTGTGTATGTGTATGTGTGTATATAGAAATTTGGGTATGCAGGCACTCACCAGTAAATTCCAACAGGTATTTATTAATAACTCACAGAGACATAAAGACGGTGTGTCGACGTTTCGGTCATCACGTGACCTTCTTCAGGACATCAGGAAGACAACTGTCCAATGCATCACCATTCACCATATGTCACACAGGCTTCCCTTAAATAGCAGAGACAGGCCCAAGCCACACCCAACCAGTAATTGCCACAGGAAGTGCCGCAAAGGGCACCAATCTCCGCACACAAACAACTATCTTAGCAAGGACATAAAGCCTATATGGGCAATAGTACTATAATGCGACTCAAATCCTAATATCTCTACCTAGAACGTCACAAATAAATAAACAAGCAAAACACGGCCGCGACCGGAAGTGCCATGCGTTCCACTGTCAGTGGAACGCATCTTAACCGGAACAGGAAATGACGGCCGGGACCGGAAGTGGCGCGATAAGCGTCAGAAAAAGCTCTTCATTATGTTAAAAGACAAGTGGGAGGTGGTATACACATAGTAAGCCACACTCCGCCCCCTGGCAAACATATCACCATGGTAACCAGCCACTATAAATATATATATGGAAATAATGAATGCTTGCTGGCTCTATCACAAAAATATATAGTGAATGTAACCATTAGTCTAGCCAGGCGATTATTGTGGGAGTGTCAAGTGCCACAACCTCAACTATAGAAGGGGAAAGCCTGAGGACACACACCACATAAAACAAATACTTAAAAAAATACCAGGAACTGCTTGTACGGAGCAGACAAAGTCTGACCCCCATCAGACAGCTCCCAATACAACAAATAAACTATCATAACAAAAAAAGAATCCTAACAATTAACTGAAAAAATAAAATAAAAAATATAGAATGTATATCGTGCATTCCACAGATTGAAATTCCTCGGGTCCCTACCTACCCCTAACTAAGAAAAATATTATATGGATTGTGTTCGTTTAAACCACGAGGGAACAAAGTGTCCAATTGATAAATCCAACGTGATTCACGCTGACGCAGCAATTTATCACGGTCGCCACCGCGTAGAGGCATGGGAATAAAGTCAATCAGCATACACTTCAGGCTTGAAACTGAGTGGCCCATTGTTAGAAAGTGCTTAGCCACTGGCTTATCCGCCTCTTTTGTGGCCAGTGCTGTACGGATGGAGTAACGATGATTTGCCATTCTATCCCGAAAGCAACGGGATGTCATACCGACATAATATAGGCCACACGGGCAGATGATTATATATATATATATATATATATATATATATATATATATATATATATATATATATATATATAATGTAACATAGTCCATTTTACAATGGAGTCGATTCTTTTCCCATTATGTGGATGCGTGAAGTATGTTCCGGTCTGCAAGGATCTGCATGTGGTGCAGTCTGGACACCTGAAGCAACCCTTCCGTCTAGTGGGTAGCCAACATGCAAGGGCTCCACTCGGTTGCACAGTAGGTCTCATCAATAATTGGCTCAAGTTTGGCCCCCGTCGGTAAGCACACATAGGTGGTTGTGTACTTAGAGCCTTGAACGCAGGATCCGTAGAGATGATCGGCCAATGCCGCCTAATGGTCTTCTCCGAATAGATAGATTTAGTGTCATATGTAGAAGTAAAGATCATTCTATCTGCGTTCTTGTTTGTTCGTGAGTTATCAACCTGTTGTGCATATTTGTTTCTAGCCCTGGTGAGGCATCTGCAGATAGTCTTTCGTGAATAGCCTCTTTCAATGAACCTCTCTGTCATATCTTGAATCTGTGCCTCCGTATTGATGGGAGATGTATTGTAGCGTAATATCCGTATAAACTGCGAAATCGGCAAGCTGTCCTTAAGTCTATTGGGGTGATGGCTGCGAGCGTGTAACAATGTATTCCGATCTGTCTCTTTTCGATAGAGAGTAGATATCAACCGGTTATTTTCAAACGAAATGGTTACATCTAGAAAATTGAGTGAAGATTGACTAATCTGATATGTAAACCGTATCGGACTAGGTAGTGCATTCAGATACTCAACCATTGCCTTGAACTCAGTCTGTGTCACCCCAAACAAAAAATAACTCGTCAATATATCTCCCGAAAATATAGTATTTTATCCCCATACTTTGGTAGTATGAATGTATTATCATACTGTTGCATGTAAAGATTTGCATAGGCGGGGCGCCAGGTTAGACCCCATGGCTGTCCCCGCTACTTGCATATAATAATCTTTACCATAAAGTAAATAATTGTTGGTCAAGACCAGCCTAGCCAAATCTACAAGAAACTCAGTGGGAGGACCAGTATGTGGACTTGAAATCAATGCTGTGTATATATATATGTGTGTGTATATGTATATATGTGTATGTATATATGTGTATATATGTGTATATATATATATATATATATATATATATATATATATATATATATATATATATATATATATATATATTTATTTATTTTATACACTGCTCAAAAATATAAAGGGAACACTTACACAACACAGTGTAACTCCAAGTCAATCACACTTCTGTGAAATCAAACTGTCCACTTAGGAAGCAACACTGATTGACAATCAATTTCACATGCTGTTGTGCAAATGGAATGGACAACAGGTGGAAATTATAGGCAATTAGTTAGACACCCCCAATAAAGGAGTTGTTCTGCAGGTGGTGACCACAGACCACTTCTCAGCTCCTATGCTTTCTGGCTGATGTTTTGGTCACTTTTGAAAGCTGGCGGTGCTTTTACTCTAGTGGTAGCATGAGACGGAGTCTACAACCCACACAAGTGGCTCAGGTAGTGCAGCTCATCCAGGATGGCACATCAATGCGAGCTGTGACAAGAAGGTTTGCTGTGTCTGTCAGCGTAGTATCCAGAGCATGGAGGCGCTACCAGGAGACAGGTCAGTACATCAGGAGACGTGGAGGAGGCCGTAGGAGGGCAACAACCCAGCAGCAGGACCACTACCTCCGCCTTTGTGCAAGGAAGAACAGGAGGAGCACTTCCAGAGCCCTGCAAAATGACCTCCAGCATGCCACAAATGTGCATGTGTCTACTCAAACGATCAGAAACAGACTCCATAAGGGTGGTATGAGGGCCCGACATCCACAGGTGGGAGTTGTGCTTACAGCCCAACACTGTGCAGGACGTTTGGCATTTGCCAGAGAACACCAAGATTGGCAAATTCGCCACTGGCGCCCTGTGCTCTTCACAGATGAAAGCATGTTCTCACTGAGCACATGTGACAGACGTGACAGAGTCTGGAGATGCCAAGGAGAACGTTCTGCTGCCTGCAACATCCTCCAGCATGACTGGTTTGGCAGTGGGTCAGTAATGGTGTGGGGTGGCATTTCTTTGGGGGGGCCGCACAGCCCTCCATGTGCTCGCCAGAGGTAGCCTGACTGTCATTAGGTACCGAGATGAGATCCTCAGACCTCTTGTGAGACCATATGCTGGTGCGGTTGGCCCTGGGTTCCTCCTAATGCAAGACAATGCTAGACCTAATGTGGCTGGAGTGTGTCAGCAGTTCCTGCAAGACGAAGGCATTGATGCTATGGACTGGCCTGCCCGTTCCCCAGACCTGAATCCAATTGAGCACATCTGGGACATCATGTCTCGCTCCATCCACCAACGCCACGTTGCACCACAGACTGTCCAGCAGTTGGCGGATGCTTTAGTCCAGGTCTGGGAGGAGATCCCTCAGGAGACCATCCGCCACCTCATCAGGAGCATGCCCAGGCGTTGTAGGGAGGTCATACAGGCACGTGGAGGCCACACACACTACTGAGCCTCATTTTGACTTGTTTTAAGGACATTACATCAAAGTTGGATCAGCCTGTAGTGTGTTTTTCCACTTTAATTTTGAGTGCGACTCCAAATCCAGACCTCCATAGGTTAATAAACTTGATTTCCATTGATAATTTTTGTGTAATTTTGTTGTCAGCAAATTCGACTATGTAAAGAACAAAGTATTTAATAAGAATGCCATTCATTTAGATCTAGGATGTGTTATTTTAGTGTTCCCTTTATTTTCTTGAGCTGTGTGTGTGTGTATATATATGTGTGTGTATATATATATATATATATATATATATATATGTGTGTGTGTATATGTATGTATGTATGTATATATATATATATCAGCAAATAAACGAGGCGGCATTCAGAGACTTGTACTTCAACGTGACTTTAGTGAAAACACAGCATATCAACGTTTCGGGGCGCAAAGCCCCTTCATCTTTGCGCCCCGAAACGTTGATATGCTGTGTTTTCACTAAAGTCACGTTGAAGTACAAGTCTCTGAGTGCCGCCTCGTTTATTTGCTGTTTGGATATGGGAGTTACACCCTAGTGGAAGGCACCAGAGCAAGGCAGCCCATGTGGCAATCTGAGTGCCGGCAACATTGGTGTGTGTATGTATGTATATCTATATATATATATATATATATATATATATATATATATCTATATATCTATATATCTATCTATATATATATATATATATATATATATATATATATATATAATCTGTCTATGTCTATATATATATCTATATATATCTATATATATATATCCATATATATATATCCATATATATATATCCATATATATATATCCATATATATATCCATATATATATATATATATCCATATATATATATATATATATATATATATATATATATATATATATATATATATATATATATATATATCCATCCATACATGTGATAGTGGCACTCACTGTCCATTTAACAGCCACCGGGGTGCCCTCCTTTCATAATGTAGCCAGTGATGGTTCTCTGGGATGGATTGCTGCTCCTCTCCTCTATGCAAAAAGAACCAGGCGGCACTCCACGGATTTAAACAGGTATAAATGTATTAAAGGTGAATCAAAGCATTACAAGCATAGTGAACACCAACGTTTCAACGCCTCCTGGGCGTTTTTGTCAAGGTGCTACGCTGAATTGTGAAAAACAAAACAAATACCTACTATATATATATCTCTCTATATATCTCTCTCTCTCTCTCTCTCTCTCTCTCTCTCTATATATATATATATATATATATATATATATATATATATATATATATATATATATATATATATATATATATATATATATATAATCTCTATCAAAAAAAATTTAAAGGACCCTTTTTACTGCGCTGGTATACAATGTAGCTCACCACTGAGAAATGCCCACTGTCAGTCAGGGCATTAGATTAGAAGTATAAAAGAAAAAGTTTCTCTTGGGAGCTAGACCACCTCAGAATTCACTTTAAGATACATTTATTTTAAAAATTGACAATAAATGCTGTAACAATACATAAAAATATCAATAAAACATGCAATTGACTCTATACCATAAATGGAAAATACAGACTATTAAATCTGTTGACATTTGTGTTGGTGATATTTCTACCAAAGCGTTCAGAAGTGTGTTCAACTTCACAATTGCGCGAATATCCAACGCGTTTCGTCCACACAGGACTTCATCAGGGGTCGTAAGCGATGTGGTCAAAAGTTTGTGAATCTCTGAGTCCCAACCAGCTTTTTGCCGTGGGTATGAAAGATTTTATAGTATTCGTATTAACCATATACAATTCATCAATATACAAAACAGTGTAATTGCTGTGACAGTGACCTTTGGGATGTGGTAAGAAAAATTCCTATTTTGAATAAGAATAGGTCTAAATACGCATTTCCCTTAGTGCTCTCTCAGGAATCCTATTCACAGCTATAGCAATTACACTGTTTTGTATATTGATGAATTGTATATGGTTAATACGAATACTATAAAATCTTTCATACCCACGGCAAAAAGCTGGTTGGGACTCAGAGATTCACAAACTTTTGACCACATCGCTTACGACCCCTGATGAAGTCCTGTGTGGACGAAACGCGTTGGGTATTCGCGCAATTGTGAAGTTGAACACACTTCTGAACGCTTTGGTAGAAATATCACCAACACAAATGTCAACAGATTAATAGTCTGTATTTTCCATTTATGGTATAGTCAATTGCATGTTTTATTGATATTTTTATGTATTGTTACAGCATTTATTGTCAATTTTTAAAATAAATGTATCTTAAAGTGAATTCTGAGGTGGTCTAGCTCCCAAGAGAAACTTTTTCTGATATATATATATATATATATATATATATATATATATATATATATATATATATATATATATATATATATATATATATATATATATTGTTGCCTTATAGGTAATTGTCTGCACTTAGTCTAATATTAGGGCAATAGATGTTGTCTGAATCAAAATATAATTCATTATAAATAGGCGATGTTACCATAGTGGACAGTATAGTGGATATATATAGTAAGGAATAGATATGAAATAAGTTTGAATGTATGAGGTAATGTTTAGCTGATTTAAGAAATTAGGTTTGTGTATGTGTTTATATAGATATACTGTATATTTGTGTTTTACTGCAAGATGGTAAAAAAAATAGTGTAGGGAACAGGTTTATTCTGCTCTAGTCATAAATAAGGCCAGAGAGGTTACAGTAAGATCAAGAGTCATTGTAGAGAAAAGGTATTAGGCCATAAATGATAATAGGTATGTGACAGAGCTCTGTTGGTCATTGGAATTCACAGGTGTGCTTACAGTAGATCAGAATCTACTGGTTTGTCTATTGTCCAGTGAATGTTAAAAGCTAGGGAGCATAAATTAACTACTATGAAAAGAGATCACATCCATTGATAAAACATTGTGTAACCGACCCCAGGAAAACTTGTCAATACAACAGAACTTTGGATGAAAAGACATTCCAGATTTTACAATACTATACTTGCTTAAGGCAGTGTGGACACCACACTTTTATGACACCATGCCTCCGTGAACAGGACACGACAGCCCAGTTCAATGTTTGTTTTATTACACCTTGGAATCTGACAAACCTATAATTACCTATTCCATTGGAAACTATGAGAATATGATAGTTTGAATTGGTAAAATATGAGATAAAAGGACCAGACTTGTAGTTAGGAGTTAGAAGGAAGAGGGAGAAGAAGAAGGAGAAGGAAGGAAGTCCGTCAGGAGGAGAAGTCATGGAGAACATGCAGAAGGAATGATTCTTGGGATGGCAATCTTTAACTTGCAAGTATAAATATGATAATAATTGAAACTGTTTGTGAAACTTATGTCATGTTGTTTTATGTTATGTAACGAAGGAAACATAGCATAGCTTAATATAATTATAATTAGTATATATATCACTACTGTGTATATCTTATTCTGTACGATTTGATCTGCCTGTAAATAAAGAATCATATAAAAAGAGCGGTAATATTCAAGCTTGAACTCTCTTTAAGGAATCTTAACTTCATAATTTCATAAGTCATATATATATAAGGACTGCATATATTTATCAGCCAATTAATTTGTAAGCCTGACATAATATATTTGCAGATATATATGATAACGCATATTAATTTAAATATATCCATATATTAATAACCATATATGTTATATTAAATATTAATATTCATAAATAAGATTCTATAAAGCAATATTGGCGACCACGAATTGGACTTGTTATTACTGAATCTGATTATCTGATTTATAATATTTATGAGGAGTAGCAAATGCTATAAGCTGGCTACCAAATCTGCAGAATCACGGTGGGGATGTATCTATGAAAATTTATTACCATTGTGTAATGTCAATTTTGTATTCTGTATAACCTAGGATAAATGTGTTAGTGCAATATACGTTATTTTAACTAACATAATATCTATTAGGAAGCAGCACCAATGGCTGTAAGCCTGCTGGCAAAATACAAGATCACAGTGGAATAGGTTACAAATGAGAATAAAGAATTTAAAGGCCTAGAATAGAAAATGTGCACAGTGGAAATGAGTATTTCCAAATAAATGAATATATGTACCAGGTATTAGAGTTTAACCTTAAGACACCGGTCAATCTTAAGGAGAGGATACCTTCAGTACTAAAAACAAAGAATCTATAAATTTAGCATTGCAATGTTAAATATGCAAAAAGTTGCAACAGCATTAGGAAAAATGCGCAGAACTGCGGCTTTAAAAGCCAAACAGAAATGTAAAGAAGAATCAGGTTCACGTCTTCGTAAGGCGTGCCTGACCATTAATGCAAAAATGCATTCATTATTTAAGTCCCTTAAACAGAAAAATAAACAGAAAAAGTTTGGGGCAGAAGCAAAAAGCCTGGCAGATTGTAAGCAAACTGTCATGACCTCTCAGGAGGAGATAAAAGGAAGTACAAGGGAGAATATTGTAGATGTAGGTGAGACTCAGGACAGCATTGTCCATGTGCAGCACACAGAGTCTGCTATGGTCACACAGACCACCAGCAGAACAGCCTCTGTGGTAAATGAAGAAAGTAGCAATGTGCCGGATGTGTCTATCATCAGACAGCACATTAATGTAAAGGAGGTAGCAGCAATAGGAGATGTCCCCTATACTGTTTCTACTAAAGGGGAAGATTATTGTAACTCAGATTATGAGTATTCTGCTGAATACACTCTCAGAGTTCCAATGTAAATGAAGAATTTGTTATGCCCTTAGGCAAAGGTGAATTGTCAGCAGACTTAAACACTGATAGCTGCAGTACAGTGCACACAGGGGTGGAGAAGTTCCCCATGGTGAAAACTCCCATGGCAACCAGAGTTGCAAACCTTGAAATGTATTCACCTGGGAACATGTTTAAAGGGAAAATCCATGAAATTAATTCAGGAATGCATGTTTACAAACAAAGTTCCCAAACTTTTGTAACCCCCACACAACACTCAGAGAAATCTAGTGATGGTGCAAATGTTTGCAGGCTCAGAGAGACCACATGCAGAATGTCATTCTGCAAACCACACACCAATTAACAATGACAAAAAGGATCACCAGGATGAAAATGTTTTTATGCACTGGTGCCATAACCATTTTATTAAAGGTGTGGACAAACAGAAGGCCCTGGAACCTACAAAACATATTTGGCAAAGTCTAACAAGTTTCTCTCCCCACAAGAATATTTTTCAGGAAATACAAGATGCTTCAAGACCAAGAAGCCATGCCAAGCAGCAAACGCTATGGTTGGAGACAGTCTGGGACCAGGCTGCATCACAAGGGAGTATGGTCACAAGTGAATACGGTAGTATCATTCCTTTACTTGTTAGATCCAATGTAGCCATTGTTTGCTTTGATGTTCCAACAGCCACAGTTTCCAAATTAAACCTGCATCATATCTGCAGCGACAATTGTGCTGTCATTGACACACAATGTGACAGGAAAGATTGGCACAGGCCAGAAACAATTGTTTGTTTGTTATTCAATCTTTAAAGACACATTTGTAAATTCTGTACCTGATAACATGCAGCAGATAGGACAGAATGCATAGCACGGTATGTTAAATCACTGTATAAATATCTGTGATATTCATTGTATGTCTTTTTGTTTGATTCTAGTAATCCTGGCAACCTGTATACAGAATGGTGCAAGACTCCAAAAAGACTCTAATTTACAAGGGAAAAGGTCTTCAATAACCCTTTCATCGCTGCTATCCAGCAAAATCTACATAGCATCCCTAAAGACTGATATATGGACAAATCCTCAAGGAGTTTTCCAGTTTCACAAGAAAGGGGAAGGTTTTCATTAACCCTTTCATCACAAGTAATCATTACTTGTCTTTCAAACTACATGTACACCCCCACAACAGTGTACAGCACCTCTCATCACTGTGATTATACAGAACTGTCTCATCCCTTCATATACCTTAATCAAATATATATGTAAACATTTGTCTGATAGATATATATATATATATATATATATATATTTGATATCATTGTATTATATACCTTGTAAATATTTTATGTTTTTTTTTATATTACACAGTAGATACTACCTATGCTTCCTTCGTAAAAGCTTCAAAGTAATTAAATATCTAATACTGGATGGAATTAGATTTAGTCAAAGCCATTCCTAAATGATATTTAATATCTATTTGAAGCAAAATTGTATTCATTTATTGTATTGATAGCATGTTACTATATACACATCAAAAGCATTTTAAATAATTATTAGTCAAAATATAGGTAGGATAGAAAACGCCTTTATATGGGTTAAACTGGTATAGGGTTATTTAAGATTGAGATGTATAAATAGGTTCAAGGTAGAATAAGGAGACTTAAGACTGCATGGTAATTTATTCAGTGAGGAAATACAGAACAGAGTAGGTGTACTACTCACAGCCATTTGTGGTACTATTGCCCGAAGACAATTAAGACCTACTATTAACAAGCAAAGAAAGAAAGAAAGAAAGAGAAAAAAAAAAAAAAAAGACTGTTTCATATATGCCTGTTCTATTCAAAATCACAACCTGTTTGTGCAAAAGCAATATGGACACTTGTCACAACTGCGGCATTGGAAAAACATTTAAAGGACGCACAAGCTAAAGACCATTACTGAGGGTCGTCACAAGTACTGAATGTTCAAGACACAGCACTCGACGTACACAGCCCTCTGCCTCAAACAGCGAAATGGCAAGCAAAGGAGCAGCTGCTATGAAGAATTCTACTTCAACTGCCTTCATGATGCAAACGTAATACGTCTCCAATGGCAAGCAAACCACGCAGATGACATTACTCTCCCAGTAAATTGCTACAGCCAAGAACAGCAAAAATGTCCAAACGTACTGATCCAGATACAGAAAAAAAGGTCTACAATTGGGCTATGGTATTCCAAATGTCTGTAGAAATTAGTTTTCCTCATGAATACTGAATAAAAACCTCAGTCTTGTCTGCTTTAGTTAAAAAGTAGAATAAGGTTAGGTAAGCTAAGAATTTTTATAGATTTTTAAAATCACAATGGTTATTATTATTACACTTATGGTATATATTAGGGTTACAACAAAAGTTATGTTTTGAAGAAATATTTTGAAATGTATTTGGAAGCAATTACGCTAGTTTAATGTGTGGCCAATCAAAATAATTTCTCATGGCCACAAGGGGGCGACTGTTGCCTTATAGGTAATTGTCTGCACTTAGTCTAATATTAGGGCAATAGATGTTGTCTGAATCAAAATATAATTCATTATAAATAGGCGATGTTACCATAGTGGACAGTATAGTGGATATATATAGTAAGGAATAGATATGAAATAAGTTTGAATGTATGAGGTAATGTTTAGCTGATTTAAGAAATTAGGTTTGTGTATGTGTTTATATAGATATACTGTATATTTGTGTTTTACTGCAAGATGGTAAAAAAAATAGTGTAGGGAACAGGTTTATTCTGCTCTAGTCATAAATAAGGCCAGAGAGGTTACAGTAAGATCAAGAGTCATTGTAGAGAAAAGGTATTAGGCCATAAATGATAATAGGTATGTGACAGAGCTCTGTTGGTCATTGGAATTCACAGGTGTGCTTACAGTAGATCAGAATCTACTGGTTTGTCTATTGTCCAGTGAATGTTAAAAGCTAGGGAGCATAAATTAACTACTATGAAAAGAGATCACATCCATTGATAAAACATTGTGTAACCGACCCCAGGAAAACTTGTCAATACAACAGAACTTTGGATGAAAAGACATTCCAGATTTTACAATACTATACTTGCTTAAGGCAGTGTGGACACCACACTTTTATGACACCATGCCTCCGTGAACAGGACACGACAGCCCAGTTCAATGTTTGTTTTATTACACCTTGGAATCTGACAAACCTATAATTACCTATTCCATTGGAAACTATGAGAATATGATAGTTTGAATTGGTAAAATATGAGATAAAAGGACCAGACTTGTAGTTAGGAGTTAGAAGGAAGAGGGAGAGGGAGAAGAAGAAGGAGAAGGAAGGAAGTCAGTCAGGAGGAGAAGTCATGGAGAACATGCAGAAGGAATGATTCTTGGGATGGCAATCTTTAACTTGCAAGTATAAATATGATAATAATTGAAACTGTTTGTGAAACTTATGTCATGTTTTATGTTATGTAACGAAGGAAACATAGCATAGCTTAATATAATTATAATTAGTGTATATATATCACTACTGTGTATATCTTATTCTGTACGATTTGATCTGCCTGTAAATAAAGAATCATATAAAAAGAGCGGTAATATTCAAGCTTGAACTCTCTTTAAGGAATCTTAACTTCATAATTTCATAAGTCATATATATATATAAGGACTGCATATATTTATCAGCCAATTAATTTGTAAGCCTGACATAATATATTTGCAGATATATATGATAACGCATATTAATTTAAATATATCCATATATTAATAACCATATATGTTATATTAAATATTAATATTCATAAATAAGATTCTATAAAGCAATAATATATATATATATATATATATATATATATATATATATATATATATATATATATATATATATAATCTCACATACCATTAGACATAAGTTCAATAACAATACTCACCTGTTCCACGGCACAACCGCCCGCCAGCATGCACCATCTGCTTCCGCGCCGCTGTGCTCTGACGTCACGGCGCTCCGTGCAACAGGCGGGTTACCATGGCAACCATAGCTGCTTTCAGCTAGGGCATCCCATGTTAAACAACTGTGAATAGACAAGATAAAAACAATTCTCAATACAAGAAACTTATTAAAATATCAATGATACCAAAAATAACAAAACAATTGGAGGAATGATTAATGGTATGGCTATGGTTGCCATGGTTACCCGTCTGTTGCACGGAGCGCCGTGACGTCAGAGCACAGCGACGCGGAAGCAGATGGTGCATGCTGGCGGGCGGTCGCGCCGTGGAACAGGTGAGTATTGTTATTGCACTTATGTCAAATGGTATGTGGTGTGTGTGTATGTGTATGTATATATATATATGTATGTATGTATGTATGTATGTATGTGTGTGTTTTGTTACTGTGTCTGATTCTCTGGCCCTGGGGACGGGGAGAGTCCCCGAAACATGTCGGCTTGGTTTGAATAAAACGGACACCTGTTTAAGCATTATTGAAGTCTGCTGAGTGCTGCTGTTTTTCCGGATGTATACCGTGAGTTCACTTGATTTCACCAGGAGGGCACCTGTGTATATAGATATAATCATATTTATTTATTTATTTATTTCCCCAACAGCGTCTGGCGTCCTTGCAGGAGGTACAGACGTTTTTACAGGGGGTGTTGAGTCTACAATCACACTTTCGTCCTCCCACGGCTCTGTGGGTGGTTTCTGGATTTCACATAAACCAGCCAATTGTGGTCCCATATTTTCGGTTGTCAGAGGGGTGTCTGTTCCCTAGATGTGGTCAGGGCCTAGATGTGGTCAGGGCCTTGAAGGTTTACGTACAGGCTACGAGTTCCCTTAGAAGGTCAGATGTTTTGTTTGTGCTGTATAATGGTCCCATGATGGGTTGGCCAGCTACAAAACAAACATTGGCTGAGAATAACCAACAAACTGGCGTATATCTCCAGTGGTAGGAGAGTCCCGTTTCGGGTGGGTGCTTATACCACCAGGTTGCTAGCGGTTTCTTGGGCGGCTGCTAGAGGAGCTTCTACTGCCCAACTTTGTAGAGCGGCAACATGGTCCTCAGCACACACGTTCACTCATTTCTACAAATTTGATACTTTTGCGTCTAGAGATTTAACGTTTTTTGGATGTTTAGTTCTGCAGGCTTCGGACAGCACTTTCGCCCATGGGAGTATCTTTGGGACGTCCCCAGCTGTCTCATTTCCAGTGTCCCCTAGTGGATGACAGAGAAAAGAGTATTTTGGTACTTACCGATAAATCCATTTCTCTGAATCCACTCGGGGACCCTGGACACCCACCTCTGTGCTGCCAGCCTGCGTGTTCTTGTTTGTATTGGCTCAAACAAGTTTGGGTAAAAATTTGACAGTTGCTTAGTTGATGTTTGACATTGTGGTATGGTTGGTTCCTTCCAGTATGGGTTTTTTTTTTTTCTCCTCATGTTCCCACTTCTCTTGTGCTACATCCGGTCTCCATTCTTCACACCCAGCTGTCTAATTTCCAGTGTCCCCTAGTGGATTCAGAGAAATGGATTTATCGGTAAGTACCAAAAATCCTCTTCTCCTTCTTTTTTTTTTTTTTTTCAATTCACTGGAGCATAAACCGTGTGTGTGTGTGTGGGGGGGGGGGGGGGGGGGGGGTGAGAGCAATGGAGCATTATCATGAAAGTGTTGATAAGCCACATTGAATTGTGTAAGAGCCAATCAAAAATATACATGTGGAGTGGTTGCAATTGTAAAAAAAAAATTGGTAAATGATGAAAGCCAATTAAACGTCAACAATTCTTGGGGATTTTTAGTGTATTGCAAATAACCTCTGACATTATTATATGGTAAATTCTTGCATCATTTAGTTATTTCAACAAAATACCCAGTGTTGGTTAAATCTTTCTTCCTAAGGTGTGCTCGTTTATACAAAGTACCCCATAATCATTTGCATGTTTTTCGTTTTTCTTGTTAGGCATACGCTATACAATTACCTTTGTCAATCTGCCCGATGTCTCTGGATCATCTAGATCAGGCATGTCCAAACTGCGGCCCTCCAGCTGTTGTGAAACTACATATCCCAGCATGCCCTGACACAGTGTTGCTGTCAGAGAATGCTAAAGCTGCGTCAGGGCATGCTGGGACGTGTAGTTTCTCAACAGCTGGAGGGCCGCAGTTTGGACATGCCTGATCTAGATAATTGTACTGTGTATTTGCTCAACCAGTCTGAAAATATTGCTCAGTCGGACATGCCAAATCGTCCAGCATATCCGTCTGATGCAATATCTGAAGTGTCACGTTTCCTGCTTCGGTCAGTGTAAGCACAGTGGATGAAAGGGGAGAAGTCTCCTTCCTGTGGCCATACACTGGGAGGTATCTGATGGGTGTGGGGCTGTCAGATAAAATGTCTGTAGATCTGACAGGCATTTTATCTGACCGTTTTCATCCAGCTTAGGTTGGGTACACATCAGTATGATATTTGCATGATTTGTTGTATCTAAACGACAACCTCTGATGTATGTGCCTGATTGCACGCACCCACAGGTCACATGCGAGATCTTCTAGTAGGTCGTGCTGCACGGCCACCCAAAAGATGACGCATGTGACCCGGAGCAGTGTAATGAAGGGCAGAATGAGCGGTCTTCATTACGCTGCACCCGTTCTAGTGTGTGCGGACAATCAGGTGAAGGAAAATTGCCTCGAACATCGTCCCAATTACCTTTCAGCCTGATGTGAACCCACCCTAAGACTGTAGTGGAACACAGACCAACCCACCCTCAAATACTATGTCCTCTAACAGCTGAGCTAGTGTTAAACGGCGGAGAAGGAGCAGGTGTTTTAAAACTGCACTACTAGAAAACATGTTTGTTTTTTAGTTTTTTCTTCTTCCTCTATTCCAGCTTCACAAAACACTTACATAATTATTGTAGGCCACTTTTATTGGCAGGTCTACCATAGTGTTGGCCTAACAGATTTCTGTCCTTAACATCCTGTGCATGTTGCTGCTGAGGCACCTATCGAGTATATGTAAACAATTCAATCTGCTACTTCTATCCGCAGGATTTACAGAGTAAAGCAAATGGGCAGCTAAAAGTTGTTCACTGTGACTTCTTCAGGCTGGATCCCTGGTCAGAGGGACTTGTTGAGCCTCCATCTATGTATTCCAGCACTTTGATGAAGCATTTGTGCATAAATGAGGTTCCCTGGGCTTCAGGTAGATTTGATTATTTATTTATTTTGTTATAAAACAAGCCAACCTCTGCTCTTGTACAATTGTAGAGAATGGTAAATGTACTTGTCTTGACACTAGTTGTATACAGCTTTCAGACGTTAAGATGTAAGTTACCTTGCTGTCTGTCAGGGTATAGCTGTCTAGGTTGACTATCAAAAGGCCGACAGGCACAAGGTCAACATGACGCATAAAAGGTTATATCAACAGACTATCCCTGTTTGATCTATTTGGCTGAAGGAATTATCTAACTGATATTGGTTTTTAATAAGCAGTGTTTCAATTTAGTATGTTATTTGTACACTGATTATTATGTGACAAAATAGAGTTGCAACATGTCATCTTTTAAGCAATATCAGTTGCAACATTATCTGTTTTATAGTAAAGGGTTATATTTTAAACAAGTCTCCTGGTTTTTGAGTGAAAACAAACACCTAACAATTTTTTATTGTGTATTGTTTTCACTAAAGCACACTTACAACTTTGGTGACATAAAAGGTTGACACAGAAAAAGATCAACATGGGGGGGGGGGGGGGGGTTAGATGTCACTTACTCCGTAAAGTTGCAGATAACCCCAATTAGTGCACTGTGTACCCTTGCTTGGCTCGCCATGCTTTGGTCAAGGTTACTATTACCAATCGTAGTCCACGTGGACCGTAAAGTATGTAAAAAGTCATGTTGACCTTTTCTTGTGTCGACCTTATGTCCATGTAGACCTAATGGCTGTCGACCATTAGTGGTCGACCTTATCCATGTCGACCTAGCATCTGGATACAGTCTGTTAACATCAATATACACTTAAATAAATTTTTATTTTGTTGGGCTGTTATGATTCTTTGGGGCCCATTCATTAATGATCGCATTTGTTTTGTGATCTGGGTGTGAAATATGCATTCTACGGCCCAATGTAATAAAGGGCACCCGTAGGTTCGGAGACCGTCCCTGGGATGTGCTTGGCGTAAAAAGACCACATCAGCGGTTAATTTTGCAAAGTCTAGCCAATAGTCCTATAGCGGTTCCAAGCCATCTTCAGAAACATTCCAGAGCTTGGTAAATCTGTCGCCATCGCTTTCCACATGGAAACCAATGGGGACTGCGGCTGCTGTCGTAAATGGAGGGACTGCAGCAGATATTGACGATATCGCTGTGACCCCTTCTTCTTACAATTGGGTGATACTTAATATTTGTGGGTATTTTCCCCCAAAAACACGTTTTCTGGGAATATGCTGTAAATATTTAATAATTAATAGGCTTATTGGGATATATAGCATATACTTCTATAATTAGAATGTGATGCACAGATTATCTGGGCTGGTAAATCAGATGTGAGACCACAGAATAAAGAAATTGATGCACATATTATCTGGGCTGGTAAATCAGATGTGAGACCACAGAATAAAGAAATATACATTATGCTGCAGTTCATATATTGTTCAGTACCTGTATGTAGACTTTGTGGATCTTTTTTCTAATCCTTTCAACATGTAAGTTGTCAGTAGTTTGCAGAACAGCCTGCTTTTGGCAATGTCACTAATCACAAGCACAACGTTTGTGGACACGACAGGTGTATGTATGTGTGTTCATATGCAATATATTGGTTTTTCGTTTCAGATATTCCTATTAAAGTTTTTGTGATGCTTAACCTTAAAAAAGAGAGGAATTTACTCTGGCGGCAAATGTTTCTTCTCTACGAACAACTTTCCATTTACAGATATGGCAGAATTGAATTAAATGTGTTTATGAGTGAAAATCAATATGAGGTTAGTTTTCTTTTTGGTCAGAATGCTCTGCTACTTTTTAATTAGACATTAACGCCTTTCTATGAACCTATATATTAAGATATTATCACCATTTTATTGTACAGCCTTCAGGAACACCAGTCATCCTCCTCTTGCAAGGAGGGATATGTCAGAGCAGCCTGGTTTCATGTAACTGGCAGCCTTCTCTTACCTCCCACCTGTCCCAATCTGAGGATTTTGTCCCGATCGTTGTTTAGCTGCCATTGTGTTGGTTCTCCATCGTTGAGTGAGCGCAAAAGGGGTGGTTTTTCACTTACTGTTGGTTGTTTTGTGCAGATGTTAGGTTGTAGTCTGCTTCCTGCATCAAGAAGATCATTTTCCGAATGAGAATAACCTGTCCCCACTGAAATCCTTGTTCATATTTTATTTTGTGTAGCAGAGTTGTAGTAAAGCTGTTACTCACTTTATATGTTCATAATTGAACAACCTCCTCTTATCCAGACAGGCAAATTATCTGATATTTGTTGATGGTGGGTTTGTTAAAGTGTGATTTAAGTTTTTGCTAACTCCTTCATATGTTTTTATACCAAAACACATGCTAGTGGTAGTTTTCCCTGCTGTACTCTACTCTAAATATTTTATATAATTCATTGATGTTTTGCAGCGCATGGGGTCTATTCATGAAGCAGTGAAAAGAGTGGAGAAGTTGCTCATGGCAACCAATCTGCAATGAAGTAACATTTATCAAGTGCATTCTATAAAATTATACGTAGCAGCTGATTAGTTGCCATGGGCAACTTCTCCACTGCCTTACTTATGCACTTTTTATTTATTTTTGCTAATGGTAGAGTGATGTTAGGGCTTTGTAGTTCAATCCCTAGCTGAGGGGAATGTTCCACCCACTGCTGCTCGATCTATTTGATATGTGTATGCTATGTATTTCGGTTACAATACTTTATTAGTTTTAATGTCCTGAATAAAAAAAAATACAACAAAATACTAAGAAGCTTCAGCTGTTGAAGGGAAAAAAAGGAAAGTTATATTATCTCTCTCTCTCTCTCTCTCTCTCTCTCTCTCTCTCTCTCTCTCTCTCTCTCTCCCCCCCTCCCTCTCTCCCTCCCTCCCTCTCTCTCTCCCTCCCTCTCTCTATATCTATATACAGATAGATAGAGATATAGAGATATATATATAGATATATATATAGATATATATAGATATATATAGATATATATAGATATATATATAATATAAAAAAATTTTACACCAATAGTATAGTTGATGGGGATATTATATAAAAAGAAATAAAAAATGAAACACTGGTCATTTTTCCATTATAGAAACTTGTTTCTAAACCTGGAGACTTAAGAAAATACCAGGCACTGGGTGTGCTGTATCAGGCTGCCTGTGATATTCAGCTTCTACACAAGGTAGGTACATAACTGTAAGGTCTGATAAATCTTGGAGAAAAATCCTCATGGCCCTCAGCCCCTGATAAATGAAGTAAAAAGAAGGGTTTGTCCATGTCAGTGGAGTACAGATGTGCCCACCGTCTAGCATGGCTGTGTGTGTTGACTGCGCACGGATCCACAATCCATGAATTTGCATGGGTATGTATGCTCCCGTGAACGGGTTGCGTAATGGCATGGCTAGTCGCAATCACGACTTGTACGCCCGTGTAACTTGTTCGTGGCACTGATGACCGCGGCATATCTGTGCTTGTGTAGCATTCCGAATGCTATGCAATTACAGCAATGAAATGTCTTGGAAGTTACAGTGAGAGTATGGTCTGTCACTTGGAATACACTACCGTCGTATATTCATGTCCTTCTTATGGAACACAGTGAGTCTTCTGCTGATGTGGGATCTGATCGGTTTTGTTTAAATTCATTCAGAAACATTTCTGTAATATAAATCTTTCAACTTAGACTGATCAATAAAGACTACTATACTTTTTTAATTCCTCCCATATGGTGTTTGCTCTTTATGTTGGTCTAAATGTTCGTGTTTGTTCTGATTTTCTATGGAACTTGTTATCTATAAAACATTTGATGATAAAAAATTTTTAAAGGGTACAAATACGTTCAGTGGGGGGAATTCAATTGTTTGAAAAGTCTGTTAGGTGTCTGTTTTTTTTCCTTGTCTATTAGATAGGAAAAAACAGACACCCAACTGACTTTTCAAACAATTGAATTTCCCCCAGTAAGTCTGTCTTCTTGCTTGCAATCTGTTTGTATAGGGTGAAAAACACCCTATCTGCTGGCGCAAATTAGCTAATTAACAAAATCTAACACTTATCAGCTGCACCCAATAATGAGCTTATTGCGAAGCTCCAAAAAAAACACAAATGTTAAACCAACAGATTGTGCACTTGATGTGCTAGCAATTGATTTATTTATGTATCAACTAATAGACAGCGTGTTTGGATTCATTGAATAAATTGAGAAACTTGCTTTTAATAAAAAACTTTTACTGAGTTCATATATATTTAAATAACAATTTAATAATAATTATATATGCAATATACTGAAATAAAATTATAATAAAAAAAACACACAGAGCTAGATATGTAATGTCTGTTCAGAGCCAGGACTTGTATTTGGTATCTTCAGTGTTTGAAACACAATGTTACTCTCTAAATAAAATAGTCACGTATTGATATTAAGTAGCAAGAATTGCTACAACTTGTGAGCACACACAGTATAATTGACAAAGTCCTGCTAAAAGATGAATTTGTAGCAGTGTTAATTAACCTGTTACCGGCGTCCCGGTCCAGGAGACAGTTCCAACAGTGTTACCTGATCCAGCGGGATTGAATAATATTCAGGCAATATAATAATGTCCGGTGTATGCTCACCCCACATAAAGCTGTACGTTGCCTCTGGTAACAATCGTGTCAGTGTCCAATTCCAGTGTGCGGGATGGATAGCACACCTTCTCTCCAATTGGAGACACCCGCACAAGTGGATCTGCTATGTGTAGCCGCCGCTTCCAGCTCGCTGACACTGTGCGGGCACAATATGAAGAACCAATTCGGCACTCGGCCGCTGCTCACACTTGGCTCGTCTCAGCACACAGATGGTAGATGTAATGAGAGGCAAATGCCGGCCGCCAATAGCTCATAGATGGAGCGCTGTAACGATCCGTGGCTCAATAGATATCCGCTCAATTAACAGGGATGACGTCAACGCGTTTCGTCCCGTACAAACTCGGGACTTCCTCAAGACTATCTACTAGTCTTGAGGAAGTCCCGAGTTTTTACGGGACGAAACGCGTTGACGTCATCCCTGTTAATTGAGCGGATATCTATTGAGCCACGGATCGTTACAGCGCTCCATCTATGAGCTATTGGCGGACGGCATTTGCCCCTCATTTACATCTACCATCTGTGTGCTGAGACGAGCTAAGTGTGAGCAGCGGCCGAGTGCCGAATTGGTTCTTCATATCGTGCACGCACAGTGTCAGTGAGCTGGAAGCGGCGGCTACACATAGCAGATCCACTTGTGCGGGTGTCTCCAATTGGAGAGAAGGTGTGCTATCCATCCCGCACATTGGAATTGGACACTGACACGATTGTTACCAGAGGCAACGTACAGCTTTATGTGGGGTGAGCATACACCGGACATTATTATATTGCCTGAATATTATTCAATCCCGCTGGATCGGGTAACACTGTTGGAACTGTCTCCTGGACCGGGACGCCAGTAACAGGTTAATTAACACTGCTACAAATTCATCTTTTAGCAGGACTTTGTCAATTATACTGTGTGTGCTCACAAGTTATAGCAATTCTTGCTACTTAATATCAATACGTGACTATTTTATTTAGAGAGTAACATTGTGTTTCAAACACTGAAGATACCAAATACAAGTCCTGGCTCTGAACAGACATTAGATATCTAACTCTTTGTGTTTTTTATTATAATTTTATTTCAGTATATTGCATATATAATTATTATTAAATTGTTATTTAAATATATATGAACTCAGTAAAAGTTTTTTATTAAAAGCAAGTTTCTCAATTTATTCAATGAATCCAAACACGCTGTCTATTAGTTGATACATAAATAAATCAATTGCTAGCACATCAAGCGCACACAATCTGTTGGTTTAACATTTGCTTGCAATCTGTGCTAAAAGTAATAGAGGCTGCAACACATATGTTAACAAATGCAAAATGCAGGATTATTTGCCGACTTTATCATCTCAATTTGCAAAAATATTACACCCTCTGATAGCGGCAATTTGCTCAAGGTACCTGTTAGAATAGAGAGCATGTGTACACTAATAGAAGGTGCACTTATGGTTCAGAAATTATATTACCCCATGCTGTTCAGTAGGAGGGGATTCGGTATGAATGACCGGCGAATGGGATGCTGGTGGTCAAAATTCCGTTGCCGGCATCCCGATGTATGTAATCCCAACAGGGTAATTTTTAGTAATCTAACTCCTAACCCCACCCCAACCCCATCACGCAGCCTAACCCTAAACTCAGACCTTAGTGCCTAGCCCTAAGCACCCTCCTGGTGGTGCCTAAACCTAGCCCTCCCTATCCTGCCGTCCAACTCTAACTTTCCCCCCTTAGGACCTATCTCTAACCTCCCACCCACCACAGCCTAATCCTTAGAACTCCCCCCCCAGCAGTAATGAAAGCGATGTGGGTATGGTTAGGATCCTGGCTGTTGGGGTCTCGGCATTGGTATCTGGACTCTGTTGGAATGCCGATGTCTGGATTTCACTGTCTGTATTTTGACAGCCGGGATATTAACCACATCCCGTAGGAGGTTGTCTGGCCTGTATGATGGAATACCTCTATGCTCCACTTCCCTGAAACCTTTATATTATTCTATAGACCATGCAGCATCATGTACTGTCTCACACCTGTACAACTGAGCTCTGTATTAGATCTATCGATTGGTTAGATCCCACCTCTAATTGTACTCACAGGGTGTTCACCTGCTGCTAAATGCTGCCATTTCTTTTAGATGCATAGGTGTGTATCAGGGTAGTGGTTATGTTCTGCTGTTCCGGGGAAAGTAGCCTTGCTTGTTAGTAACTGCAACAGCAAGTTTCTTGGCATTAACATGCAGGTAATCTCCTCCCCCATTTTCCTGGGAGGGTGAAAAGGATAAACGTATGAAGTGTAACCTGCCGTGGTGTTTTACTTTTTTTGATTAAACTATTTCCTGATCTTATGTTTTATGTTTTCTTATAGGAGCCCTGGCCCACATTTATGAAAACTATGAAATCTAAAGGTTCTGGAACAGCCAAGTCCGGGGTAGGTACTATAAAGGTCATATGTTTTGTAGTACTAGATTTCTCATATGTGCTAGAGGATGCTGGGGTCCACTTCATGACCATGGGGTATAGACGGTTCCGCAGGAGCCATGGGCACTCTTAAGACTTTTTTCAATGGGTGTGAACTGGCTCCTCCCTCTATGCCCCTCCTCCAGACCTCTGTTTTAGAAATGTGCCCAGGCAGACTGGATGCACTCTAGGGGAGCTCTACTGAGCTTCTCTGAAAAGACTTATGTTAGTTTTTTTATTTTCAGGGAGAACTGCTGGCATCAGACTCCCTGCTTCGTGGGACTGAGGGGTCAGAAGTAGAAAACCAACTTCCTGAAGAGTTTTATGGTTCTGCTTCTGGCTGACAGGACACCATTAGCTCCTGAAGGGTACTGAACGCTAGCCGTGTCTAGATCCTCACTCCCACAGCATGCCGTCACCCCCCTCACAGAGCCAGAAGTCAGAAGACAGGTGAGGAGAAGACGGATCTTCTATCAAGTAAAGTGACTGCTGAGGTACAGCGTGGCTGGCGGGGAGCGCAGCGCGCCATTGCTGCCCACACACACAGGCACTGCAGGGCGCGGGGGGGGGGGGGGGGGGGGGAATGCACTGGGCAGCAAAAACACCTCTATAAACTGGCAAAAAGGGGGCATAAGATGCCCAGGCACAGCCCTACCCCCGCCAGTATAAATATTATGAAAAGTTTCTGAGGTAAAAATGCGCCATTGTGGGGGCGGAACTTCTTCCTCAGGCAGGCAGCCAGCCAGCACACTGCTTAGCGCCATTTTCTCTCTCCTCAGGCTGCAGAGACATCGCTGGTCCTCCTTCACTTCTGACTACAAGTATCAGGGTGCAAAACGGGGGGGGGGGCACAAGCGAATTTGGTGCTTTACAAGTGTGTTTTACTGTGTAAAAGCGCTGCATGTCAGTGGGCATTCTGTGTTCACAGGCATTAGATACTGGCGCTGGGGTTGTGAACTGGCTGCTCCTAAACTGTGTCCCTCTGACAGATTTTACTGTGGGTCTGTCCCCTATAAGTCCCAGTGTGTGTGTGTGTGTGTGTGTGTGTGTGTGTTGTACACGTGTGGAAGACATTTTAGGGACACGGAAGTGTAATGTGGTGGCGCTGCCGGCACACCAAGAGCCTGCATGGGTGAAAGAAATACGTGATAGTATGCATCATATCAATAGGAGATTAGATAAGTCTGAATCTCATGCTGAGCGCTGGAGAAAAATCTGTGGAGGATGTGATTTTTCAGGCCTCTGTTCTTCCATCCGCAGGCGACCTCTCTGGGTCACATAAGAGACCATTTGCGAATACTGATACCGACACGGACACTGATTCTTGTGTCGCCGATGGTGACTCCAGAGAAATAGATCATAAATTGGCAAAAAATATACAATATATGATTGTAGCTATAAGGGAAGTTCTGGAAGTCACGGAAGCCACTCCTGTACCTCAGGAGAAGGCTTATTTCTATAAAGAAAATAAATCCAAGGTCACTTTCCCTCCTTCCCACGAGCTTAATACTCTCTTTGAAGGGATGTGGGTGAATCCCGAAAAGAAATTTCGTATTCCCAAGAGAATTCAGATAGCTTATCCTTTCCCGGTGGAGGACTGGAAAAAATGGGAGTCACCCCCTGTGTTAGACAGTGCACTGTCCGGTTGACAAAGAAGGTAATTCTCCCTGCACCTGGCACGGCTTCATTAAAAGAGCCGGCAGACCGAAAGATGGAAACTACATTGAAATCCATTTATGTGGCCAATGGTATGCTGCTCAGGCCCACAATTGCTTGCGCGTGGGTGAGTCGCGCTATTGAAAAATGGTCAGAAAGCGTGTCATCAGAAATTGACACGATTGATAAAGATGAGATACTCCTTAAATTAGGGAATATCAAAGACGCTGCCGCATACATGCTAGAAGCGATGAAAGATATTGGACTCGAGTTCACAAGCCGCTACCATGGCAGTATCGGCTCGGCGGGCGTTGTGGATTCGCCAGTGGAACGCGGATGCAGATTCCAAAAGAAATATGGAGGCTCTCCCATATAAAGGTGATGCCTTATTTGGCGATGGACTGGATGCGTTAGTCTCGGCGGCTACCGCAGGTAAGTCAACATTTTTGCCCTCTGCGCCTGCACCGGCAAAAAAGACATATCACCCGCACATGCAGTCCTTTCTGCCCAATAAATACAAAAAAGCAAGTGGTTCCCCCTTCTTCGCAGGTAGGGGAAAGGGAAAGAAGTCCACAGCGGCTTCAGATTCCCAGGAGCAGAAGTCTACCCCTACTTCTGCCAAATCTTCAGCATGACGCTGGGGCTCCTTTGCGGGATGCCGCTCGGGTGGGGGCGCGTCTCAAACTGTTCAGCCAAAGTTGGATTCTGTCTGGCCTGGATCCCTGGGTGTTGCAAATAGTGTCCCAGGGATGCAAGCTGGAGTTTCAAGACGTTCCCCCATGCCGATTTTTCAAATCGACCTTGCCAGCTTCTCTTCCGGAAAGGGAAGCAGTAACAGCGGCAATCCAAAAATTATGTCAGGATCAGGTCATAGTCCTGGTACCTTTGTCACAACAAGGGGAGGGGTTTTATTCAAGCCTTTTTTGTAGTTCCAAAGCCGGACGGCTCGGTCAGACCAATCCTAAACCTAAAAAATCTGAATCTCTACTTGAAACGATTCAAGTTCAAAATGGAATCACTGAGGGCAGTGATTTCCAGTCTGGAGGAGGGGGACTACATGGTATCTGTAGACAAAAAGGATGCTTACCTGCATGTTCCCATTTATCCTCCTCGCCAGGCTTATCTGAGATCCGCGGTTCAGGATTGCCATTACCAATTCCAGAGGATACCTTTCGGTCTCTCCATGGCGCCGAGGGTATTCACCAAGGTGATGGCGGAGATGATGGTTCTCCTGCGTCAAAAAGGAATCCATATAATTCCTTATCTAGACGATCTCCTGATAAAGGCGAGATCCAGGGAGCAGTTGTTACAAAACATCACTCTCCCTGTCAATACTCTAACAACACGGTTGGATCATAAATTATCCAAAGTCACAGTTGGAACAGATGACAAGATTGTCTTTTCTCGGGATGATTCTGGACACAGAAGTTCAGAGAGTATTTCTTCCGGTGGAAAAGGCTCTGGAAATCCAGAAAATGGCAAAACAGATATTGAAACCATCAAGTGTGTCGATCCATCAGTGCATTCGGTTGTTGGGGAAGATGGTGGCGGCCTACGAGGCCATACAGTTTGGTCGGGATCCCACCTACACATGCACCGGAAGATAATCCTGTCGTCAAAAGCCAGGATTTCGCTCCTGTGGTGGCTACACAGTTCTCACCTACTAGAGCAGGCATGTCCAAACTGCGGCCCTCCAGCTGTTGAGAAACTACACATCCCAGCATGCCCTGATACAGCTTTAGCATTCTCTGAAAGCAAAACTGTGTCAGGGCATGCTGGGATATGTAGTTTCTCAACAGCTGGAGGGCCGCAGTTTGGACATGCTTGTACTAGAGGGACGCAGGTTCGGGATTCAGGACTGGGTCCTGGTAACCACGGATGCAAGTCTCCGAGACTGGGGAGCTGTCACTCAGGGCCATTTACAACGGCCTTCAACAAGCGGTACATCTTCAAGATCATCCCGTGCAGATCCAGTCGGACAATGTAACAGCAGTCGCGTACATAAACAGGCAGGGCGGAACAAAAAGCAGAGCGGCAATGGCAGAGCTGACGAAGATCCTCCTCTGGGCAGAAAGACATGTAAAGGCTCTGTCGGCAATTTTCATTCCGGGAGTAGACAACTGGGAAGCAGACTTCCTCAGCAGACACGATCTCCATCCAGGAGAGTGGGGCCTCCACCAAGAAGTCTTCGCAGAGGTGACAAGTCTTTGGGGAGTTCCTCAAGTAGACATGATGGCATTTCGTCTCAACAAGAAGCTTCAGAAATATTGTTCCAGGTCGAGAGACCCTCAAGCAAAAGCAGTGGATGCGCTAGTGACCCAGTGGGTATTCCGGTCAGTGTATGTCTTCCCTCCACTTCCGCTGATCCCAAAAGTTCTCAGGATCATAAGAAGACTGGCCAAGGAGGGCTTGGTACCCAGATCTTCAGAAGTTGCTCATAGAAAATCCTCGGCCTCTTCCTCTTCGCGAGGACCTGCTGCAGCAGGGGCCGTGCTTGTATCAAGACTTAACGCGGCTACGTTTGACGGCATGGCTGTTGAGCGCCTGATCCAGCATCCTCTACGGACTAGGAGAAAAGGATTTACCAGTAGGTATCCAAATCCTGTTTTTTGTATATAGATTATTTTCCATTGTTGAATTTTGAATCTTGAATCATTTTGTATTCAGAGTATATAAAAATGAATGTCAACTTGTAACTATGGATTACTTTTTTTTTTTTTTTTATTGCAATTCAGTTGGTTATACCAATTTAACCACTGGTTTGTGTCCTCTTAATTTGGTTTATTAAATAAATAAATAAATAAATATGAACTCCGTTAGCATACTGATATTTTGAAAGCTATATGCATCAGAAATGCATGCTGGTTCCATATGTTAAACTCTATCAGCAATTGCTGGCAGAGAAAGTTTCCGGCATAGGTTCACCGGCAGGCAGCTTGGTAGTGCACAGGGATATGTCTCGCATGACCACACAACTTTTATAGGTCTTTTTATGTAATAACTACATTTAAATGTAATCCACCTTTTATGGGTCCAAAAACAATAGGTGGATTATATTTAATGTAGTTATTCACTAAGGAAATGCCACCTTTGTTGAATACTTTCTGTTTCATTCAAATGGCTCCCAGTTCTGACAGCTGGGAACACTGGAGCAGATGTATTAACCTGGAGAAGTGATAGAGCAGTGATAAGCATAAGGTAATAACGCACCAGCCAATCATTGCGAATTTGAAAAATGAGTAGCAGACTTGCTGGTGGGTTATCACCGCTTTTATCACTTCTCCAGGTTAATACATCTGCCCCACTGTTCTTTTAGTTTTTAATAACTGCCGCCACCGGTTTCTTAAACTCAGTTGCTGCTCAGCTAGGGGGGAGAGACGGTCATTTGAATCTGGCCCTATGTGTCATTCCAACCAGCAGCAACATGTACACTATCTTTTAATTGTTAATCCTAATTTTATTTGATATTTTACCTTTTTAGTAAGGTTTTAGAAGTGGGTTTTTAGATAAGGCTGGTGGCTTTACACTAATCGGCATCGCAAAACAAATAATGCATGCTTAGACTTAAAAGTATTCTAAAACGCATTGTATGTACTGTAGTGCATCACATGCTTTCAGCTTGATTGAGTGGAGAACCAAATTTCTTTTGTTTGCAGGATCTCCCAGATGAAAACTTGTGTTTAGTACGGATAACCCCACAAAGGAACTTGTTCTCTGAGAAATTTACACCTGCAGACGGCAATACATTCATACTCATGGTAAAACAATGTCTGGCAAAGCGCAAGTCAAGATTAATAGACAAACTCAAGTAAGTGTATTAACCAAGAGCCTAAACAATTCTGTGGGTTGTGTGGTTTTTTTTTTCTCTCTGACATCATGAGTTTTTGCAAACAAAACCCCTTTGCTATCTTAACGTTTAGTGGTGGTTTGTTTAATCCTTCCTTTTTCCTGCAAATACCTGTAAACTGTCTGCAACAAAGGGGCCTCCCATTAATAAGAACAAACTTTCTTTCACCCCTCTAGTACTGATCACAGATTGGGAGATACAGGCAGCAGATGAGTTACAGGGACTCACTTTTGCCAACCTTGGATTTAAGAAGAAGAAAAAATATTGGTCATGGCGAGTTTAAGTCCCTATATCTCCACAACTCTGTAACCTAGAAAAATGAGTAATCCCTCATTTCAAGAGTTGCCCCATAAAAGCTAATTTCTATTGGGCCCCTAGTAGTTATTGTCTGGTGATACAATGCCGTATATGGGCTGGAGGGTACAGTGTCGCCTCACATCCATAACTACACCTGTATAAGTCTTTGACTATACAAAGTGTCAATTTTAATAGATAGGGAGCCATACTGCCATCTCCCTCCTTACTGGCATGTATACATGTGGGGATTCCCCTCTTCCAGACAATGTTCCTCCTTGGTAGTTCTTTTCTAATCAGCAGACAATGACTGAAACAGTATAATAAAAAAAAAATATTTTCTCATTTGGGGTATTCTTAATGCCCCAATTTCCACCATCTTGTGTCAAAATTAAAATGAGTACTTTAGCTAATTTGAAAAAAAAATGGTAGGGGCCTTGATGGGCTACAATATTATTCCAACACATTATAACCATTTTAAATTTAAGACCATGAAAATATTTGGCTTAATGCCGTAGCAAGAACTGCTAAGTTAATTCTGTGTAATAGGGGTGGTCTTCAGGTTGCCAGCGGCCGGGCTCCCGACGACAACCATACCGGCGCCGGAATCCCGACCACCAGCATACCGACAGCTTTTCTCCCTCTTGGGGGTCCACGACCCCCCTGGAGGGAGAATAGATAGCGTAGCGCACCACCGTGCCTCCAAGGGGCTCATTTGCGCTCGCCCAGCCGTTGGTATGCCGGCGGTCGGGATTCCGGCGCCGGTATGCTGGACGCCGGGAGCCCGACCGCTGGCATCACATACTACACCCGTGCAGTAGACATAAAGGTTAAACAAGAGTTTTGTTTTTTTTTGTTGTTTTTTTATCAGACTGTAGTAGGCGAAGCAAAAAAGTATAATGGTATTTGCTAAAAATACAGTATCTTCTGAAAGGGGGGGCCGCGATGGATAAAACATAACCCTGACACTACCTTTTTTAATTTTATTTTTCTTAATATCATCGGCGGGTATCACAGCCACTGCAGCTGGAGCCTGGGATGCAGCATTCTTCTGTATCTGACCGACACCCAAACTGGGTGTTTGGGGTGGTAGGAAGATATAGAAGGGAGGTGCGGACTTCTCTGGCCAAGGTGCAGCGGCTGTGAAATACTGCACTGCACTGATCCCTGGAGAGCTTACATTCCTACAGACACCTACTGATTTAAAAATAAATTTAAAGGTAAAGTTATCCGTCGTTGCTTCCCCCCCCTTCCCCTGCTAATTTTAGTATGCTTTGCAGCCCACACTGAGTAATCGCCACTAGTGGGAACTGCTATAAACAAAATACTGATATTGAATGTAAAGAGTACAAACATCAGAAGATGGGTCTGGCACGTGACTGAGAATATCCTCAGCAGTGCTGGGGTTAAGCAAGTATATAGGTTTATATTTGGTCGATTGACCCTTGTGTCGACTACTTTGCACATATAACCTATCAATAGAAAAAGTGTATTCGTTTTAAGTAGATTTTTATGTAAGGTTGCTGTCGGTCCTTTAATACTCATACATAGAGTATAGATACAGTTTTGATGCCTGTCCTTTATTTGGAATGTACTTTAGTTTACACACTTGTGCTGTTAGTGAGTAAACGTTTCCTGTCTTCCAGTTCCTTCGATCCAGGAAGTGGGGAACAGCTGGTGGAAAGTTTAGCTCTGCCCAAGACCATAACAACAGGCAGCATCTACCCGGAGGAGTACAAATTTCTTTTTGAGATCATGTCCCGTTCAGAGGAATTTGATCCAAATTTTGTTCTAGATGATACATGGGAAGATATAGCATGTAAAAGTTATTAAATCAATCAACAATAAGTCTTGTCGTCAAATGTTTACAGCAGAGATTACTTTTGTAAAGCAAATCTTTGAGGCTAAGGGGGGTATTCAATTAGTGCTGTTTTTTTTGACCAGTCAAAAAAAGTCACTTTTCGCCCGTTTTCATTTGATCTATTCAATGTCCGTGCCATTTTTTCGACTGGTCGAAAAATCCATCATGGTCGAAAACCACGTGGATAAGCGAATTCGCCGCCGATGCACGCGTTATTAGGTCTGTTTTCGCCCATGCCGATTAGACACAAAAAAAACAAAACATTGAAAAGGCATTGGCGAAAATGGATCCAAAAACGGGCAAAAACATTATTGAATACACACAGGTCAAATTAGTGCAGGTTTTCCGAATGTTGGAAAATTCAGCACTAACTGAATATCCCCCTAAATATTTAAATTTTTATGGTACATTCTGTTGCAGACCCATTGTATTTGCAGTACATTCACTTTTATGTTACAGCAAGATATAGACTCCACCTGGGGCTACGATATATATATATAATGTGACTCACAGGAATCCATTTGTGAGTGTGGGCACGTAAATACGTTTAAATATAAAGGCCATTAAAAGTAAATTGAGCAAATGTGCCATTTAAAGGATATTTCAAGTTAAATACATGACCATCATCTGTATGCACTCCTGCACTATAGTAGATGCAAGGATGTGCCTCCTAACAGCATATGTGGTTATGTGCTGGACTGCATGAACTTTGCCCACGTGAAACTGCTCTTTCACACACACGCCCCACCTTCATGGCTGTAAGGTTTGACGCTTATGTGTGCGTGTCTGCACAGCTGCGTATATGGGAGTTTGCCTTCTACGTGTGCGTAGTGCAGATTCATGCTAGCTACACTAACTGGTGTAAGTTCTACACTGCATCGTTCCCAGGTACCAGTTTCAGAGTAAGAGTAACATACTTGCTGTAGCTACTTTAAGTTTCTTTATATGCATACGACTATCTATCTGCAAAATCCATATGTAGCTGATAGGGCTGCTTCTACTGCCACATTATTTAATATACTGTACTTTTGTTTAATGTGAAAATGATTCACTTTTGGAAACCGTAACTTGTAACGGATGACACCATAATGGTCATATAAAGACATAATCAAAACTAGAAGCTGTATCTAGCAAACCAGCAAGGTAGCATGCTGAGAGTAATGTATGTGGCAGAGGTTCAGGGGTGATTACAAAAAATCAAGTGTCGCTGTCGCCCATTGCAACCAATAAGATTCTAGCTATCCCTCCTCTGTTGCAGCCTAGAAATGATAGAATCTGATTGGTTGCTATAGACAACACCTCAACATGTCTGTTTTAGAAGCTTTAGTAAATCTGTAATGGGAACTTAAGTGGGTGCAGTGGCTTAGGAACTGCTGTAATTCTTAAAGCAACCTGCTGATATACAAAATAATGAAGTTCTCTTTTTATCTGGTATTTCTTTCATACTAAAGGTCATTGTGTACAGCAGTTGTGTAACCAGGCAAAACGTCAGGGCATAGGAACGTGGATACCTGTTCACAAACACTTTTTCTATAAATGCAAAATTTGAAATATTAATAGATATGGTTTGTTTTATATAAGAATATTGTAAAAATAATTTTATGGTTAAATTATAAATGCTAACTGATCAAACCTTATTTGCCTTTATGCAGGGTTTTATTTATCTTTGAGTGATGAAGTGTTTTTCATAGTTTATTTTTTATAACTATTTCCTGACTCAGAATAAACATGGCTGATATTTAGATAACTTATTATCATGTCAGCACCTATTTCATTTTAAGGTGGTGTTCCGTCCATCCCCTTCCTATCTGTCCTTGTGTAAGTGATAGAATTGGGTGAGTTTAGAGCCACCATGAAGTATTTGAATAGTTACACCACCAAAGTTAATAGAGAGTGCAACATACATGCTTCATGTATGTAAAAGGAAAGGCATCTTTAATGAATGGCAGAAAAAATACGCACAGAACAATTTACTTTTGTAATTTTGTTAGTTTTAAACAACAAAAAGGGAGGGCTACATATCATCAACATGAGATATTGAATGACCTGAACGAGTTTTAAAAATAGAGGACGTAGGGAGGGACATTTTTGTTTAATATCAGCCATTGAGACTCAAGTTCTGAACAGTGAGGTCACAGACTAATCTAATCCCCCAGCTGAACCCAGAATTTAAAGTGAGGAGAGGAGACCCCAGGTAAAAAAAAAAATCTGGATTGTTCCGCAACGAAGGCAGGGGGAAGATGGGGAAGTAATAGTTCATACCGAGTTCGGCAGTGTTCCCATATAGACTTAAGAATTTAAGGAAGGGGAAGGAATGAAGTGATGCGGGTCTGCTGGCAGTAGATAGGCCCCAAATAGAGGCCAGAAAGTGGGACACCAATGTAACGGGCCTCCCAAGTCCACCCAAGCCAAGGTGCCATGGAAGACAAGTAGCTATTACTTGGCTTAAGCGACTTGCCAAATAGGAACACTTAATGTCTGGAAAACCTCTACCCACCCCTCCCCCTAAGTTTAGGTTGCTTAAGAACCTTCAAAGAGATTTTAGGGATCTATTGCAGGACTTTAAAGACCCATCAGGGACTCTCTAACAGGGAGGGTTTGGAACAGGTAGAGAAATTTAGGAATTGGGTTCAATTTTAAGAGCAATGATACTCCCCAACCACAGAATATAAATATATATGTGGCACTCGTGGCTGGAATAAAGAGACTCAATACATCTTGTAGAGTTCAAACAACGTTTCAGTTGTCTCTCCAACTGTTGTCAGGTTTATGCAAGTATATCTATTCTTTATGTAGGCACCGGCGCAGCTACTGCTTTTAGCTTTGGGAGTGCCGAACCTGCTGTCATTTTAATATAAAAATATATATATATATATATATATATATATATATATATATATATATATATATATATATATATATATATATATATATATATATATATATATATATATATATATATTACTTCCAAACAGCCAGATCTTGTTTCATTTTGGAAAGAAGTCAGGGAAAGTTCTCTTGGTAAAAATTGTCATAATGCCAAGTGATCTACACCCCCAGATATTGTATGCGACAGTCTTGACACTTGAAAGTATAGTCTGATTGTAGACTGGCCATCAACAAGGGAGTAGCATGCAACAGCATAGCTTTGAATTTAGAGAAATTAATTTTATAGCCCAAAAGAATGGCGTACTCTGTCATTAGCCGGTTGGATGTGTCATTGTAGCTCTGCATTCATTCACTAACCCACAATTAAGTTATCGCAGTGGTAAGAGCTTACATGGTGGGGGTTTTTTTTTTACTCCATAAAGGCATATATTTCGCTTTTACTTGACCTAAATAAATTCTCATTGAGTTTTAGACACAGAGTGGTTAGTAACGCTGTCCCCATCACATATACTGTACAGTGTATTAATATTGTGCACATAGACATGATCACTATCATGTGCTGAATTATTATACATATGTTGCATTGTACTGCGTTCCCATGTACTCTGATTAGTCAAGACTCTGCAGTGGCTGGCCAGACCCCTTAACCACTTGCCTAGCATGGTTGCATCAGATGCAAACACGTCAGGCTGTGATTTATTTTTTTATTTTTTTTGAATCTGTAAGGCAGCTCTCCACAATAATGTGTACAACTTCTCCGGTGCTTCCCGGCCGAAAGACGGCGGCACTCAGAATAGTACACCGTGAAACTTTTCAATTTGTCATCAATGTTTCGAAGGCTTTATTCCCTCATCATCAGGATACATATGCAGTACAAAACGCATCCTATTTTCTTACGTCCTGGAGGATGATGGGGTCCATTTTAGTACCATGAGGTATAGACTGTTCCGCAGGAGCCTTCGGCACTTTAAGACTTCAACAGTGTGAACTGGCTCCTCCCTCTATGTCCCTCCTCCAGACCTCAGTTTAGAAAATGTGCCTGGGAGACTGGCTGCACAACAGTGAAGCTCTACTGAGTTTTGCTGAAAAAGACTTTGCTGGCAACCGTTCCCTGCTTCGTGGGACTTGGGGGGGGGGGGGGGGGGGGGAAGAGTAGGAACCAACTTCTCAGTTAGTTTAATGGCTCTGCTTCTGCTGACAGGACACCATTAGCTCCTGAAGGGTACTGAACACAGCCCTTGCCTGGCTGCTGCTCACTCCCACAGCACTGCCGCCACCCCCTAACAGAGCCAGACGGCTGGTGAGTATTAACTGGAGACCTGCAGAGAGGGGCCCTCCGGTCATCATGGCGGCATAAAGGTACCAGCGCAGCGTGGGACGCTGTGCAGCAACATGTCTCTCAGCACAGTGTGCAGGGGGGGGGGGGGGGGCGTGCTCTGAGGGACATGATAAATCCTTACTCTCACTGGCAAAATGTACATACATGTGAACCACTGATGTACACTACCCCCGCCAGTATAAATATTACTGTGGCTGAACCGCGCCATTACCGGGGGCGGGGCTTCACCTCAGAATTGCTTGTAACACTCATTTGGCGCCATTTTCTCCTCACAGAGATGCCGGAGCGCTGATCCTACAGGCTGCTTCTCCTTGCACATTACTGATACAAGTACCAGGGTGTTATAGAATGGGAGGGGAGCACATCATTTATTGAAGTCTGCGGGCTTCACATTGGATAAAAAGCGCTGTTTTGGTGTATATGTATAATCATGGTATGTAATACATATAGGGCATGTGGTGTGGACTGGCAATCCTCTCTGGGTCTCTCTGACAGACTTTAGGTAGATCTGTCCCCAATAGCTCCCCTGTGTGTGTGAGTGGTGTGGCTGTACACGTGTGTCACATGTCTAGAGAAAGTTCTTCCCCAGAGGAAACCATTTTGGAGGCACAAGAGTCATAATTCTCTGAGTCTGAACAACAGACACAGCAAGACAGTCTGTGGAGGATGCCCTGTTTGCTGATTCCTCCATGTCACCCACTCGGGACCCCTCCTGTTCCCAGAAAAGGTCTCTGACCCAAATTATGCAAAGGGACACTGAAACAGATTCCGACACTGAAGTCGACACTGGAGATTTGAGGGGGGTAGATCCCAAACTGGCTAAGAGCATTCAATGTATGATAGTCACTATAAAAGAGGTGTTGGAATTTCCTGACACACCTCCACCTGAGGAAAAAGATTATTTCTCATACGTCCTAGAGGATGCTGGGGAAACTTCATAGACCATGGGGTATAGACTGGATCCACAGGAGACATGGGCACTCTAAGACTTTTACTGGGTGTGAACTGGCTCCTCCCTCTATGCTCCTCCTCCAGAGAGACTGGACACTAACAGGGGAGCTCTCCTGAGTTTCTCTGAAAAAGACTTAGGTTTTTTATTTTCAGGGAGCACTGCTGGCAACAGGCTCCCTGCTTCGTGGGACCGAGGGGAGAGAAGCAGACCTACGTCTGAGTTCAAAGGCCCTGCTTCTTAGGCTACTGGACACAATTAGCTCCAGAGGGTCTGATCGCTAGCCGTGCTAGATGCTCGTTCCCGGATCCGCGCCGTCACCCCCTTGCAGAGCCAGAAGAAAGAAGCTGGGTGAGTTTTCAGAAGAGAAGAAGACTTCAGAGACGGCAGACGCTGACTGAGGTACCGCGTGGCGGTCGCGCTGCGCGCCATGCTCACACACACAGCGGCACAGTTGGGCGCAGGGGGGGCACCCTGGGCAACAGGAAACCTCAGATCTGGCACTGGCAAAGACAGATGGTGCCTGGGCACATATTATACCCCAGCCAGTATAAATATATTAGCGGGACTGAAGCGCGCCATTGAGGGGGCGTGGCTTAGCCCTCATAGCTCTAACCAGCGCCATTTTCTCTCCACAGAGCTGCAGAGACGCTGAGCCTTCCTCTCCACTGTAACAAGTAACAGGGTAAAAACAGGGGGGGGGGCACAGTTTATTTGGTGCTTATTATTGTTGTTATAAGAAAAGCGCTGACATCTCAGGGGCTGTGTATTGCACACTTCAGATCAAAGTTAGTCGCTGGGGTGTGAGCTGGCAAACGCCCTTTGTGTCTCCCTGACAGGCTTAGTGTGGGTCTGTTCCATATAGCCCAGTGTGTTTGGTGGTGTCTGTGCACGTGTGTCGGCATGTCTGAGGCTGAATGCTCTTCCCAGGAGGAAGTTGGTGTGGAGACGGTACAGGCTGTGGGAGTGACCCCGTCGGCAGTGCCAACTCCTGATTGGATGAATATGTTGAGTGTTTTAAATGCTAATGTGGCTTTGTTAAATAAGAGGTTTGATAAATCTGAGTCGCAGCACCGAGCATGGAGAAGGTTCATGGAGGATGCATTGTCACAAACCCCTTCAGGGTCACAGAAACGTTCATTTGCTCAGTTAGTGGACACAGATACCGACACGGATTCTGATTCCTGTGTCGACTATAATGATACCAGATTGAATCCTAAACTGGCTAAGAATATTCAGTACATGATTGGCGATAAAGGACGTGTTGAAGGTTCCTGACACGAGGGTCTGCATGTATAAGGGTAAGAAACCTGAGGTAACGTTCCCTCCCTCTCATGAACTGAATGCTCTTTTTGAAAAGGCTTGGGAAAATCCTGACAAAGTTTTTGATTCCCAAGAGAATTCTGCTGACATCAATTTCCCTTGGGGGACCGGAAAATGGAGTCAACCCCCTCTGTGGACAAGGCCTTATCCCGACTGTCCAAGAAGGTGGCTCTTCCGAGTCCGGACACAGCAGCCCTAAAGGATCCTGCGGATCGTCGACAGGAAAGCACATTGAAATCGATCTATGTTGCTACGGGTACACTGCTCAGACCTAACGTGGCGTCGGCTTGGGTGAGTAGCGCTATTGAAAAATGGGCGGATAATTTATCCTCTGAAATTGATACCCTGGACAGGGATGGCATTCTCGTAACTTTGTTACATAAGGGACGCTGCAGGGTATCTGAAAGACGCTGCAAGGGCTATTGGCATTTTGGGATCAAAGGCCAATGCCATGTCAGTCTCTGCTAGGAGGGCATTGTGGATTCGTCAATGGAATGCTGATGCTGACTCAAAGAAAAATATGGAGACTCTGCCGTATAAAGGTGGTGTCTTGTTTGGTGACGGCCTCGCAGACCTGGTATCTACGGCTACTGCGGGTAAGTCATCATTTCTACCTTATGTCCCTGCACAGCAGAAGAAAATGTCTCCCTATCAGATGCAGTCCTTTCGGCCCAATAAGTACAAAAGAGGGCGAGGGGGCTCCTTCCTTGCTACGAGAGGTAGGGGAAGGGGAAAAAGATCACCTGCGGTGGCAGGTTCCCAGGAGCAGAAGCCCTCCACGGCTGCTGCAAAATCCTCTGCATGACGCTGGGGCTCCTCTACAGGAGTGCGCTCCAGTGGGGGCACGTCTCAAACTCTTCAGTCAGGTCTGGGTTCGCTTGGACCTAGATCCTTGGGTTTTAGACATTGTAATCCAGGGTTACAGGCTGGAGTTTCAAGACGTGCCCCCCTCAACGTTTTTTCCAAGTCAGCCTTGCCAGCTTCTCTCCCGGAAAGGGAGGTGGTATGCGCGGCAATACAAGAGCTGTGCCTACATCAGGTCATTGTCACAGTACCACAGTCACAATAAGGAAAAGGCTTTTATTCGAGCCTATTCGTGGTACCGAAGCCGGATGGCTCGGTCAGACCGATTCTGAACTTAGTCTCTCAATTTCTATCTGAAAAGATTCAAATTCAAAATGGAATCTCTTCGGGCAGTGATCTCCAGTCTGGAGGGGGGAGACTTTATGGTATCAGTAGACATAAAGGATGCGTACTTACACGTCCCCATTTACCCTCCGCATCAGGCGTACCTGAGGTTTGCGGTTCAGGATTGTCATTACCAATTTCAGACGTTGCCGTTTGGGCTTTCCACAGCTCCAAGGATCTTCACAAAAGTGATGGCGGAAATGATGGTCCTCTTGCGCAAGCAAGGATTCACAATTATCCCGTACTTGGACGAACTCCTGATAAAGGCGAGATCAAGGGAGAAATTACTAGAACACGTCGCGCTCTCCCGGAAGATTCTACAGCAACATGGTTGGCTCCTAAATTTGCCAAAATCACAGTTGGTTCCGACAAGACTGCTGTCGTTCCTGGGCATGATTCTGGACACGGAGTTACAGAGTTTTTCTGCCGGTGGAGAAATCTCTGGAAATCCAGAACATAGTAAAAGGGTGTCACGTCTAGCAAAGTTTGAGGATCCGGCAGCTGAGATTTGCCCGAGGAGGTAGCAGGCTGTGAATGAACCAGATGAGGGGGCTGGATATAGTTCCTTCGCATGGGACACGGAGCAATGAAGAACGTAGGCGGGGTTTGAGTCAATGGAAAGTATTTATTATGTACAGGGCTGAGGTAAAGGGCCGAGGCTGGAGCACGATGGTTAAAGACGTGGCAGGGGGCGAAGGACTGTGATTTGAAAGACGAGACTGTAGATGATAAACTGTGGATGGTGGTTGAAGACGTGGCTGGAGACAAGGACTGTGGTTTGTTAAACGAGGCTGAAGATGATAATTTGCAGGCTGTGGTCGGTGGTACAAAGGCGTGGCTGGTGAAGGAGATCTGTGGAGTGTGGCTTGAAAGACGAGGCAGAAGACCCAGGCCGACTGTGCCCAAAGAGTCTTACTGGACCGTGTTTTCCAGGAGCGCTTCCACAGGCAGTAACAGGCTAGAAATGGCAGGGCTGCAGCAGCAACAGAGAACCGACCAAGCAGGATCAGGAGGAACCAGAATACAGCAGGAATCCTGGGAGCACAGGCTGAAGCACCTACAACAGGGTTGTAACTTGAAGCACTGGCATCCCTGTCCTAAACCAGCCCCCTTTTATAGGGAGAGCTTTCCCTGGATTGGCTGGAAGAAACAGGAAACAGGAACTATGCTTAAAACTTGGTCTCCAACATGGCGGCGCCCAGTAATGCAGACCTTTTTGTAAAGCCACATTGCTCACTGCCCCTGGTCTCCAAGCAACGGCTCAGCAAGAGCAACCCGCTGTAGCGGCGTCCCGCCGCCACGAGCGGACCCCCTGACCACCGCTACTGCTGCCCACGGATCCAGCGCAGCAGCCCACCTCCGCCGCTGCCCGCACATCGCCAAGGAAGCCAGCCCCGCGGCCACAGCGTACCGGTAAGACTTCATACGCTGACAAAGGGATTCTGAAACCGGCGAGGGTGTCGATTCATCAGTGCACTCGGTTGCTGGGAAAGATGGTGGCAGCCTACGAGGCCATTCCATTTGGCAGGTTTCATGCCAGGGTGTTTCAGTGGGACCTGCTGGACAAGTGGTTCAGATCCCACCTGCTCATGCACCGGAAAATAGTCCTGTCTTCCAGGATCAGAATCTCTCTCCTGTGGTGGCTGCACGGTCCTCACCAGTTTTGGGATCCAGGATTGGGTCCTGGTAACCACGGATGCAAGTCTCCGGGGATGGGGAGCAGTCACACAGGGGGGAAATTTCCAGGGAAAATGGTCAAGTCAGGAGGCTTGTCTGCACATAAACATTCTGGAATTAAGGGCCATTTAAAACGGCCTTCGACAAGCGGAAAATCTTCTTCAAGATCTGCCCGTCTTGATTCAGTCGGACAACATAACAGCAGTGGTGTACATAAACCGCCAGGGAGGAACAAAGACCAGAGTGGCAATGGCAGAGGCCACAAAAGTTCTCAGCTGGGCGGAAAGACACGTAAGCGCTCTGGGGGCGGTCTTCATTCCTGGAGTGGACAACTGGGAAGCAGACTTCCTCAGCAGACACGATCTCCATCCGGGGGAGTGGGGTCTTCATCAAGAGGTCTTCGCAGACGTGACAAGTCACTGGGGAATTCCTCATGTAGACATGATGGCGTCTCACCTCAACAAGAAACTTCGGAGGTATTGTCCCAGGTCAAGGGACCCTCAAGCAACAGCGGTGGACGCCCTGGTGACACCGTGGGTGTTTCCGTTGGTCTACGTGTTCCCGCCGCTTCCACTCATCCCGAAGGTGATAAGGATCGTAAGAAGGACAAGAGTTCCGGTGATACTAATTGTCCCAGACTGGCCGAAGAGAGCCTGGTATCCGGATCTTCAGGAGCTGCTCATAGGAAATCCGTGGCCTCTTCCTCTACGAGAGGACCTGTTTCAGCAAGGTCCGTGCGTGTTCCAGGACTTACCGCGGCTGCGTTTGATGGCATGGCGGTTGAACGCCGTATTCTAGCCCAGAAGGGGATTCCCAGTGAAGTTATCCCCACTCTACTTCAGGCTAGAAAAGAAGTAACGGCGAAGCATTACCACCGTATTTGGAGAAAATATGTGTCTTGGTGTGAATCCAAGAAGGCCCCTACGGAAGAATTTCAGCTGGGGCGTTTTCTCCATTTTCTACAAGCTGGTGTGGTGCTGCATATCCAGCCTCCATTTGTGCCTCCGGTGGCACCGTGGGATCTCAACGTGGTGTTAAGGTTCCTGCAATCTCCTTGGTTTGAACCTTTACGGAAGGTTGAGTTGAAATTCCTCACTTGGAAAGTGGTCATGTTGTTGGCATTGGCGTCCGCAAGGCGAGTATCTGAGTTGGCGGCCTTGTCACACAAGAGCCCCTATTTGATCTTCCATGAAGATAGAGCGGAGTTGAGGACTCGGCAGCTGTTTCTGCCAAAGGTGGTTTCAGCTTTTCACATGAACCAACCTATTGTAGTGCCAGTGGCTACTGGCACCCTCGTGGACTCAAAGTCTCTGGATGTGGTCAGGGCTTTGAAAATCTATGTAGCCAGAACGGCTCAGATTAGGAAAACGGAGGCTCTGTTTGTCCTATATGCTCCCAATAAGATTGGGACACCTGCTTCCAAGCAGACTATTGCGCATTGGATCTGTAACTCGATTCAACAGGCTCATTTTACGGCTGGATTGCCGTTACCGAAATCGGTTAAGGCCCATTCTACCAGGAAGGTGGGCTCGTCTTGGGCGGCTGCCCATGGGGTCTCGGCATTACAACTTTGCCGAGCAGCTACTTGGTCGGGTTCAAACACTTTCGCAAAGTTCTACAAGTTTGATACCCTGGCTGATGAGGACCTCTTGTTTGGTCAATCGGTGCTGCAGAGTCATCCACACTCTCCCGCCCAATCTGAAGCTTTGGTATAAACCCCATGGTCCATGAAGTGTCCCCAGCATCCTCTAGGACGTATGAGAAAATAGGATTTTAATATCTACCGGTAAATCCTTTTCTCTTAGTCCGTAGAGGATGCTGGGCGCCCGTCCCTGTGCGGACTCTATCTGCAGTAGTGGTTGTAGGTTTTGGTTGTGTTACACAATGGTTGTATTTGGTTATAATCAGCCTTTTGCTGGTTTTTTGTTCATACTGTTGACTGGGTTTGCTGACAAATGCCATGTTGTACGGTGTGTTTGTGGTGTGAGCTGGTGTGTATCTCACCCTTAGTTTTAAAAATAATATAAATCCTTTTCCTCGAAATGTCCGTCTCCCTGGGCACAGTTCCTATAACTGAGGTCTGGAGGAGGAGCCAGTTCACACCCAGTAAAAGTCTTAGAGTGCCCATGTCTTCTGCGGAACCCGTCTATACCCCATGGTCTATGAAGTGTCCCCAGCATCTTCTACGAACTAAGAGAAAAGGATTTACCGGTAGGTATTAAAATCCTATTTTTAAATTATATAAAAAAACAGGTGGTGACTTTTCCTCTGTCTAAGAATAGCATACCCTTTCCCTGAAGAGGATAGGCGTAAGTGGGAGTCACCCTCAATGATAGACACCTCAGTCTCTAGGTTGTCAAAGAAAATAATTTCATCTGCCCCAGGGTCAGCTTCATTAAAAGAACCTGCTAACCGCAAATTAGAGACGACTTTAAAGTCCATCTATGTTGCTACGGGTATGTTACTCAGGCCCGCAATTACTTCTGCGTGGGTAGGTAACGCAGTGGAAAAGTGGGCAGACAATTTAATTGTTAATATTGACACGGTCGATAAAGATGATATGCTGCAAATTCTAGGTCATATCAAGGATTCTGCAGGTTACTTGGTTGATGCTATGAAGGACATAGGCTTACTGGCTCAAGGGCCTCTACTATTGCGATTTCAACCGCAGGGCGCTCTGCTCCACCAATGGAATGCTGACGCTGAATCCAAAAGAATTATTGGGCGCTCTATTATGTCAAGACCAAAATATTGCCTTGGTTCCTGCCGTACAAAGAAACCAAGGTTTTTATTCAAGCCTGTTTGTGGTGCTGAAACCGGATGGCTCAGTCAGACAGATTTTAAACCTAAAATCTCTGAATATTTGAAAAGATTAAAATTCAAGATGGAATACTTGAGAGCGGTGATTTCCAGCTTGGAAGAAAAGGAATTCTGGTGTCGGTGGACATCAAGGATGCGTACTTGCATGTCCCCATTTACCCGCCACATCAAGCATACCTGAGGTTTGCAGTTCAGAATTGCCACTACCAATTCCAGGCATTACCGTTCGGTCTCCATGGCTCTGAGAATATTCACCAAGGTGATGGCGGAGATGATGGTTCTCCTTCGCAAACAAGGAGTCAACATAATTCCATACTTGGACGATCTCCTCATAAAAGCGAGATCCAGGGACAAGCTACTCCAGAACATAGCATTGTCCCCGAAGGTGCTTCAACAGCACGATTGGATCATCAACTTTCCAAAATCGCAGTTGGAACCGACAATGAGATTATCATTTTTGGGAATGATACTGGACACTGAGATACAGAGAGTATTTCTACTGGTGGAAAAGGCTCAGGAGTTCCAGAGCATGGTCAAGCAACGTTTGAGACCAAGAACAGTATCAATTCATCAGTGCATTTGCCTGTTGGGGAAAATGGTAGCGGCTTACGAGGCGATACAATATGGCCGATTCCATGCCAGGGTCTTCCAGTGGGACCTACTGGACAAGTGATCCGGGTCGCATCTCCACATGCATCAAAGGATATCCTTTTCAGTGAAAGCCAGAATTTCGCTCCTTTGGTGGCTGCATATCACAACTGAGGGCTGGTGTCGGTAGCTGGAAGCCTCAGTTGTAGGGCTGACGGGTACCTGAATTTAGGAGGGGAGAGAGGACTCCTAGACATGCGCTGAGACCGTAGTACCAGATGCCTGAAGGGGTGACCACGACAACAGGAGGTGCCTTTGAGGGTTTTTATTAAATCATAAAAGTCAAAGAATATGCAACCAAACAATAAATGTCACAAGTGAGTCTCTGAATCACAACTGGTTAAAACCAGTAATCCGGAGTATTAGTGGAAGTGCTTTACTTGGGAACACAGGTGAAGCATAAAGTGATGCTGGGGATCGCCGGTAAAGCTTTCAGTGATGCTGGGTATCGCAGGCAAAGCTTTAAGTGAAGCTGGGGATCGGCGAAAGCTTCCAAGGAAGATGGTCAAGTTAAGAAACTCTCCTTCACATAAACATTCTGGAGTTCAGAGCTGTGTACAACAGTCTTCATCAAGCGGCACACCTTCTTCAAGGTCGTCCCATACAGATCCAGTCAGACAGTGTAACGACAGTAGCTTACATAAACTGTCGAGGCGGAACAAAAAGCAGAGCAGCAATGGCAGAGGTGACAAAGATACTCCTCTGGGCAGAAAGACATGCAAAAGCTCTGTCGGCAATTTTCATTCCGGGAGTGAACAACTGGGAAGCAGACTTCCTCAGCAGACACGATCTCCATCCAGGAGAATGGGGTTTCCACCCAGAAGTCTTTGTGGAGGGTGCAAGTCGTTGGGGCATTCCTCAAGTGGATATGATGGCATCATGCCTCAACAAGAAGCTTCAGAAATATTGTTCCAGGTCGAGAGACCCACAAGCAATAGCAGTGGATGCACTGGTGACCCAGTGGGTGTTTCAGTCGGTGTATCTATTCCCTCCACTTCCACTTGTTCCAAAAGTTCTCAAGATCATCAGAAGAACAGGAGTTCGAGCAATCTTCATTGCTCCAGACTGGCTAAGGAGGGCTTAGTATCCAGATCTTCAGGAGTTATTACTGGAAGATCCTCTGCTTCTTCCTCTTCGCGAGGACCTGCTTCAGCAGGGGCCATTAGTTTATCAGGACTTACCGCGGCTGCGTTTGACGGCATGGCTGTTGAGCGCCAGATCCTAGCCCGTAAGGGTATTTCCAATGAAGTCATTCCCACACTTATTCTGGCCAGGAAAGGGGTAACGTCCAAACATTCCCATTGTATTTGGGGAAAATATGTATTTCGGTGTGTATCCAAGAAGTCTCCTGTGGTGGAGTTTCAATTAGGACGACTTCTCCTATTTCTACAGGCAGGTGTGGATGCTGGATTGAGATTAGGATCGATCAAGGTTCAGATTTCAGTCTTGTTAGTTTTATTTCAGAAACAATTGGCTTCTCTTCCTGAGGTCCAGACGTTCGTGAAAGGGGTTCTGCGCATCCAACCTCCCTTTGAGCCTCCTGCAGCGTCATGGGATTTTAATGTGGTGTTGCAGTTCCTTAAATCGGACTGTTTTGAGCCCCTGCAAGAGGTGGAGTTAAAGTTCTCACTTGAAAAGTGGTCATGCTGTTGGCCTTGGCTTCAGGTAGATGAGTGTCTGAGTTAGGAGCCTTGTAACAGAGTCCTTATTTGATATTTCATGAAGATAGGGCTGAACTGAGAACACGTCAGCACTTTCTTCTGAAGGTTGTGTTTTCTTTTCATATCAACCAACCAACCAGTGGTGGTGCCAATAGCTTCTGACACCTCAGCCGTCTCTAAGTCCTTGGATGTAGTCAGAGCGCTGAGGACTTATGTTGCAAGAACGGCTCGGATAAGGAAAACAGAATTTCTGTTTGTCCTCTATGATCCCAACAAGATTGGGGGTCCTGCTTCGAAGAAGACTATTGCGCGCTGGATCAGGGGTACCATTCAGCACGCTCATTCCACGGCAGGATTGCCGTTACCGACTTCGATAAAAGCCCACTCTACAAGGAAAGTGGGTTCGTCCTTGGCGGCTGCCTGGGGGGTCTCGGCTTTGCAAATCTGCCGAGCCACTACTTGGGTGCAAACACATTTGATAAGTTTTATAAGTTTGACATCTTGGTTGCTGACGACCTTCAATTTGGTCAGTCAGTTCTGCATGAACATTAGCACTTACTGGGAGCTTTGGTATATCCCCATGGTACTAAAATGGACCCCAACATCCTCTGGGACGTAAGAGAAAATAGGATTTTAATTACCTGCCGGTAAATCCTTTTCTCGTAGTCCGTAGAGGATGCTGGGCGCCCGCCCAGTGCTCATTTTTCCTGCTGACTACGTTTATCTTTCTGCACATTTTTTCATGTGTTCATTTGTTAACAGCTGTTGCTGTTGCGTGATGCTTGCTGGTTGGCATGACTTATGTTTAAGGCCATGTTGGCTGACATGTTTATGGATGGTGTGAGCTGGTGTGAATCTCGCCACAAGTTTAATATTAATTCCTCTCTCGAATGTCCGTCTTCTCGGGCACAGTTCCTATACTGAGGTCTGGAGGAGGGGCATAGAGGGAGGAGCCAGTTCACACTGTTGAAAAGTCTTAAAGTGCCGAAGGCTCCTGCGGAACCGTCTATACCCCATGGTACTAAAATGGACCCCAGCATCCTCTATGGACTACGAAAAAAGGATTTACCGGCAGGTAATTAAAATCCTATTTATACCCACCCCCATACCTAGTGAAATGGGTGGATTCCAAGACCAGGACCGGACACCAACAACTGATGTCAGGTTCCCATAGCCCATCTTTCCAAAACCCGGATAAAAACAATAAAATAAAAAACAGAAATCACAATGAGGGAAAAACATTATTTCTCTAACGTCCTAGAGGATGCTGGGGTCCACATTAGTACAATGGGGTATAGACAGGTCCTTTGGGAGCCACTGGCACTTTAAGAGTTTAATAGAGTGGACTGGCTCCTCCCTCTATGCCTCTCCTACCAGACTCCGTTTAGAAAACGTGCCCAGAGGAACTATCTCTGTTGAAAGGACACTGAGCTCCTGAGGGGATCGCTCACCCCAGCAGCATGCTGTTACCCCCTTACAGAGCCAGAACATCAGTGGCAAGTTAGTCACCGTCCCCCCTGGCAAGCGGGGAGCCGGTGCCGGTGTGAAGATGGTGGCAACAGGGTATGGAGCGCAGTACTAACTGTGCTCCGGGGCTCGGCGGTACATAGTGCGGCGCTGTGAGGGGTGCCCTGAGCCAGCGCCTACACCCTACACTGACCACCAAGCCTGTCTGAGTCCCAGGATCGCTGCCAGCACTTTTCCTCAGGCCAGTATAATCTTCAGAAGAGCGGGAAGCAGCGCCATGAAAGGGGGCGGAGCATCTCAGAGCGGACCCAGCAGCATTCAGCGCCATTTTTCTGCCTGCAGATGCGTTGTCAGTGAGAGCTGTCCCTCCAAATCAACTCCAGCTATCTTTTACGGTACCAGGGGGTTGTAGAAGGGGTGGGAGGCTGTATATCTGTACTGTGCTACCTATTAAGGTACACAGTAAGCGCTGGTTAGGGGTCTCCCTATCTATTAGCGCTGTGTGTGGGTTGGCTCCAATCTCTGTTTCTCTCTTGCCATTCTTAGGGGGGTCTCCATTAAGCTATGTCCTCTCAGAGTGATCGCTTTCCATGTAATCAGGATTGCACTGTTAGTGCAGGTCCTAGCAAGGGAGCCTGAGTGGTTAGCCTCTATTAAAACTATGATTTCTCATATTTCTACTAGGGTTGCAACTTAGGTTTTACAGAACTCTATCGCAGTTTGGTCTGGTTCTGTTACCTCGGGGATATCTTCCATGTCTGTCTATGCTCGTAGAGGACTTTGGCTGCGCCAGTGGTCTGCCGACGTAGAATCTACGCTACACAGGTCAGGCTCTCTTTGGGGAAGCGTTGGACGTGTGGATTTCCACGGCTACAGCGGGTAAGTCACGTTTTCTTCCCTCAGCTGCACCTGCTACGAAGAAACCTTTTTCTTCAGCTGCATCACAGTCCTTTCCGGCTGCTAAAACAAGAAAGGCCAAGCCGTCCAACACCTTCTTTAGAGGAGGTCGGACAAAATCCAAGAAACCTGCTGCTGCGGGTTCCCAGGAACAGAAGCCTGCTTCAGGTATGCCGAAGTCCTCAGCATGACGGTGGACCGCGCGGTCTGGAGGTGGGGGCAAGACTCAGGCATTATAGTCACGTCTGGGTGTCGTCCGGCCTGGATCCCTGGGTGCAAGATATTGTGTCCCAGGGGTACAGGCTGGAGTTTCAAGATCTCCCTCCTCCCCGATTCTTCCAATCAGGCTTGCCAGCTTTGCTGGTGGACAGGGCTATCCTACAGGAAGCCATCCAGAAGTTGGTGGAGTCACAGGTCATTGTACCAGTTCCACCCCATTTGCAAAACAAAGGTTACTATTCGAACCTTTTCATGGTACCGAAACCGGATGGTTCGGTCAGGCCCATTTTGAACTTAAAATCGCTAAACCCCTTTCTGAGGGAGTTCAAGTTCACAATGGAGTCTCTAAGGGCGGTGATATCAGGTCTGGAAGAGGGGGAATTCCTGGTAATACTGGATATCAAGGATGTGTACCTCCACATTCTGATTTGGCCGCCGCATCAAGCTTTTCTCCGATTCGCACTGTTAGACAGTCATTTTCAGTTCCAGGCCCTGCCATTCGGCCTTTTCACAGCACCAAGGGTATTAACCAAGGTGATGGCGGAGATGATCGTTCTCCTCCGCAGACAGGAGGTGAACATAATTCCATATCTGGACGATGTGCTGAAAAAGGCATCGTCCAAGGAGAAGCTGTTAGTCTATTGTTCTCACGACCCACCTACTCAGGGAACACGGTTGGATCCTGAATCTTCCAAAACAACATTTGGAGCCGACCAGGAGGTTGTCCTTTCTGGGAATGATCCTCGACACGGAAGTGCAGAGGGTGTTTCTTCCGGAGGAGAAAGCGTTGGTGATATTACAATGGTCCGGGATGTCCTGAAGCCAGCCCGGGTGTCGGTTCATCAGTGCATTCACCTTCTGGGGAAGATGGTGGCCTCTTACGAGGCTCTGCAGTATGGGAGGTTTCATGCTTGGCCCTTCCAACTGGATTTCCTGGACAAGTGGTCGGGATATCATCTACACATGCACCAGAGAATACGTCTGTCGCCAAAGGCCAGGATTTCACTCCTCTGATGGCTACAATTGCCTCACCTTCTGGAGGGCCGCAGGGTCGGGATTCAGGACTGGATCCTTCTAACCACGGAAGCAAGTCTCTGGGGCTTGGGTGCAATCACTCAAGGGGAGACCTTCCAAGGAAGGTGGTCAAGTCTGGAAGCCGGCCTACCAATAAACATTCTGGAACGAAGAGCCATCTACAACGGTCTTCTCCAAGCGGCCCATCTTCTGCAAGATCGGTCCATTCAAGTGCAGTCGGACAATGTAACGGCAGTAGCTTACATAAACCGACAAGGCGGAACGAAGAGCAGAGCTGCAATGTCAGAGGTAACGAGAGTCATCCTCTGGGCAGAAAAACACGTTGGCGCTGTCGGCAATCTTCATTCCGGGAGTAGACAACTGGGAAGCGGACTTCCTCAGCAGAAACGATCTCCATCCAGGAGAGTGGGGACTCCATCCGGAGGTGTTCACAGAGGTAACAGATCTTTGGGGTGTACCTCAATAGACATGATGGCCTCTCATCTCAACAAGAAGCTTCGGCGGTATTGTTTCAGGTCGAGGGACCAGCAAGCTGTGGCAATGGACGCCCTAGTGACTCCGTGGGTGTTCCGGTTAGTGAACGTGTTTCCTCCTCTTCCACTCATTCCAAGAGTTCTAAAACTCATAAGGAGAACAAGAGTTCAGGCGATCCTCATTGCTCCGGACTGGCCAAGGAGGGCTTGGTATGCGGATCTTCTGGATCTACTGCTAGAAGAGCCAAGGCCTCTTCCTCTTCGGGAGCACCTACTGCAGCGGGGGCCGTTCGCTTATCAAGACTTACCATGGCTACGTTTGACGGCATGAAGGTTGAACGCCAGATATTAGCTCGGAAGGGCATTTCCGAACAAGGTTATTCCTACCCTGATACAGGCTAGGATAGGAAAGGAGTAATGTCTAAACATTACCATCGTATTTGGAAAAGATATGTATTTTGGTGTGAGTCCAAGAAGTTTCCTACGGTGGAGTTTCAACTGGGACGGTTTCTCCTCTTCTTGCAAGCAGGTGTGGATATGGGCCTGAGGTTGGGATCCGTAAAGGTCCAAATTTCGTCCCTATCCATTTTCTTCCAGAAACAGTTGGCTTCCTGCCCTGAGGTTCAGACTTTTCTGAAAGGGGTTTTGCACATCCAGCCTCCCTTTGTGCTGCCTACGGCGCCCTGGGATCTTAACGTGGTGTTACAGTTTCTCCAATCGGATTGGTTTGAACCCCTGCCGGAGGTTGAGTTTCTCACATGGAAGGCTGTCACTTTGTTGGCCTTAGCTTCTGTTAGTCGTGTGTCGGAGTTGGGTGCTTTATTTTGTAAGAACCCCTACTTGATCTTTCATGAAGATAGAGCTGAGCTCCGTACACGTCAGCAGTTCCTTCCAAAGGTTGTGTCGGCATTTCATATCAACCAACCTATTGTGGTGCCTGTGGCTACTGACTCCTCAATTTAATCAAAGTCCTTGGATGTTGTAAGGGCTCTGAAAATCTATGTAAAGAGGACCGCTTGTCACAGAAAATCGGACTCTCTGTTCGTCCTGTATGATCCCAAGAAACTTGGGTGTCCTGCTTCTAAGCAGACAATATCTCGCTGGATCAGGTTCACGATCTAGCATGCGTATTCTACGGCAGGATTGCCGTTTCCTATGTCTGTTAAGGCCCACTCTACTCGTAAGGTGGGTTCTTCCTGGGCGGCTTCCCGGGGTGTCTTGGCTTTATAACTTTGTCAAGCGGCTACTTGGTCAGGGTCGAACACGTTTGCAAAGTTCTACAAGTTCCATACTTTGACCAAACTTCAGGTCCTCAGAGGCCAATCAGTTCTGCAGGAGCCTCCGCGCTCTCCCTCCCATTCTGGGAGCTTTGGTACATCCCCATGGTACTAATGTGGACCCCAGCATCCTCTAGGACGTAAGAGAAAATAGGATTTTAATTACTTACCGGTAAATCTTTTTCTCGTAGTCCGTAGAGGATGCTGGGCGCCCGCCCAGCGCTTCGTGATCCTGCAGTGGTTACTTAGTTCAGTACTGCTTAGTTCTTGGTTAAGTACTGTTTTGTTACTTGGTAAGTAATATTGGGGGTCATTCCGAGTTCGCTCGCTAGGCTGCTTTTAGCAGCTTTGCACACGCTAAGCCGCCGCCTACTGGGAGTGAATCTTAGCTTATCAAAATTGCGAACGAAAGCTTAGTAAAATTGCGATTAGACACTTAGCAGTTTCTGAGTAGCTTCAAACTTACTCGGCATCTGCGATCAGTTCAGTGCTTGTCGTTCCTGGTTTGACGTCATAAACACACCCAGCGTTCGCCCAGACACTCCTCCGTTTCTCCAGCCACTCCCGCGTTTTTCCCAGAAACGGTAGCGTTTTTTCACACACTCCCATAAAACGGCCAGTTTCCGCCCAGAAACGCCCACTTCCTGTCAATCACATTACGATCACCAGAACGAAGAAAAAACCTCGTAATGCCGTGAGTAAAATACCTAACTGCATAGCAAATTTACTTGACGCAGTCGCAGTGCGAACATTGCGCATGCGCAGTTAGCGGAAAATCGCTGCGATGCGAAGAAAAATACAGAGCGAACAACTCTGAATGACCCCCATTGTTCAGCCATTGCTGATGTTTCAAGCTAGTTAGCTTCCTTTGCCTTGTGTGTGTGTGAGCTGGTGTGAATCTCGCCATTATCTGTGTATAATCCTTCTCTCGAAGTTGTCCGTCTCCTCGTGCACAGTTTCTAGACTGAGTCTGGTAGGAGGGGCATAGAGGGAGGAGCCAGCCCACACTCTCAAACTCTTAAAGTGCAAATGGCTCCTAATGGACCTGTCTATACCCCATGGTACTAATGTGGTCCCAGCATCCCCTATGGACTACGAGTAAAGGATTTACCAGTAGGTAATTAAAATCTTATTATCTGCAATATCACAATCAATATAGAACTCAATTATGCATTTACAATCCTCACATATGAATGCATTAAATTACAAGAAACAGTGTAAACCTAAATTAGCATTCAATCCTCTCGGGAATATAGTTCCCAACCTGAAAATCCAGCGCGATTCACATCTTAATACCTGTAAATACCTGTCACCTCCTCTGATGTTGAAGGGAATGTGATCAATAGTACGATATCGAAGTGACACTAGATTGTGTCCAGCTTCATAGAAGTGCCACGCTACCGGTTGATCACTCACTCCGGTTTCTAGCGTAGCACGAATAGACGACCGATGCCCGGCCATTCGTTCCCTTAAAGTCCTCTCTTTCTTCCCCACATAACTAAGTTCACAAGGACAAGTTAGTAGGTAGACTATGAACTTTCTAGTATACGTCACACGATGTCTAATAGTAAATTTCTGTCCACTTAAAGGATAAGAGAAACTATCTCCAGCAATTAAAGAACGACAGGTGGTGCAGACTAGACATTTAAAACACCCTTTCCTAGCTGTTAAAAAGTGGGAAGTTTTAACTGATTCTATATCTGACACGTCTGTCTTCACACGCCAGTCACGTACAGTATATTACGACCTCTTTTATAACAAAGCATAATGTCCGTGTCAACCAAATTTAAATCACCGTCAGTTTGAACTACTGGCCACCATTTTTTTGTAATCTGTTTTATACTACCACTAGCGTCATTAAAATGGTTCACCCAAGGTAACTTCTTCCTGCTATTCTGTTTATCTCTTGTCAACAACAATCATTCCCTTGACATAGACATGGCTTTCTTTTTAGCCTCAAGTAAAAGATCTAAGCTGTACCCCCTGCTAGTGAAGTTTTCAATCATCTTATTGATTTTAACACTTGCCACATCCTCATCGCTACAAATCCATCTCGCTCTCAAAAATTGAGAGTACGGAAGCCCGAATTTGAGCGGTTTGGGGTGAAAACTCCCTGTATAAAGCAGGGTATTGCGATCTGTAGTCATCGTAAACAAATTAGTTCTAATGATGCCCTCAACCACAGTAATTAGAACATCCAAAAAATTCACCATAGAGCTGTCCGCTGTATAGGTGAATTTAATGAGACTTCCAGATATATTAGGTTTATCCATAAAGGATACAAACTGAACCTCACTACCTGTCCAGATTAGGAACAGGTCATCTATGTATCTGGCATAAAACAAAATCATGCCAGATACATAGGGATCCTGAAAAAAGATGTCCTGCTCTGCTGAAGGAAAGCCATGTCTATGTCAAGGGAACGATTGTTGCTGACGAGATAAACAGAATAGCAGGGAGAAGATACCTTGGGTGAACCATTTTAAGGACACTAGTGGTAGCATAAGATATATTACAAAAACAAATTGTGGCCAATAGTTCAAACTGCTGGTGATTTAAATTTGGTTGACACGGACATTATGCCTTGTTATACCCGAGGTCGTAATATACGTGACTGGCTTGTGAAGACAGATGTAACCGTTATGGAATCTGTTAAAACTTCCCACTTTAACAGATAGGAAAGGGTGTTTTACATGTCTAGGTTTCACCACCTGTCGTTCTTTAATTGCTGGAGATAGTTTCTCTCATCCTTTAAGTGGAAAGAAATTTACTATAAAACATTGTGTGTCGTGCATTACAAAGTTCATAGTCTACCTACTAACTTGTACTTGTGGACTTAGGGTGTCATTCTGAGTTGATCGTAGCTGTGCTAAATTTAGCACAGCTACGATCATGAACTCAGACATGCGGTTGGACGCCCAGCACAGAACTAGTCCGCCCTGCATGTCAGTGCCGCCTCCCCCCCCCCCCCCTGCAGAAGTGCAAAGGTATCGCACAGCGGCAATGCCTTTGCACTTCAAGAGTAGCTCACGGTCAGCGCAGCTTTAGCATGCTGGCCAGGAGCTACTCTTTGCTCCCTGGCCCGCAGTGGCTGTGTGTGATGTCATGCAGCTGCTGCGGGCCACTCCCTGCACGGTCCGGCGCATGAGCAGTTCTGACCCGATCACTACGCTGCGAAAAACTGTAGCGTGCGAGCGGGTGAGAATGATCACCTAAGTTATGTGGGGAAGAAAAAGGACTTTAAGGGAACGAATGGCCGGGCATCGGTCGTCAATTCGTGCTGCACTAAAAACCGGAGTGAGTGATCAACCGGTAGCGCGGCTCTTCTATGAAGCTGGACACAATTTAGCGTCCCTTAGATATTGTATTATTGATATATATATATATATATATATATATATATATATATATCTGTCAATAGAACATATATAGGAGGCGCTCCATAGTGCATAAAAACTTTTTATTTTTAAAAGTATACACAGAGTGTTAAAACCAACTGTTTTATATTCGTACCAGAAGGCAACCAGTGTGGGCTGGTTACCACATGATTCCAATCAATGATCAATAGGTAATGCAGGAACAAGTGTCAGGCGATCGTACCGGAAACCTCCACTCGCCAGCGGCTGATCTCCCCAGACTGTCGGGCAGGAATCACACACGTCCCACGACTCCTCGATCAGCAATACCAACGATCCTCTACGTCACCAGGCTCCGCCCCAACGCGTTTCGTCATAGACTTCGTCAGAGGGCTGGAGTCTGTGACGTTCAGATCCATTATAAAGCGTTCAGTGTCTAATTTACATAAATGTCTAAGCAACTACACCTGAGCTGCAGGCTGTCGTTTAATTCTATAATAGGCATATACGGTCTAAATATTCCAAGATGCTACATGGGAGCATGATATTAATGAACTATAATTTACTGTCTTGATGACATTAATTGCAACTCACCATTAAGGGTGTGTATATATTGCAGAAGCAATATTACCTCCATTTTTTTATATGGTTTAAACTATTTAGCCAATTTACAAAACACAGTGTGCAGCTAGGTTTACAATGCGTTCAGAATCTGATTTACATAGATGTCTAAGCAACTACACCTGAGCCGCAAGCTGTCGTTTAATTCTATATTAGGCATATACGGTATAAATATTCCAATTCTATAATAGACATATACGGTCTAAATGTTCCAAGATGCTACATGGAAGCCTGATATTAATTGACTGTAATTTACTGTCTTAATGATATTAATTACAACTCACCTTTAAGGGTATATGTATTACAGAAGCAGTATTACCTCCATTATTTTCATAATTTAACCAATTTAGCCGATTGGCAGACCACAGTGTGCAGCTAGGTTTACAATATATCCGATAAGGTGGGGACATTATCCAGAGACTCTAGTAATACAAATGATACATACAACCATAGTTTCATACTTAACATCCAATTGTTGAAAAAATATATAAGTATAAAATATTTTTTTGTAATTTTTTGTAAAATATATATACACATATGAGGGTGTATAACCATAGGCAACAACAACAAGGAGAAATGGGATATATTAAGAAATATTGAGAACAGGAATGGAACAGCGAATAAATGAAACCGTGCATAGGGGAAATTGGCTGGAGTCTTGTTTACAAAATTCAGTTAAGAAATGGAGTGATCTCAAACCCTTCATTTAACCCCTCTGGCTTAAGCGTTTTGAGAGTGAGTATCCAGAACGTTTCTCTTCGTTCCAATTCAAGATCTCTATCTCCACCATTCTTATTCACACTTATGTGTTCAATACCTTTAAAACGGAGCTTCATAGGATCACTGGAATGGTGTTCCTTGAAGTGCCGCGGAACACTATGATTGGTGACTTGATTTTTTATGTTTCTAGTATGTTCAAGTATACGTATTTTTAACATTCTTTTTGTTTTACCTATAGATCTATATCCGCAAGGACATATAATCATGTATACTACATGAGTAGAATTACAGTTAATAAAACTATTAATTTGGTATGTTTTAGTTTTATTTTTATCATAAAAGACAGTTTTCTCCTTATCAAGAAGTTTGCACACCTTACAGCTGCCACATGCATGACTGCCTTTGAGGTCATCCAAAAAATGTTTTTCCTTTTTCTCTCTAATGGGTTCTAGCCGACTTCTTGATATCATTGTTTTGACATTTTTTGCTTTCCTATAAAACACCCCTGGATAATTAGGAAGATGTTCCCCTAATACAGGGTCTAGTTGTAAAATATGCCAGTTCTTTTTAAGTATCATTTTTATATCTCCTGCTTCATTATTAAAGTCTGTAACAAATGGACATATGTTTTTATTTTTCTCCAGCTCCATACTTCCTGCTTTATCCTTATATACAAGTAGATCTTGCCTATCCTTATCCCTTGCTCGTTTTTTGGAATGTTCGATTAAACCTGACGGATAACCTCGATCTAGGAACCTCTCTGTATATATTGAGGCTTGTTCGTCAAATTTATCCAGGGTGGCACAATTACGTCTTAGTCTAGTGAACTGAGAAAAAGGAATGTTTCTTTTCCAGCTTGGTAAATGACAGCTGGAAAAGTCCAGGTAGCTGTTGCAATCCACTTTTTTAAAGAATGTACATGTGTCAATTTTACCAGTGGTTACAGATTCAGTATTATCAAGAATTAGATCTAAAAATTCGATCTTATATTTGTCCACCTTATGTGTGAACTTTAAATTATATTCATTGATATTGATGGTATTAATGAATGTTTGCAGCAGCTCCTCACCCCCCTTCCATATTATCAGAATATTGTCTATGAATCTTTTAAATAAGACGATGTGATCTGCGAATTGCCCTAGTGATGAATTTTCCCATTCACCCATATATATATTCGCTAGACTTGGTGCACAAATCGTGCCCATCGCTGTCCCGCACGACTGGATATACCAGTCGTCCAGGAACGTGAAGTAATTATGCACCAATACATAATGGAGGCAGTCACAAATAAAATTCACTAAAGGATTATTTAGTTCAGAATCATGTAATAATACATTCCTCACACTATTGATACCTTTCGTGTGAGGAATGGCCGTATACAAAGCCTGCACATCCACAGTGCACCACATATAACTACTTTCCCATTTCACATTTTCTAAAATCTGCAAGACATGAGTAGAGTCACGAATATAGGATGGAAGATGGGTGGCATATTTCTTTATGTAAGTGTCCACAAATTCAGACACATTAGACGTCAAGGAGCCTATGCCGGCTACTATTGGCCGGCCTGGCGGCCTAATTGGATTTTTGTGCATCTTAGGTATATGGTAGAACGTGGCCATCTTAGGGTTTATATTGTGTAGATATTTATATTCCTCTTGAGATATGCATTTGTTCCCAATACCCCTATCAAGTAGAATTTTTAGTTCATCAATGAAACCCGCTGTAGGATCCTCACTTAGTTTGCGGTAGGAGGAGTTATCATTAAGCAATTTATATGCTTCCTCTATATAGTGAGTCCGATCAAATATCACTATGCCCCCCCCTTTATCCGCACTTTTAATAACAATATCAGAGTTCTCGGATAAACTTTTAAGTGCTTGAAACTCTGATTTTTTTAAATTGGAAAACTGACTATTCCTATTTCTCTGAAGTTTTTCGATGTCTTTCCTCCATGTCTGAGCAAACATTTCTATGTGTGGTCCCTTCGATTCTAACGGAAAATACGTGGATTTACACTTAAGACCAGAGGAGTTTATTTCCCTATTCTCATTCTGCCAGTTTCTAATGGGGGCATCATTCTTTCGCAAAAAATGCCGTTTAAGGGTTAAGTTTCTTACATATAGACAGATCTATCTGTAAATTTGTTTTATTGACATGACATGATGGAGCAAACGATAGACCTTTTTTTAATACATCTTTCTGTGTGGCATTAAGTTCTACTTTAGATAGATTAAAAATGCCAACATCCTGTTTAACTAATCCTTGTTCCTTTTCTTTGAGTCGTTTGCTGATAGTTCCTGCTCCTCTCCTTCCTCTAGACGTCTTTTTCGGCCTATTGGAGACTGGACCCTCGTATGATGGTATCTCACTGCTCGTTCTTTCAACCTTGGGGGTCTTTGCTGCTCCTTTTGAAAATCCAGCTGGTCACTATTCTGGTCCTCCCTCATAGATGCCAAACGTTCATATCTATTTTTATGAACGAATCCATTGGTATCAGATTTATATCTATAGTTCCCTTGGCTGCGTCCATGATAATTATTGGTGTCATATGGCCTCTGTTTATACCTGACTTGCTGCCATCCCGCATCCCCCCGTGTAGTGTATGAATACCGCCTATCCCTGTTATACCCGCGATTGTCTCGGGGGGCATATTCAGAAGGTTTACGTGTTATTTGATCTCTCATAGTATGATTTCCTTGGTTGTTATAATTTATCTTTCTGGTCTCATTTCTAATAGTATGCCAATTACGAACTTGATCATTTAAATAATCAGTTTTATCACGAATAAATTTTTTACTTTTAGTCTCAATTACTTTCTCCTCTATATTATTTATTTTTTTATTAATATTAGTTTTTACAGACTTGTATTTAGCCATCAACTGTATATCTTCCTCTAATAGATTAATTCAATTAATCGCAGCTATATACCAAATGGGAGTTTCACAAGAAAAGATACAAAACAGATATGATATAGCGCTGATTAATATCAATAAGAGGATTGCTGGAAGGGGAGCTGCGGTCCTAATGATATAACGAGGATCTAGTGCACATTTATAGCACCAATAAGAAGTTGCTGTGATTCTACTATATGGACACACGTTAAGTGTATTTATACACACATATTATTTATATATGTTAAATACTCTTATTGATATTAATCAGCGCTATATCATATCTGTTTTGTATCTTTTCTTGTGAAACTCCCATTTGGTATATAGCTGCGATTAATTGGAGATTCATTTTATTTCTAATTGTGTGTATTTTTAACTAGTATTTTTAACTAGTATTCATACTAATTTATAACAACATTGCTAATACAGGTCCATTATGTTCAGAAATAGTGATTTTAAGACCAAAAGGTCTCATGAATGTGCTAGAATATTTGAGGATAATGAAATGGAAGGTACCTCAGGTGTAGCGGGGGAAGTATTTAGTAATGGTAATGAGGATAGACTCCCTCTTCTTGAGAAATTACTCATTAGAGAAACCAAAACCTGGTGGGACATTAATAGTCTGGAAAACAATCTCAAATGTGGACGAGTCCCTAGAGGGCTTAGATTAATGAAAAATCCCACAGTAGGTTATGAGAATGAAAAATTTCTCAAAGAATGGTTCAAAATACATGATGCTTGTTCGTTTGAACTCATTAAGTTGCTAATATGTGAAAAAAAGAAAATATTGGAGGAAACCGAAAAAGAGCTTAATCTATTAGAGGAAGATATACAGTTGATGGCTAAATACAAGTCTGTAAAAACTAATATTGATAAAAAAATAAATAATATAGAGGAGAAAGTAATTGAGACTAAAAGTAAAAAATTTATTCGTGATAAAACTGATTATTTAAATGATCAAGTTCGTAATTGGCATACTATTAGAAATGAGACCAGAAAGATAAATTATAACAACCAAGGAAATCATACTATGAGAGATCAAATAACACGTAAACCTTCTGAATATGCCCCCCGAGACAATCGCGGGTATAACAGGGATAGGCGGTATTCATACACTACACGGGGGGATGCAGGATGGCAGCAAGTCAGGTATAAACAGAGGCCATATGACACCAATAATTATCATGGACGCAGCCAAGGGAACTATAGATATAAATCTGATACCAATGGATTCGTTCATAAAAATAGATATGAACGTTTGGCATCTGAGGGAGGACCAGAATAGTGACCAGCTGGATTTTCAAAAGGAGCAGCAAAGACCCCCAAGGTTGAAAGAACGAGTAGTGAGATACCATCATACGAGGGTCCAGTCTCCAATAGGCCGAAAAAGACGTCTAGAGGAAGGAGAGGAGCAGGAACTATCAGCAAACGACTCAAAGAAAAGGAACAAGGATTAGTTAAATAGGATGTTGGCATTTTTAATCTATCTAAAGTAGAACTTAATGCCACACAGAAAGATGTATTAAAAAAGGGTCTATCGTTTGCTCCATCATGTCATGTCAATAAAACAAATTTACAGATAGATCTCAGTCTATATGTAAGAAACTTAACCCTTAAACGGCATTTTTTGCGAAAGAATGATGCCCCCATTAGAAACTGGCAGAATGAGAATAGGGAAATAAACTCCTCTGGTCTTAAGTGTAAATCCACGTATTTTCCGTTAGAATCGAAGGGACCACACATAGAAATGTTTGCTCAGACATGCAGGAAAGACATCGAAAAACTTCAGAGAAATAGGAATAGTCAGTTTTCCAATTTAAAAAAATCAGAGTTTCAAGCACTTAAAAGTTTATCCGAGAACTCTGATATTGTTATTAAAAGTGCAGATAAAGAGGGGGGCATAGTGATATTTGATCGGACTCACTATATAGAGGAAGCATATAAATTGCTTAATGATAACTCCTCCTACCGCAAACTAAGTGAGGATCCTACAGCGGGTTTCATTGATGAACTAAAAATTCTACTTGATAGGGGTATTGGGAACAAATGCATATCTCAAGAGGAATATAAATATCTACACAATATAAACCCTAAGATGGCCACGTTCTACCATATACCTAAGATGCACAAAAATCCAATTAGGCCGCCAGGCCGGCCAATAGTAGCCGGCATAGGCTCCTTGACGTCTAATGTGTCTGAATTTGTGGACACTTACATAAAGAAATATGCCACCCATCTTCCATCCTATATTCGTGACTCTACTCATGTCTTGCAGATTTTAGAAAATGTGAAATGGGAAAGTAGTTATATGTGGTGCACTGTGGATGTGCAGGCTTTGTATACGGCCATTCCTCACACGAAAGGTATCAATAGTGTGAGGAATGTATTATTACATGATTCTGAACTAAATAATCCTTTAGTGAATTTTATTTGTGACTGCCTCCATTATGTATTGGTGCATAATTACTTCACGTTCCTGGACGACTGGTATATCCAGTCGTGCGGGACAGCGATGGGCACGATTTGTGCACCAAGTCTAGCGAATATATATATGGGTGAATGGGAAAATTCATCACTAGGGCAATTCGCGGATCACATCGTCTTATTTAAAAGATTCATAGACGATATTCTGATAATATGGAAGGGGGGTGAGGAGCTGCTGCAAACATTCATTAATACCATCAATATCAATGAATATAATTTAAAGTTCACACATAAGGTGGACAAATATAAGATCGAATTTTTAGATCTAATTCTTGATAGTACTGAATCTGTAACCACTGGTAAAATTGACACATGTACATTCTTTAAAAAAGTGGATTGCAACAGCTACCTGGACTTTTCCAGCTGTCATTTACCAAGCTGGAAAAGAAACATTCCTTTTTCTCAGTTCACTAGACTAAGACGTAATTGTGCCACCCTGGATAAATTTGATGAACAAGCCTCAATATATACAGAGAGGTTCCTAGATCGAGGTTATCCGTCAGGTTTAATCGAACATTCCAAAAAACGAGCAAGGGATAAGGATAGGCAAGATCTACTTGTATATAAGGATAAAGCAGGAAGTATGGAGCTGGAGAAAAATAAAAACATATGTCCATTTGTTACAGACTTTAATAATGAAGCAGGAGATATAAAAATGATACTTAAAAAGAACTGGCATATTTTACAACTAGACCCTGTATTAGGGGAACATCTTCCTAATTATCCAGGGGTGTTTTATAGGAAAGCAAAAAATGTCAAAACAATGATATCAAGAAGTCGGCTAGAACCCATTAGAGAGAAAAGGAAAAACATTTTTTGGATGACCTCAAAGGCAGTCATGCATGTGGCAGCTGTAAGGTGTGCAAACTTCTTGATAAGGAGAAAACTGTCTTTTATGATAAAAATAAAAATAAAACATACCAAATTAATAGTTTTATTAACTGTAATTCTACTCATGTAGTATACATGATTATATGTCCTTGCGGATATAGATCTATAGGTAAAACAAAAAGAATGTTAAAAATACGTATACTTGAACATACTAGAAACATAAAAAATCAAGTCACCAATCATAGTGTTCCGCGGCACTTCAAGGAACACCATTCCAGTGATCCTATGAAGCTCCGTTTTAAAGGTATTGAACACATAAGTGTGAATAAGAATGGTGGAGATAGAGATCTTGAATTGGAACGAAGAGAAACGTTCTGGATACTCACTCTCAAAACGCTTAAGCCAGAGGGGTTAAATGAAGGGTTTGAGATCACTCCATTTCTTAACTGAATTTTGTAAACAAGACTCCAGCCAATTTCCCCTATGCACGGTTTCATTTATTCGCTGTTCCATTCCTGTTCTCAATATTTCTTAATATATCCCATTTCTCCTTGTTGTTGTTGCCTATGGTTATACACCCTCATATGTGTATATATATTTTACAAAAAATTACAAAAAAATATTTTATACTTATATATTTTTTCAACAATTGGATGTTAAGTATGAAACTATGGTTGTATGTATCATTTGTATTACTAGAGTCTCTGGATAATGTCCCCACCTTATCGGATATATTGTAAACCTAGCTGCACACTGTGGTCTGCCAATCGGCTAAATTGGTTAAATTATGAAAATAATGGAGGTAATACTGCTTCTGTAATACATATACCCTTAAAGGTGAGTTGTAATTAATATCATTAAGACAGTAAATTACAGTCAATTAATATCAGGCTTCCATGTAGCATCTTGGAACATTTAGACCGTATATGTCTATTATAGAATTGGAATATTTATACCGTATATGCCTAATATAGAATTAAACGACAGCTTGCGGCTCAGGTGTAGTTGCTTAGACATCTATGTAAATCAGATTCTGAACGCATTGTAAACCTAGCTGCACACTGTGTTTTGTAAATTGGCTAAATAGTTTAAACCATATAAAAAAATGGAGGTAATATTGCTTCTGCAATATATACACACCCTTAATGGTGAGTTGCAATTAATGTCATCAAGACAGTAAATTATAGTTCATTAATATCATGCTCCCATGTAGCATCTTGGAATATTTAGACCGTATATGCCTATTATAGAATTAAACGACAGCCTGCAGCTCAGGTGTAGTTGCTTAGACATTTATGTAAATTAGACACTGAACGCTTTATAATGGATCTGAACGTCACAGACTCCAGCCCTCTGACGAAGTCTAGGACGAAACGCGTTGGGGCGGAGCCTGGTGACGTAGAGGATCGTTGGTATTGCTGATCGAGGAGTCGTGGGACGTGTGTGATTCCTGCCCGATAGTCTGGGGAGATCAGCCGCTGGCGAGTGGAGGTTTCCGGTACGATCGCCTGACACTTGTTCCTGCATTACCTATTGATCATTGATTGGAATCACGTGGTAACCAGCCCACACTGGTTGCCTTCTGGTACGAATATAAAACAGTTGGTTTTAACACTCTGTGTATACTTTTAAAAATAAAAAGTTTTTATGCACTATGGAGCGCCCCCTATATATGTTCTATTGACAGATATCTTTTCTCCGGAGGAGTTCGGATTGCTGGAAGGGGAGCTGCGGTCCTAATGATATAACGAGGATCTAGTGCACATTTATAGCACCAATAAGAAGTTGCTGTGATTCTACTATATGGACACACGTTAAGTGTATTTATACACACATATTATTTATATATGTTAAATACTCTTATTGATATTAATCAGCGCTATATCATATCTGTTTTATATACACTGCTCAAAAAAATAAAGGGAACACTAAAATAACACATCCTGGATCTGAATGAATGAAATATTCTTATTAAATACTTTGTTCTTTACATAGTTGAATGAGCTGACAACAAAATCACACAAAAATTATCAATGGAAATCAAATTTATTAACCCATGGAGGTCTGGATTTGGAGTCACCCTCAAATTAAAGTGGAAAAACACATTACAGGCTGATCCAACTTTGATGTAATGTCCTTAAAACAAGTCAAAATTAGGATCAGTAGTGTGTGTGGCCTCCACGTGCCTGTATGACCTCCCTACAACGCCTGGGCATGCTCCTGATGAGGTGGCGGATGGTCTCCTGAGGGATCTCTTCCCAGACCTGGACTAAAGCATCCGCCAACTTCTGGACAGTCTGTGGTGCAACGTGGCGTTGGTGGATGGAGCGAGACATGATGTCCCAGATGTGCGCAATCGGATTCAGGTCTGGGGAACGGGCGGGCCAGTCCATAGCATCAATGCCTTCGTCTTGCAGGAACTGCTGACACACTCCAGCCACATGAGGTCTAGCATTGTCTTGCATTAGGAGGAACCCAGGGCCAACCGCACCAGCATATGGTCTCACAAGGGGTCTGAGGATCTCATCTCGGTACCTAATAGCAGTCAGGCTACCTCTGGCGAGCACATGGAGGGCTGTGCGGCCCCCCAAAGAAATGCCACCCCACACCATTACTGACCCACTGCCAAACCGGTCATGCTGGAGTATGTTGCAGGCAGCAGAACGTTCTCCTTGGCGTCTCCAGACTCTGTCACGTCTGTCACATGTGCTCAGTGAGAACCTGCTTTCATCTGTGAAGAGCACAGGGTGCCAGTGGCGAATTTGCCAATCTTGGTGTTCTCTGGCAAATGCCAAACGTCCTGCACGGTGTTGGGCTGTAAGCACAACCCCCACCTGTGGACGTCGGGCCCTCACACCACCCTCATGGAGTCTGTTTCTGATCGTTTGAGTAGACACATGCACATTTGTGGCTTGCTGGAGGTCATTTTGCAGGGCTCTGGCAGTGCTCCTCCTGTTCCTCCTTGCACAAAGGCAGAGGTAGCGGTCCTGCTGCTGGGTTGTTGCCCTCCTACGGCCTCCTCCACATCTCCTAATGTACTGGCCTGTCTCCTGGTAGCACCTCCATGCTCTGGACACTACGCTGACAGACACAGCAAACCTTCTTGCCACAGCTCGCATTGATGTGCCATCCTGGATGAGCTGCACTACCTGAGCCACTTGTGTGGGTTGTACGGAGGTCATACAGGCACGTGGAGGCCACACACACTACTGAGCCTCATTTTGACTTGTTTTAAGGACATTACATCAAAGTTGGATCAGCCTGTAGTGTGATTTTCCACTTTAATTTTGAGGGTGACTCCAAATCCAGTCCTCCATGGGTTAATAAATTTTATTTCCATTGATAATTTTTGTGTGATTTTGTTGTCAGCACATTCAACTATGTAAAGAACAAAGTATTTAATAAGAATATTTCATTTATTCAGATCTAGGATGTGTTATTTTAGTGTTCCCTTTATTTTTTTGAGCAGTGTATATATATATATATATATATATATATATATAGAGAGAGAGAGAGAGAGAGAGATTCCCAATTGCGCTCAAGAGTGTTATAAGCAGCACCTTTGGAAGAACCTTCTGTTAGAAAAGATTCTGAAATAGCACTAGAAACCACAGATCCGAGGGTGCTAAAGATTATACATATTCCTAATCTTAATCATCCACAATATAAGGAATGCATTAAAACATTTTCTTTAAAAATTATTTAGTGTTAATAAAACAATTTCATTTCACAATGATAAAAGAAAAAGTATCTGTACAAGTTCTCAGATATACACTTTTAGGTTACTTAAAATGACAACCTGTTTAAGTATGTTACCTTGTTGGCGTAAATTCAGCATACACCATAATGGTGAAACAGATGAAGGACCTAACGCGTTTCGTCCCATAGGACTTCTTCAGGCGTACTAGATCTGGATGGTAAAATGAAACAACTGAATAAATGAAATACAAGTATATTCAATACACTGAGTATACTATAGCATAGCCGTACATGCCAATTGTTCTGTCAAAGTCAAATTGCATATTTCGATATTTAGAATACACTATGGAATTTATTAATGGATGCGTCTATGATGCATGCGTCAAATATGTATGCTATAGCCAATACGGTAGGGTGCGAATGACCTAACGGCAAGTTACTGTGAACATTACGTTAGAAGACGCATTTGTTAATATCATACTGTAACACAATAGCAAATATTTCTTACATATACTCATTACATGCAGAAATACAAATCAAATAGTGTTCTAAACATATCAGATTGTTTTGTCCAAACAGGCATTGTGTCCATGGAAGATAGACCTTTGACTGATTGAATATGTAAATACCATTGTTTTCCTCAATTGTTAGCATAAACAATTGAGACTTGGTGATGATCCCATTGACCCTGGGCTGTCATTGTCTCTGAACTACAGTATAACAAACAAGAAGCCAGATACCATAAAGTTGCTAATGAAATGCAGATTCCTGATTGTGTGCCCAAAGTCAGCATTCTTAAACACACCTCTGCACATACCAGAATTTTGTGTGCATTTTAAGTGATATTCAATAAAATACAGACCAGATATTGATACTTGAATTAATAGTGATATGTCATATGTATTCTGGCTTTATGACTTACACAGTACTGACTTGTCCACTACACAATGAGTTACACACAGTCTTTACACAGCTGGACAACTGAATATATATATATATATATATATATATATGTGGGGAAAAGAGACTGCGGCACTCCGGGTCTTGTAGAAAGGCAAATTGTATTGGAAATTCACAACATAGAACACCTACGTTTCGGGGTGTCTAGCCCCTTTGTCAAGATGTGAGAGTGTGTAAGTGTAGAAAGAAACTTACCTAAAAAGAGACAGAGCCCGCCAAACCTGAAGGTAGAGTCCGCCCGCGGTCCCGACGTGTGCGCTGTGCGATGACGTGTGGGCGCATCCAGAGGGTGTCTGTGCCAATCCGTTGCTTGGCAACGGTGGAAGCGCTAGAGTGCTGGGGACTGTGCGGCTGCGTGAAAGAAGAGTGATACTGAAAGAACACCTGCTTTATATATATATATATATATATATATATATGTATCCTTGCAAAACAGTCTGCACTCTCAGGCTCTTTCAGACAGCATGCTCCATGCCAGATCCATAGAAAAACATGCAACTCCAACAGGAAACGGCACTGGAGACAATTTGTTGCAGTAAAATTTGTATTGAAAAGCTACAGCTGTTTCAGGGCATCTGCCCTTTCCTCAGGCCAAATACAAAGACACACAAACAAACACAAAACACTTACCCCACTAAATACCCCTGGAGCACACCCGTCGCCACGTCTCCTCCATGCCGTCCTGCTTCCGGGTGCCGAGCCGCCAGGTCACTTCAGCTCAGTGCGTCACTGTAACCATAGCAACCCAGCGCTTGGTTGTCAGCCAGGTACAGCGGCTCTCACACGGAGACCCACAGGCCGTTCTCCCCGTCGTCAGGTGCCGGATGGGCACGGACTCAAAAGGTGCTCCCTGTAACAAATACATATACATATTCAATATACACTCAAGTGCACAAAACAGTACAATGCAGAAGAAAAAATACATTATACAGGAGGAATTTTCTACATATACAATTCCATTGTAATAATCATCACACTGATCATGGCAGTATACGCCTACCCTGCACCGGAGATCACTCCCCTTGTATATAGTTAAGATCTATTCTTAGTTAACTTCTAGAAGAAACAAACACTGATCAACCCAAAATACATCTAGGTCAAACAGCACCCACAACAGGACGGACAAGATTGGGATAAACTTCAAACCATAGCCAAGGAATTCTAAACAAACATATTCCAGTTAACCTTATCATTGAGACCCCGGGGCCAGAAGGTGTCCAGCCTCATGATCCACCGGGTCTCTTTCGCCAACAGAATCTTGGCCCTATCACCACCTCTCAATGTCGGTGGTACATGTTCTATACCAAAATATTTTAAAGAATTGATGGTGTGATGGGCTGACTGAAAATGTCGGGCCACCGGTTGATCCACCGGATTGCCCTCCAAAATCAGTTTTATGGCTGAGCGATGAGCCGCCATCCGTTCACTGAATTTTCGTATAGTCTGCCCTATGTAGAACAACCCACATGGGCAGACTATGGCATAGACAACATAAGATGTGCTACATGTAATCCCCTGTCTGATAGTGAATGTCACACTACGATTTGGATGCTTAAATTCTTTACAGGCAATCATGTGTTTACACGTAGCACATTTAGGACAACGGTAACACCCAGGGTTTTTTTTATGGATGATCACATCATCCAACCCCTTCATCCCTGAAATATCTGTTTTTACAACGAGATCACGGAGATTGGCCCCTCTCCTAAAGGCTGTGATGGGTTTCATCCCTCTAAATGATGTCAACTCTGGGTCTGACGCCACTATCGGCCAGAGGGCTTGTGAGGCCCTGCGAACAATAGGGCTAGCAGTTGAGAAATCACAAGGCCACGGAAGAATATTTGTCCTAAATGTGTTTTTTTTTTTTATAAATCTGTTTTATTGAGGTTTTACAATACAACAAAATAAGAAGACATCAGGTGTAAAAGGTATATCAGGCATGAAAGGCAGGTGATATGCAATCTAAAGGAGTAGCCGGAACAGTGATAACAAGCAATAAAATTGCATACAGTGTGGAGGCGATTAAAGCAGGTACCTGGTCTAGGAAAAAACAGAGGCAAGTGACCGATCATATTTTAAGACTCCTAGGGTGAGGTCCTCCCTGGTTGCCTTGGGCAAATCTGCCAGTACAATTCCGATTAACAATAAACCTGATATATCAGTCAAACTTAACTAAACGAATCCTGTGGGGGGGTGACACATAAGGGGTAAGAAAAAAGGGAGGGGTAGTACAAGGTCAGATGTTCAGCTATGACGGTGGAAACTGTAATGAGATTTGTCGGAGCAGGTACCATTCAGTCGATTCAAAGACCGTGGATATGTGGGCTTGCGTGGAACGAGGGAGTGAGTCAATATACGTTTCCCATCTAGCATAGAATTTAACATCTGTCTCTATATGTACCAATGCAGAACTACGATCAATATATAGTATTTGTAACATTTTCCTGTGTACTTCCGATAATGAAGGCTTAGATCTGGAGACCCAATGGGTGAGAATGATCTTTTTAGACACTGTGACCAATATGGTCAGCAACGGTATGTGCCTTTATCCATGAGTACCCAAGTCCCACTGAGAGAAATTCGCACATAAACAAGCTAGAGGGTCGGGTGTGACTCGGGTGTGGAGCAGAGTGTTGATACAGGTGAGTACCTTACCCCAGAATTTCCTAATGTGGCCACATTCCCAGAAATTGTGATAGAAAGTTGCTGAGTGATAACCACATTTAGGGCATTCCCCTGAAATTAGGGGGTTGTAACGGGCATGGTGAATTTGGGGGACATAAGCCCTTTGTAGGTTTCGGAGATGGACTTCTTGTAAATAAGCAGAGGACAGGGTTTTCATAGTTGAGCAATAAAAAGTGCTTAGAGCTGCAGAGTCAGTAAGGGAGGGAATATCTTTCTGCCATTGGGACAGTAACATGGACCATCTATGGGGTGAGGTTATGTCAGTGAGGAGGTTGTACAGCATCCTAGTGCGAAAGGGTACACGTTCACACAAGGTAATCACTGATTGTAGTGGATCCGGGGGGCCAAAGGGGGGTGAGGTGTGATCCCTGGAATGAAGAATGGAGGTAAGATAGTGTCGAGCCTGTAAATACATGTAGAAATGTGATTGTGGGATGTCATACTTATCCTGGAGGAAAGAGAATAGGACAAAATTTCCCCCCGGGTCGTAGACTTTGGAGGAGCATGATAATCCTTTAGTCCTCCAGAGTTTAAAGATAGAGTTTGTGAGAGATGGAGGGAATGCAGGATTACCCCAGAGAGGAACTCGCCGTGTGAACATATGATTCCTGTGGAACAGTTTATTTATTTTAATCCATGCATAATAGATATCATGGAATAGCGGGGAGCCAAGGATGTGAGGAGGGATAGATTTCGGCGTAGAGTGGAGGAGTGCGCTGGGAGAAAATGGAGAAAACATGGCCTCATCTAAAGCGGGGTCTGTGTAAGCATGACCGTCCGTCAGCCAATCAGCAGCCCAACGAAAAAGGGCAGATAGGGAATATGAGAGGAAGTCAGGTAGGCCGACTCCCCCCGCGGTACGGGGAGCATTCAGTTTTTTGAAAGCTATGAGGGGTCTCTTGCCTTTCCAGAGAAACTTGGTAAGGATTTTGCGGATGTAGGCCAGATCTCTTGTGGCGTATGGGTAACATCTGCATGAGATAATATAGGCGTGGGAAAAACACACTTTGTAGAACCGCCACTCCGCCCAAGAGTGAAAGGGGTAAAAGTTTCCAAGAGTCAAGGGTAGTGGTAAGCTTATGTAGCATGGGTGTGAAGTTGGCTTCATATAAGGTGGATAAGTCTGATGGGATTTGTATTCCCAAGTAGGTGATCTTATCTAGAACAGTTTTAAACGTCAGCGTCAAGGTAGGGACAGGTTGGGTGATGGGTGCACGAGGGGTCCCCAGGGGTAGTAACTCCGATTTAGAAACATTGATACGAAAGCCTGAGGTTTTCCTGAAAGACGATATGAGGTGGAGAATCTCTGGGATGGAGACGTCAGGTTCAGAAATAAAAAGAAGCATATCGTCTGCAAATAATCCAACCTTGAGCTCCACATCACCAATCCGGACCCCCTGGAATTTCCTGGACGCTCGCAAGGCTATCGCCAGAGGTGCCAGAGCAATATCAAACAATAAAGGAGACAGTGGGCATCCCTGCCGTGTACCTCTACCTATTGGGAAGGGAGGAGACAAAACACCATTGCAGGATACCTGAGTTTGGGGATGAGTATATAGGAGTCTAATCCAGTCTATGAAAGCCGACGGGAAGCCAAAGCGTGCTAAGGAGTGGTATAGATGGGGCCATTCAACCAGATCAAACGCCTTCTCCGCGTCGAGGGAAAGGATATAAGCGGGGTCAGAGGTGGCGGAGGATGCCTGTACCGCTGATAACACGCGTCTGACATTGACTTCCGAATGTCTGCCCCATATAAAGCCCGTTTGATCTGGATGGATGATGCGGGGAAGGAGTAGTTTTAACCGATCAGCCAGAATCTTGGTCAGCAATTTATAGTCAAGGTTTAGTACGGAGATGGGACGATAGGATCCCGGGAGGGTGAGGTCTCTGCCCGGCTTTGGTAAAACTTTAAGGATGGCTGAGTTGAAGTGTGGAGGGAGAGTTTGAGATGTAAGCATAGAATTAAGTGCATGCAGTAATGGGGACTCTAGTTTTGGCAAGAGCAGCTTGTAAAAATCAGCAGAGAAACCATCGGGTCCTGGGGCTTTGTCACGTTTGAAATGACCAATAGTCTGGCGGATCTCTTCCAAGGTAATCGGGGATGTTAGTGACTGGCTGAGCTCCGGAGGCAATTCAGGTACCGGCAGGGAGTCCCAATTATTGGGAGAAGCAGAATCTGTAATCAAATCTGGGGGGGATGGGCGGGGAACTGTGGGGGAGTAGAGATCAGTATAAAAGGAGCGCATGACTGCAGAGATCTCAGCATTAGTGGTAGTCAGTTTGCCCGATTCTGTCATCAGAGGTCGCGTAGTCAAGGGAGGATGAGAGCCACGCAAGAGGTTAGAAAGTAATTTACCCGTCTTGTTTCCAAATTTGTGGAACCGATAGCTAACATTGAACATATATTTATCTCCGAGTGTCAACAGGAATTCGTCAAAGTGTGTTTTTGCCAAGAGATAATTATGTTTAGTGATATTGTTTGGCCTGGACTTGAACTGCTGAAAGGCTGAGGTCAGGGCCGTCTGGAACTTCAAATAGTGTTCAGTGTGCTTTCTGCGTAAACCAGCCACATAAGACATTATCTCCCCCTGCAGTACAGATTTGTCTGTCAACCAAAAGAGCATGGGATCAGAGTCTGCATGTGGTGCATTATCAGAGGCATATGTTTCCCAGGCAGCTTCAAGTCTATTCCGAAATTTCAACGATTTGGATAGATAGGAGGGGAATTTCCAAAGTCTGGGGGTGTCCTGCAATTCCGAGATTTGGATAGAGGCCGTCACGAGGGCATGGTCAGAGAGGGATATTGGGGCTACGAAAGCATCCACTATGTTAGGAAAGAGGGTGTGAGACGTGAATATGTAATCAATTCGGGATAGGGTGTGGTGGGCAGAGGATAGGTAGGTATACTCCCTATCAGTGGGATGGAGAGCCCTCCAAACATCCACCAATGAGAGTCTATCTGCGAGTGAAGGCATGCCTAGTTTTGGGAGGGTCAGGCCTTTAGGAGGAGTGGAAGATCTATCTAACAGTAGGGACGTCACCAGATTAAAGTCTCCGCACAGTATGATAGAGGAGGAAAGGTGTGGGGTCAGCAAGGCAATGAGTGATTGGAGAAATTTCTTGGTATAGGTAGATGGTGCGTACACATTACAAAGTGTCAGGGGCTGTCCGTAAATCTTAAGGGTCAGCAGCACTGTCCTACCTGATGCATCAGAGCGAGTTGTTAAATCTTCATAGGGAATATGTTTTTTGATTAGGATGATTACACCTCTAGCTTTTGAGTTATAAGAACTAAAACCTAGGACAGACCAACCTAAGGTGTTTAATTTTGCTACTTCATCGGGAACTAGATGGGATTCTTGTAGGAAAGCTAAGTCAACGTTTTGTTTATTCAGATAAATGAGTATCTTCCTTCGTTTCGCTGGTGAATTGAACCCGCCTACATTCCACGAGCCAAGCGTCAAAGTAGGCATGGCACGAGGAAGGGGGTCGAAGTATTGCCACAGCTTTCATCATCTAAATAATGCAGGAAAATATAGGCTAATGTTGCGGAGGGGGGTAGGGGGGGAGGGGGGTTGCGAGGAAAGAGGGGGAGGGAAGGAGGGGGGAAGACAAACAAGAAATACAACATGATACAGGTTGAGTATGCCTTATCCAAAATGCTTGGGACCAGAGGTATTTTGGATATGGGATTTTTCCGTATTTTGGAATAATTGCATACCATAATGAGATATCATGGTGATGGGACCCAAGTCTAAGCACAGAATGTATTTATGTTTCATATACACCTTATACACACAGCCTGAATGTCATTTTAGCCAATATTTTTTATAACTTTGTGCATTAAACAAAGTGTGTGTACATTTACACAATTCATTTATGTTTCTTATACACCTTATACACACAGCCTGAAGGTCATTTAATACAATATTTTTAATAACTTTGTGTATTAAACAAGGTTTGTGTACATTGAGCCATCAAAAAACAAAAGTTTCACTATCTCACTCTCACTCAAAAAAGTCCGTATTTCGGAATATTCCGTATTTCGGATATTTGGATATGGGATACTCAACCTGTAGTTCTAAATGATGAGTCCAAAGAGTCAGTGGTATGGGCAGTAAGAGTTCTATACGCCAGTAGGACTCAGGACTTCCCATAAAACAAATTAGCAGAAAGAGAGATATAAACCATATTAACATAACAGCCGGTAGTGGAGCATGAGGGAGGAGCTCCGCCCACCCAGCCACCTCCGCTAGGAGTGAGGAAATAGTGGCTTTGCCCTGCATTTATATAAAACATGCATGATAAGTAGGGAGTGGAGTTGTCCCTAAGTTATACTAGAGCAAAAAAGGATATACAGTTAATAATTAAACTGATGCTCCGCAGTAATAAGAGAACCAGGGTCCCTAATACTCTAGGTCGTATCTGCAGTATAATATGCCGGGGATATCAGCAGCTGAGACTAGGAAGCCACACATTGTAACAAAACATATTAATATCGAAAAAGAACAATGAAATATGAAGATACAGCCTGGACCTGTGGCGGAGGCATAACGCATAACGCATCATAACAAAGCATAACAATGGCATGTGAGACAACGTAATAATGTAAAACAGTGTCGCACAATTATGATAGAGAAAAAAAACCTTCAGGTTGATGTGGTAGATGGTGCATCGCTGATGTCAGTATCTGGGGGTTGAGAAAGTTCGCTTAGGAAGGCTTGAGCGTCTGCTGGGAAAAGGAAGTCCTTATAGGAGGAGCCATCATAGATGCGTAAACGGGCTGGATGGAGCAAGCCAAACTTGCGGCCCTCTGCTACGAGTTGGGAACAAATGGGTGAGAATGCTTTCCGGGCCCTCGTTAGTTCCACAGAGTAGTCCTGGAAAATAAAAAGCCTATGACCCTCCCATTGCAGGTCCTTGATACGTTGTGATGCCGACCAGAAAGCAGTCTTATGTAGAAAGTTTAAGCAGCGGAACAGCGTGACCCTCGGGCGAGGCTTATTCGGGGTGGGGGCCGGGCCCACACGATGCACTCTCTCAATCACCGGATCCCGACAGTCGTGTTCAATTCCTAGAAGGGTGGGAAGCGTGGTACGGACAAAGTGGGCAAGTGCTGGGCCTTTTACAGATTCAGGTAGGCCCACAAGCCCGATATTATTTCTCCTCGATCTGTTTTCGATATCATTGAGTTTGTTCCATATGTGGTAGTTGTCTGAAGTCAGAGATTTCACAGCCTGCTGTAATTCATCCACATTATGCATGGCAGCTCCCAATTGATTTTCAGTGCGGGATACACGATTCTGTAGCTGCTGCAGTTGCTGCGTAATATCAGCCACAGCCTGAGTGAGGAGGCGGTCATGGTGGACCGGATGGCGTCCACCACGTCGGCATATGATACTGGAGTGTCAGCAGCGCGGTCCGACGGAGGCACTATCACTGCGGCCACCTTCTTTGGTGCTGGGGAGCCCGGGTCATGGCCAACCTCGGGAGTCATTGTCCCCGCCGCGCAGCGTTTTTCTTGGCGCTGCGGCTGCGCGCCGGCCGCGGCTACGGGCGTCACAAAACGGTCCATCAGAGCTGCCGGTGCGGGGGGGGTGCCGAGCAGGGCAAATGGAGGCCATCAGAGGCCTTTAGAAGGTGTTTGCTGACGGGTTATGGCGGAGCTCCGGGAACTGCTGCCTCACGCCATCAACCCGGAACCGGAAGTCTGTCCTAAATGTGTCACGTGTAAACACATGATTGCCTGAAAGAATTTAAGCATCCAAATCATAGTGTGACATTCACCATCAGACAGGTGATTACATGTAGCACATCTTATGTTGTCTATGCCATAGTCTGCCCATGTGGGTTGTTCTACATAGGGTAGACTATACGAAAATTCAGTGAACGGATTGCGGCTCATCGCTCAGCCATAAAACTGATTTTAGAGGGCAAACCGGTGGATCAACCGGAGGCCCGACATTTTCAGTCAGCCCATCACACCATCAATTCTTTAAAATATTTTGGTATAGAACATGTACCACCGACATTGAGAGGTGGTGATAGGGCCAAGATTCTGTTGGAGAAAGAGACCCGGTGGATCATGAGGCTGGACACCTTCTGGCCCTGGGGTCTCAATGATAAGGTTAACTGGAATATGTTTGTTTAGAATTCCTTGGCTATGGTTTGAAGTTTATCCCAATCTTGTCCGTCCTGTTGTGGGTGCTGTTTGACCTAGATGTATTTTGGGTTGAGCAGTGTTTGTTTCTTCTAGAAGTTAATAATTAATAACTAAGAATAAATCTTAACTAATCTTAACTATATACAAGGGGAGTGATCTCCGGTGCAGGGTAGGCGTATACTGCCATGATCAGTGTGATGATTATTACAATGGAATTGTATATATAGAAAATTCCTCCTGTATAATGTATTTTTTCTTCTGCATTGTACTGTTTTGTGCACTTGGGTGTATATTGAATATGTATATGTATTTGTTACAGGGAGCACCTTTTGAGTCCGTGCCCATCCGGCACCTGACGACGGGGAGAGCGGCCTGTGGGTCTCCGTGTGAGAGCAGCTGTACCTGGATGACAAGCAAGCGCTGGGTTGCTATGGTTACAGTGACGCGCTGGGCGGAAGTGACCTGGCTCGGTACCCAGAAGCAGGACGGCGTGGAGGAGACGCGGCGACGGGTGTGCTCCGGGGGTATTTAGCGGGGTAAAGGGGGGTACTCACGGAGCGATATTCTAAGCAATCTGACTAGATTGCTTAGAATATCAGCATGAGCGCTCCGTGTGTAGCCCCCTCAGCGATAGCAATGCGCGGCCCCGTACATCGCTATCGCTGCTGCTAGATTGGCCTGCATGCAGGCCAATCTAGCGGGTCGCTCACTTCACCCGCTGGGTGAAGTGAGCGCCTTCCCCCCCGTCTCCCCCCGCACGCTCAGCACAGATCGCGCTGTGCTGAGCGGCAAGAGAGATGTGTGCTGAGCGGTTCGCTCAGCACACATCTCTCCTGCATCGGCCCGTGGGTTCTGGGCTTAAGTGTTTTGTGTTTGTTTGTGTGTCTTTGTATTTGGCCTGAGGAAAGGGCAGATGCCCTGAAACAGCTGTAGCCTTTCAATACAAATTTTACTGCAACAAATTGTCTCCAGTGCCGTTCCCTGTTGGAGTTGCATGTTTTTCTATGGATCTGGCACGGAGCATGCTGTCTGAAAGAGCCTGAGAGTGCCGACTGTTTTGAAGGATATTTTAGTGTCCATAGGACACCCGTTGTATGGCACCATTTGCTTGAATTACATTGAGTCCCAGAGCCTAAATACTCTGCTTTTAGTGTGTGGGAGTGGAAACTTTTACTATCATCACACAGGTGCAAGGAGAGTAATATGTCCTCACAGCCTGACATCCCAGGGTGTCATATTATGGGAACTATGGCCCCGGGTGAGACTTTTGGTTTCACACAGGAACAGATTGATAGAATTCTGTCCAAAGAAAGTGTACCGGTCACTGATTCAGTCATGAGAGCGGAGGACTGCCTGTTTCAGTTGATGAAATACAAACGTCGGGAAATTGATTTTCTCCTACACGGGATATCGCTAACTGAGTATTATAAAGAACACAAGATTCCAAGAGGGTTCCGTGTTCGGAATGTGCCCACGATTGGGCGGCATAACCCCGACTTTGTAAGAAAATGGATAGGCATATTGAACAGGTGTGCCTTTGACCTCATGATTCTTGTAATTGAGGAAACAAATAGAGAACTGGAGGTCACCCGACATAAGATTACCACATTTGAAAAAGAAAACCTGAGAGTTTTTCAACAGGATGAATCACAGGACTGGATGGGGAAATTAAAAGCCCAATGTGACCAATACCGTCGTGATCTATTGAAATTTAAGCGAAATAAAAAGATGACGGTAGACCAAGATTACGAGGACAATAAGGTATATCGGTGGTTGGCAGGCATGGACACCCAAGATAGACCAAGACCGCCTCAAAGACGCCGTCCTTGGCAAAGGCAGAAACAGAACAATAAAAATACAAAGTTAAGCAGTGATAGTGATTTTGTTTTCTCTGACACAGATGATGCGTCTGGAGGCGTCCCTTTAGGACGAGGCCCTGAAGATGGCCAGGCCAAGGCCGACGCATTGCCACCAGCCGAGGTGGCCAGAACAAAAGGGGTCAGAAGGGCGGCCCAAAAGAAGACCTACAATTAGTCTTCAATCTGTCCTTAGCAAAGTGCCTACCAACCTGCACAATTCTTTTGCTTGGTCTAGGGATCTTCATAAATTTACGAGGAAACTTCGATTAAAGGAGTTCTTTCAGAATACACCACAGGAAAATGGCACAGTTTCTATCTTTGATACTTTTCTACAGAAAAAGTCCAGATCGAACTTTGACCCTGTTTCATTGAATTCATCTATCAAAACCTTTGGTAGATTAATGGATGATTCCATCAGCAAATAGGTGGCAGCACCTGCTAAAATTAAAAGGAATCTGTCAGTCGAGGAGAGACAGGCACTTACTGATTTACGATCATATTGTGACATTGTCATTCGGCCCGTCGACAAGGGTGGGGCCATCGTCATTTTAGACATTTTATATTACCGTCAAGAGGCTCTGTCACAACTGGGGGAGGAAGGGGTATATTGTAAATTACAGGGTAATCCTGTTTTAGAATATCAGCAGGAACTTTTCTCTATTCTAGGTAAAGCCAAGGAAGAGGGACATTTACCAGCTAAGGTCCACAAGGCTTTATGTGTTATCCATCCGAAAAGCCTGTTGTTATACACAATACCCAAGCTCCACAAAAATCAAATTAATCCCCCGGGGAGGCCGATCATTTCGGCGAGAGATTCGCTATATCAACCAGTGTCACAACTCCTTGATAGTATCCTTCAGCCACTTTTGCCGGCTCAGAGAACATTCCTTAAGGACACTAACTCATTCATTCTTAAATTACAAGAAGTACAGAGTTTGGCTCCAGACACCCTGATGTGCTGTCTTGATGTTTGTAGCCTTTATACATCCATCCCCCACCAGGATGGGATGAGGGCTATGCAGGGTTTCCTTGAGAAGCATTTGGCCACAGCTGCATTTAATCATAAGTTGTTTCTGACTTTATTGGAGCTCACTTTATACAGGAACTATTTCCTGTTCAATAGTGAGTTCTATTTACAGCTACGAGGGTGCGCGATGGGATCATCGGTCGCACCCTCGTATGCTAATGTCTTCATGTTCTCAGAAGAACATAGGATGTATTTTTTGGACCAGGGGGTGGCCAACAACATCTTAATGTACACTAGGTACATCGATGATGTCTTCCTTCTGTGGGGTGGTGGAAGAGAAGCTTTCGTGGATCTGATGGCAAAAATTAACGCCTTGCCTTCATCCATCAAATTTACCTATATATGTGATGAAAGGGAAGTTACGTTCCTGGATGTGAAAATCATGGTAAGCGATGGTGTGATTTCCACGGAAATCTTTTCCAAGCCCACGGATCGGAACACGTTATTGATGGCATCCAGTCATCATCCGGAATCCCTGAAGAGGAGTCTCCCCCTGTCACAAATGATGCGGGTGGCACGCATCACGAGTGACAGGGCAAGTATTCCTGGATTGTTAGACAACATGATTTCAAAATTTCTTGCTAGGGGATATGACTGGTCTTTATTACAGACACAGAAAGACAGGGTACTCCAAATGTCCAGGAATGAGTTATTACACCCTATACAGAAGAAAACTAGAAATATTCTTCCGTGGCCTTGTGATTTCTCAACTGCTAGCCCTATTGTTCGCAGGGCCTCACGAGCCCTCTGGCCGATAGTGGCGTCAGACCCAGATTTGACATCATTTAGAGGGATGAAACCCATCACAGCCTTTAGGAGGGGGGCCAATCTCCGTGATCTCGTTGTAAAAACGGATATTTCAGGGATGAAGGGGTTGGATGATGTGATCATCCATAAAAAAAACCCTGGGTGTTACCGTTGTCCTAAATGTGCTACGTGTAAACACATGATTGCCTGTAAAGAATTTAAGCATCCAAATCGTAGTGTGACATTCACCATCAGACAGGGGATTACATGTAGCACATCTTATGTTGTCTATGCCATAGTCTGCCCATGTGGGTTGTTCTACATAGGGCAGACTATACGAAAATTCAGTGAACGGATGGCGGCTCATCGCTCAGCCATAAAACTGATTTTGGAGGGCAATCCGGTGGATCAACCGGTGGCCCGACATTTTCAGTCAGCCCATCACACCATCAATTCTTTAAAATATTTTGGTATAGAACATGTACCACCGACATTGAGAGGTGGTGATAGGGCCAAGATTTTGTTGGCGAAAGAGACCCGGTGGATCATGAGGCTGGACACCTTCTGGCCCCGGGGTCTCAATGATAAGGTTAACTGGAATATGTTTGTTTAGAATTCCTTGGCTATGGTTTGAAGTTTATCCCAATCTTGTCCGTCCTGTTGTGGGTGCTGTTTGACCTAGATGTATTTTGGGTTGATCAGTGTTTGTTTCTTCTAGAAGTTAACTAAGAATAGATCTTAACTATATACAAGGGGAGTGATCTCCGGTGCAGGGTAGGCGTATACTGCCATGATCAGTGTGATGATTATTACAATGGAATTGTATATGTAGAAAATTCCTCCTGTATAATGTATTTTTTCTTCTGCATTGTACTGTTTTGTGCACTTGGGTGTATATTGAATATGTATATGTATTTGTTACAGGGAGCACCTTTTGAGTCCGTGCCCATCCCGCACCTGACGACGGGGAGAGCGGCCTGTGGGTCTCCGTGTGAGAGTGGCTGTACCTGGCTGACAAGCAAGCGCTGGGTTGCTATGGTTACAGTGACGTGCTGGGCGGAAGTGACCTGGCGGCTCGGCACCCGGAAGCAGGACGGCGTGGAGGAGACGCGGCGACGGGTGTGCTCCGGGGGTATTTAGCGGGGTAAGTGTTTTGTGTTTGTTTGTGTGTCTTTGTATTTGGCCTGAGGAAAGGGCAGATGCTCTGTGAAATCAAACTGTCCACTTAGGAAGCAACACTGATTGACAATCAATTTCACATGCTGTTGTGCAAATGGAATAGACAACAGGTGGAAATTATAGGCAATTAGCAAGACACCCCCAATAAAGGAGTTGTTCTGCAGGTGGTGACCACAGACCACTTCTCAGCTCCTATGCTTTCTGGCTGACGTTTTGGTCATTTTTGAAAGCTGGCGGTGCTTTCACTCTAGTGGTAGCATGAGACAGAGTCTACAACCCACACAAGTGGCTCAGGTAGTGCAGCTCATCCAGGATGGCACATCAATGCGAGCTGTGGCAAGAAGGTTTGCTGTGTCTGTCAGCGTAGTGTCCAGAGCATGGAGGCGCTACCAGGAGACAGGCCAGTACATCAGGAGACGTGGAGGAGGCCGTAGGAGGGCAACAACCTAGCAGCAGGACCGCTACCTCCGCCTTTGTGCAAGGAGGAACAGAAGGAGCACTGCCAGAGCCCTGCAAAATGACCTCCAGCAAGCCACAAATGTGCATGTGTCTACTCAAACGATCAGAAACAGACTCCATGAGGGTGGTATGAGGGCCCGACGTCCACAGGTGGGGGTTGTGCTTACAGCCCAACACCGTGGAGGACGTTTGGCATTTGCCAGAGAACACCAAGATTGGCAAATTCGCCACTGGCGCTCTGTGCTCTTCACAGATGAAAGCAGGTTCTCACTGAGCACATGTGACAGACGTGACAGAGTCTGGAGACGCCAAGGAGAATGTTCTGCTGCCTGCAACATCCTCCAGCATGACCGGTTTGGCAGTGGGTCAGTAATGGTGTGGGGTGGCATTTCTTTGGGGGGCCGCACAGCCCTCCATGTGCTCGCCAGAGGTAGCCTGACTGCCATTAGGTACCGAGATGAGATCTTCAGACCCCTTGTGAGACCATATGCTGGTGCAGTTGGCCCTGGGTTCCTCCTAATGCAAGACAATGCTAGACCTCATGTGGCTGGAGTGTGTCAGCAGTTCCTGCAAGACAAAGGCATTGATGCTATGGACTGGCCCGCCCGTTCCCCAGACCTGAATCCAATTGAGCACATCTGGGACATCATGTCTCGCTCATCCACCAACGCCACGTTGCACCACAGACTGTCCAGGAGTTGGCGGATGCTTTAGTCCAGGTCTGGGAAGAGATCCCTCAGGAGACCATCCACCACCTCATCAGGAGCATGCCCAGGCATTGTAGGGAGGTCATACAGGCACGTGGAGGCCACACACACTACTGATCCTAATTTTGACTTGTTTTAAGGACATTACATCAAAGTTGGATCAGCCTGTAGTGTGTTTTTCCACTTTCATTTTGAGTGTGACTCCAAATCCAGACCTCCATGGGTTAATAAATTTGATTTCCATTGATCATTTTTGTGTGATTTTGTTGTCAGCACATTCAACTATGTAAAGAACAAAGTATTTAATAAGAATATTTCATTCATTCAGATCTAGGATGTATTATTTTAGTGTTCCCTTTATTTTTTTGAGCAGTGTATAACAAAAAATAGCGGGGCTGAAGCGCGCCATTAAGGGGGCGGGGCTTAGCCTTCACAGCTCTCATCAGCGCCATTTTCTCTCCACAGAGCTGTAGAGACGCTGGTCCTTCCCCACACTACTGTACACATAACAGAGTAATAAAAGTTAATTAAAAGGTCTGAGGCATTATATAAGGGTTTCAGAACCGGGATTGAGCTCTGGGTTGTAAGCTGGCAAACTCCATCTGTGTCGTCCTGACAGACTTTACTGTGGGTCTGTCCCCTATATGCCCGGTGTGTCGGTGGGTGTTTGGTAAACGTGTGTCGGCATGTCTGAGGCTGAGTGCTATTCCCACCAACGGCTGTGGGAGTGACCCTGTCGGCACCGCGACTCCTGATGGGGCTTGGTACATGTGTGTCAAGATGTTGGTGGCTGAATGTTTTTTTCCCAAGAGAAAACTATAGTAGGGACACAGTTGTGTGTGGGTGGCTCTGTCGGCACCACCAATGTCTGACTGGGTAAAAATTTGCATGATAATGTCACAGACGTAGAAATATCATAGCTATATTTCCCTCAGACCCCTGAGGGTCGCAAAAAAAGGTTATTTTGTCCAGTTATTACTCCCTGATATCGACACGGATACGGGTTCCTATGTCGACCATAATGTTTCCTGATTAGATCCACACAAAAAAAAGAAAAACATTTAGTACATGATTAGTGCACATTAAGGACGTATTAACGTCTCTGGGACCCTGTTGTTCATGACAAAAGGGTCTGTATATATGGGTGTGTATATAGATATATAAATTTATAAGAAAGCTGAGGTAACATTCCTCCTCATGTGCTGAGCGCTCTGTGTGAGAAAGTCTGGGTCAGCCCTGACAAGATGGTTTCAAATCCTTAAGTGGATTCTGATTGTTTGTTCTTTTCCCGCCGCAGACAGAATAAAGCGGGAGTCATCCCCTGTTCTGCACGGGGCCCTGTCACAAATCTAGCGTATGCAGGAAAATATGTTATTTTCTAGTTATGTGTCCACGCGTACGTTGGATAGACCTGCCATTACATGCGCAGGGGGGAGTAGTAGTATTCTAAAATGGTCGGGTGCCTTGTCATCCGATATAGATACCCTGGGGAGAGATGGGATACTCCTTACGTTGGGTCATATCAAGGGTACTGCAGCATACTTTCATGCAACTGCAAGGGATATAGGACTATTGGGTACTCAGGCCAATTCCAGGGCGGTCTCGGTTAGGAGGGCGTTGTGGATTCACCAATGCAATGCTGATGCTGACTCCGAGAAGAAATAGTTTCTGCCCTATGAAGGTGAAGCCTGGTTTGGTGACGGCCTAGTTAATTTGATCTCGACAGCTGCCGCTGGTAAGTCTACCTTCTTGCCCTATGTTCCCTCACAGCGGATGATGGCGCATCATTGTCAGATGCAGTCATTTCGACCCGATAGATACTGATTCCCCTTTCTTTGCAGGTAGAGGAAGGAGAAAAGGGAAGAGGTCCGCAACCTCTTCATGATCACAGGAGCAGACATCATCCTCTGTTCTGCTACATCCACCGCATGTCGCTGGGATTTTCTTGCGGGGGTCCACACCGGTGGGGCCACATCTAAAAACCCTTCAATCAGTCCTGGAACGGACCTGGACCCGTGGGTTTTACGAATAGTGTCCCAAGGGTACATACTGGAGTTTCCAGATGTTTTTCCCTCACCAATTTTTCAAATTACGATTCTCCTCCGGACGGGGAGGTAGTATACGACACAAGACAAAGGTTGTATCAGGATCAGGTCATTGACCTGTTTTTCCCCTGTCACAACAGGGAGAAGGTTTTTATTCAAGCCTCTTCGTGGTCCCGAAACCAGACAGCTCGGTCAGACCAATCCTAAATCTGAGATCCCTCATTTTCTACTTAAAGAAATTCAAATTCAAGATGGAATCTCTCAGGGCAGTGATCTCCAATCTGGAAAAATTAGTTTTTTTCCATGGTCTCTGTAGACATAAAGAACCTCCACATTAGGCTTGCCTGAGATTTGCAATTCAGGGGTGTCATTACCAATTTCAGATGTTGCCGTTGGTCTGTCCACGGCTCTAAGGATTTTCACCAGGGTGATGGTGGTAATGAGGGTTCTCCGTCGCTAGTAAGGAGTCACAGTTGTCCCGCACTGGGACGGTCCCCTGTTAACGGCGAGTTCAAGGAACCAGTTGGTGCAAAACATTGCACTCTCTCTGACAGTTCTTTAACAACAGGGTTAGCTCCTGAACTTGCCAGAATCACTGTTGGTACCATCGATGCGGTTGTCTGTTTTGGGAATGATATTAGACACGTAACTACAAAGAGTTTTTTTTTCTTCCAGTGGAAAAGGCTCTGGAGATCCAGTGTCTGGTCAAACAAATTCCGAGACCAGCAAGAGTGTCATTTCATCACCACTTTCGGTTGCTGGAAAAGATGGTTGCGGCCTACGAGGCCACTCAATTTGGCAGGTTCCATGCCAGGGTGTTCCAGAAGGACCTGTTGGACAAGTGGTCTGGTTCCCACCTACACATACACTGGAGGATAATCCTGTCTTCTAAGACCAGAATCTCACTCCTGTGGTGGCTGCGCAGTTCTCACCTCCTAGAGGGGCACAGGTTCGGGATCCAGGACTGGATCCTAGTGACCACGGATGCAAGCCTCCGAGGCGGGGGGGTAGTCATTCAGGGGGGAAAACTTCCAAGGAAGATGGTCAAGTTAAGAAACTTGTCACTACATAAACGGTCTAGAGTTAAGGGCCGTTTACAACGATTTTCTACAACGAAAAGCAGAACAGCAATGGGAGAAGCCACAAGGATTTTCCGATGGGAGAAAAAACATACAAGCGCTTTGTCAGCGATGTTCGTTCCAGGAGTGGACGACTGGGAAGTGGACTTCCTCAGCAGACAATCTCCATCCAGGAGAGGGGAGAACTCCTCCAAGTAGTCTTCGAGGGGGTGACATGTCGTTGGGATTTTCTCAAGTAGGAATGATGGCATCTCGTCTCAACAAGAAGCTTCGGAGTTCCAGGTCAAGGGACTCTAAAACAGGAACAGTGAAGGCACTGGTGACACCATGGGTGTTTTCAGTCGGTACATGTATTTCCTACGTTTTCTCTCGTTCCAAAGTTCTAGGTTCATAAAAAGGAAATTCGGACGAGCCTCATGGTCCCAGACTGGCCAAGGAGAACTTGGTATCCAGATCTCAGGAATTACTCATAGGAGATCCCTGGCCTTTTCCTTTGTGCGAGGACATGTTGCGGCAAGGGCCTTGCGTGTATTAGGACTTACCGCGGCTACGTTTGACGACATGGCGATTGAACGTCAGATCCTAGTCCGTAAGGGTATTCCCACGGAAGTAGTTCCCACACTTATTCAGATTAGAACAGGGGTAACGTCTAAACATTACTACCGTTTTTGGAGAAAATAAGTTTCTTGGAGTGAATACAAGAAGACTCCTACGGCAGATTTTCAGCAATTAAAATCGGCCTTATCGGTTTTCTTTCAGAAGCAATTGGACTCCCTTTCAGAAGTTCAGACTGTCGTGAAGGGGGTGTTGCACATCCAACCGCCTTTTGGGTCCCCTGTGGCACCAGGGGTTCTTAATGGGGTGTTGCAGTTCCTTCAATCACATTGGTTTGAACCTTTACATAAGGCGGAGTGAAATTCCTCACTTGTAAAGTGGTTGTCAGGTTGGCCTTGGCATATGCAAGGCGAGTGTCTGAGTTGGCGGTCTGGTCTCACGAGAGACCTTATTTGATTTTCCATAAAGATAGAGCAGAGTTGGAGACTCGTCAACATTTTCTACCAAAGGTGTTTTCTTCTTTCCACATGTACCAACCTATTGTGGTGCCTGTGGCTACGGACGCCTTCGCTGAATCGAAGTCTCTGCATGTGGTCAGAGTTTTTGAAAATTTATGTCGCCAGGATGGCTCCGTTTAGGAACACAGGCTCTGTTTGTACTGTTTGCTCCCAGCACGATTGGGTGTCCTGCTTCCAAGCAGACCGTTGCGTGCTGGATCTGTGGTATGATTCAGCATGTTCCTCTCACGGCAGGGTTGACATTTACGAAATAGGTGAAGGCCCATTCTACTAGAAAGGTGGGCTCGTCCGGGGCGGTTGACCGGGAAGTCTCGGCAAATTGCAATGCCGAGCAGCTATTTAGCAAACAATTGGGCTAAGTTTTACACTTTTAATGCCTTGGCCGAGGTTGACCTCACGTTTGGTCATTCGGTACTGCAGAGTCGTCCGCACTCTCCCGCCCATTCTAGAGCTTTGATATAACCCCATGGTTCTTGAAGTGACCCCAGCATCCTCTAGGACGTATGAGAAAATAGGATTTTAATACCTACCGGTAAATCCTTTTCTCTTAGTCCGTAGAGGATGCTGGGCACCCGTCCCAGTGCGTACTGTATCTGCAGTTATTGGTTGTGGTTACACACAGGTTGTGTTACGTTTTTTTTGTCAGCATATTGCTGCAAATTCTTCATGCCGTTGGCTTGTGTTCTGTTGAATGTCACGTTCTGCGGCATGCTTGAGGTGTGAGCTGGTAAGATGCTCACCATAGTTTAACTATAAATCCTTTCCTCAAAATGTCCATCTCCCTGGGCACAGTTCCTTAAACTGGAGTCTGGAGGAGGGGCATAGAGGGAGGAGCCAGGTCACACCATTTGAAAGTCTTAAAGTGCCCATGTCTCCTGCGGATCCTGTCTATACCCCATGGTTCTTGAAGTGACCCCAGCATCCTCTACGGACTAAGAGAAAAGTATGTACCAGTAGGTATTATTAAAATCCTATTATATATATATATATATATATATACATACACACACATATATATATATATATATATATATATATAGTTATTATTTCATTAGATATCCTGCCACACGTGTAGTACAGAGATGGGACTGCATAAGGACACCGTGTGTGGGCTCAAATTGTTCAGGGTCACATACTGTAAGTAATAATCTGGTGGTTGCGAGGCTGTTGTCGCATATTGCTGTAACAAGTTATTAGCGATACCGGATTCATGTATATACTTGTACTTTGGTCGGTTTAAACTGGTCTTTAGGTGGGAGCTCAGAGGTAAACAACTGTAACCACATCCCTAGATTAGGCATCGCCTAGTGTTTGAACTGACCAATGACCCACGGTGTACTGAATATGTCCCGCCCCTGGACCAAAGGAAGAAGATCTTACATTCCCCATTGTACTATTTTTTGGAACATTGTATAAAAGGACATGCACCTGGCCCAGGTTTCAGTAACCTTTCTCAGAGGTCATCTTGTTAGACGACTGAGGCTTGGATCCAGGAGCGCATGCGTATGTATGTATTGGCTGTAGCTTTCATTGTATTGTATTAACTTTGCTTGAATTAGTAAACAAACTGTTGATGCGTTGGATCACAACGTTAATAACTACAATTGGTTTTGCATTCACTTTCTATTGGGTTTAGCGTACTGAACCACACGTGGCGTCCTTTGTGCGTCCATTGTGCCGACTAAGACGTAGTGTGCAGCCAAAACGGCCATTGTTTCACTTTGCGTCCGTAGCGGACATCTTGTTTTAGTGCAACTAGGAATTTGAACTTAACAGCTCCAGTTCATCTCACTATTGCAGACTAACAAGGCTACACAGACTTTGGTTTAACAACAAAGGGCGCAGACCCATCACTATAAGGTAAAACAATTTTGTTTTATGTGCTAAAACTATCTAATGTTGTTGAACACGTCTGTCTTATATAGTCTCAGAGGTGCTGGTGCGAACCGAGGGACAACAAAGAAAAGCTATTTATTTGGGTCTGTTAGCGCAAATAATGCGCACACTGTGTAAGTATTCCTTCTTGTAGTTACCATAAGTTATAACAGTCATTTTAGGTCTGAATCAAATCGGATAAGTTTATTTGTTTAAAATTATAAAACTGTGTGAGCGTTTAAGTCACATAATACTTGCATAGGCCATAACAAAGCTCCGCTCGCACCTAAAAGTTTGGGTAGCACGCAGCGGAAGTTGTCCACCAGGGTGACTTCCGCTGCTTGTGAGGAACGTGGAAGCTTTAAGTATCAATCTACAGCAATAGAAGTACGATTTATGTTTCATTGCTTGATTTGATTGATAACGTGTGATAACTACGTAACCAAGTACGGGCACGAGTGCGTAATTAGCTGCACTATAGGAAAGAGTTAATACATTGGGAAAAATAAATATATATATATAAGAAAAGAAAACAATGGAGGGCGCAATGATGAGTGTAAAATCACAAGTAATTTACTGACAAAATATTCACTCACATACATTCAAAGTAAAGGGTAACCAGCGCAATGTCGACAATCAGTGGAGCCTCCGGATAGCCCACACCGATGAACACCGTTGCTCCCTGGATACCAGCAGCCGCTGTGATCTTCCAGCTGCACGGACTCCAAAACGGATCTCACACGCCGGCCCTCCGGACACTGGATCCACAACACAAGTCCTGCTGGCCACACCCAACGCGTTTCGTCACGGGACTTCATCAGGGGGTGTGGCTAGCACCATTACCGCACACAATTTATGTCAAAGCAGCATAATTGATTTAGAGCATCATAATTGACTCAATAGACCTACACAGTTACAAATCTACGGTGATAGCAGCATAAACAGCGTTATTAGACATTAATACAACATTTAAAAACCAATACAGTATAATACATATTAAAAACAGAACTAAACAAAAAAATACACAGAGATAACAGCTAAATAGAGTAATATCTATTAAAAGGGATAAACAGATTGATAATTGGCACAGCCTCCCTAAAAAAGGTCAAACACTTTTAGATGACTTTTAAATGAACCACATATACTAAACTAATAAAGGAAGGTTTAGATTACCTAGATGTTTTATACCATCCTATATTAATAATATTAATTAAAAACGGGTTAGACCCTCCTTCAGTTACACTACTATGAACCCAAAAATAAGGTTTATTAGAGTGAAACACCATTCGAATCAAAGCGCATAAACACATGAACATCTTTTTAACTGTGAGTATTTAATTGACAGAAGATCAGAACCAGAATAATTAATTAAGTTTAGCACCTTATTCATCTCACACTAGTGAAAACAAGAACACAAAGGAGCCAATGGCCCAACTACAATGCGTTAAAGTCACCAGTATAAGCAACAATGGCTTTCAGTGCAAAAAAGGGGTGATGTCATAATTTTCATTAAGACCATAAGGGCTGATAGTATTTAGTGTATGTATCCAATACATTTCCCTTTTTCCTAATAATTTAGAGACATCACCTCCCCTATCGTCCACTTTCACATGCTCAATCGCCTTAAAAGAAAAATTACTCAACAGTCCTCCATTGCAGCTTAAAAAGTGTCTAGGTACACTATGATCCTTAAGTTTATTAACAATACTTCTAGTATGCTCAAGTATACGGATCTTTAATTGTCTTTTGGTTTTTCCTATATATCTTGCACCACAAGAACACTCTAAAAGATAGATTACTGAGGTAGTCTGGCAGTTCATCATACTCTTAATTTGCCAAGACTTCAACTTATTGGTATCCCAAATTTTCTCTCTCTCTTTATCCATAAATGGACAAACTTTACATGCTTTTTGTACTATGCTAGGTATTGACAATCTCTCACTGCTGCAACTTTGACATCCATCCATTACATGCTTTTTGTACTATGCTAGGTATTGACAATTTTATCTTTAACTAGTTATTTCTAGGCCAGACTATAGTCTGTTATCACTGTGTATTAGTGGGGGTATAGTGATTTGTTCACACCTTGAGGCAACCTTTTGTTGTGGGTGGAGTTTTCAGAGGGTGGGGGCTGCTATCAATGAACCCTGTATCCATGTCTGCATGGTTATTTAACTAGTATAGATCAATGCTGCAAGCATCTTAGGCTGCAAGCATTTTAGTTGCTAAGTAAGTATGTTAGTGCAAAGTATGATATAATATTTGGAGATATACGGAGATAAACAGGAAAGAAACAGAGGGACAGCAGGCTATCTCCCATCTCCACAAAAGAACTGCAAACAACAGACTACAGTGAGTTACCCATACCACTACCAGTAATGCCTGCACAGCCTGGATACTGAACAACCTGTCTCATTAAGTAGCAGGTAAAGAGGAAAGGACAAGACAAAAGAAATCCTTTGTGGGAGCACTCTTATTGAAATTAGTAATGATAATCAATCAATATACATTGAAATGATGTAATGATGGATGATCTAAAGCTTAACTTTTATTCTGTTCCATTAAAATATCGACCTATACGGTCCAAAATATGTTTAAAATGTCTAATTAATTATTCAAAATAGAAATAGAAATAGAAAGAGAGGTGAAATATAGGATGGGTGAGAGTAAGCAGAATAGAACTGCTCCACCAGTGTTATCACATGAAAATATAGGTGATCATCTTGATGATATCCACAGTGCCTGGTATTCCTAAGCGGTCCCCCTTCAAAGTACTAGCCAGGTCTATCCTATCAGCTTCCGAGGTAGAAGATCGGGCTACTCTCAGGATAGTATGACCTTGAATGGTAAAGATGATATATGAAGGAAGAGAGAACCCACTTCTACTGTCTGTACTCTGCCTGTTATACGTCACTGGATAAATTGGCCCCAGGCTTTTCCAGATGAGAGAGTGTTGGAAAGAAGAGCTATAACCAGTTTTTTAAATGGAGTAGATCGGAAATTAATTATTCTACTTCCACTTAGAAATAAGGCAGAAAAGAGAAGGACACACTTCTGCTTTCTGTTGTGACAGCCAAATGTACGCTGATAAGGGCAGAACCCTTGCCAGCACAGCTGTCAACCAGATGAGAGAGTGCTGAGAGGAGATAAAAGTTCCAGTAAATATAGAAATAATCAGGAATTTAGTCTCCTCCTATGCTCCTATACCAATGAACATAGGGGTATTGGGAAATCAAATAAAATTCACACAGTTTAGGTGTATTATATCCTGAGTATTACTTAATCAATCAACATATACTAATAATTTTATTGAAAATAATTGAACAGGAATGGCACACTGTGATAATTAAATATACAAGAAATCTAATAGAGTTCACACACTTTGGTTGTATTATATCCTAAGTATTAATTGATCAATCAACATATATTAATGATTCTATTGAGACAGAGATGGCACATTGTGGTAGTTTTTACAAAGTTATTATCACCTAAAACATCTAAGATGATAAGTGTAAGCAGACATATTTCTGATCTCTCACATGAAAATATTGAAAGAAACAATGTTGCAGAAAAATTCTCCCGCAGTGAATCTGCAAATTCAGTTAGTAAGTATATTAGATTTGTAACAATTCAGCAGTGGGTCAGAAAGAGAACTATCTCCTAAACTTGTAACAAAAGGAGTAGTCCCAAGTGTGCATAATTATGTAGGCTCTTTAAATAGCACACTATGATACACTAATTAATTCAAAAGTTGTTCACTTATATTCATTACATCGCACAATACTGCAGTAAAAGTATAATCAAACTTTGTTTATACTAATTAGTACCAAAAATTGTTATCCTTTGCTAGCACAAGGAATGCAGGAAATCTGCAAATTCATTTTAATTTAGACAATTATAAAAGGTAAAGGATCCACATATATATAAATATCATGCAGCATGAATATTAGGTGTAGCAAAGTCTTTTGATAGCATAAAAGTGCAAAGTGTCTGCCAATTTATTTATAAAATCTCATTAATTAATATATTGAGCCTGTGGCAGTTTTAACATGAAATAAACCACATAGCTGAAAATAATATACAACATATGAATCAAATGCAACAACGTATCTCGTAAACATACAAAAATAATTCTGAAATAAATGCACCTTTTTAATGCTTACGTTTTTATGCATTAAATGAGGACAAAGATGAGTAATTTAGAATAATGAGGATGCTAAACAAAACATGTTAATGAAATATTAAATCATGCACCTCAATTGTTTATCATATAGTGTGGGGGAAGAGAAGGGAGAGAGGGGGAGATGTGATGAATATATAACTGTGGTAGAGATCTGTTTAAAGATATTAAAGATATTAAACAGGGTTAGTTAGTCATATATCCAGCCCGATTTAAGTGCCGGCATCACTCAATTATCTCCGGAGTTCTAACCCGATCTGCTCCCACCTCCCCTCGCATACCGTTCGCCCTGCAGCGGGACACAGAGTACACAAGAATCCCCGCTGGTGATCCCCAGGCGTCAGCACACAGCGCACGGCGAGGGGGAAGGGGGGTGGAGGGGGGAAAAAGAAAGTGAAGGTGGAGGCCGTGGGTACTTGGTTAGGGTACAGACGAAAGTGTTACCAACCGCCGCTCTAGTAGTTTTGGATGCCGGCATTACTTAGTCATCTCCGCAAGTCCGACTCAACCCGTTCCTACTTTCCCTCACACAACTCATACGTGTAACCTCACTGTTAGGTGCTACGACCACCCGAATTCCAAACGGAGGACGGGTTAGAACTCCGGAGATAATTGAGTGATGCCGGCACTTAAATCGGGCTGGATATATGACTAACTAACCCTGTTTAATATCTTTAATATCTTTAAACAGATCTCTACCACAGTTATATATTCATCACATCTCCCCCTCTCTCCCTTCTCTTCCCCCACACTATATGATAAACAATTGAGGTGCATGATTTAATATTTCATTAACATGTTTTGTTTAGCATCCTCATTATTCTAAATTACTCATCTTTGTCCTCATTTAATGCATAAAAACGTAAGCATTAAAAAGGTGCATTTATTTCAGAATTATTTTTGTATGTTTACGAGATACGTTGTTGCATTTGATTCATATGTTGTATATTATTTTCAGCTATGTGGTTTATTTCATGTTAAAACTGCCACAGGTTCAATATATTAATTAATGAGATTTTATAAATAAATTGGCAGACACTTTGCACTTTTATGCTATCAAAAGACCTTGCTACACCTAATATTCATGCTGCATGATATTTATATATATGTGGATCCTTTACCTTTTATAATTGTCTAAATTAAAATGAATTTGCAGATTTCCTGCATTCCTTGTGCTAGCAAAGGATAACAATTTTTGGTACTAATTAGTATAAACAAAGTTTGATTATACTTTTACTGCAGTATTGTGCGATCTAATGAATATAAGTGAACAACTTTTGAATTAATTAGTGTATCATAGTGTGCTATTTAAAGAGCCTACATAATTATGCACACTTGGGACTACTCCTTTTGTTACAAGTTTAGGAGATAGTTCTCTTTCTGACCCATTGCTGAATTGTTACAAATCTAATATACTTACTAACTGAATTTGCAGATTCACTGCGGGAGAATTTTTCTGCAACATTGTTTCTTTCAATATTTTCATGTGAGAGATCAGAAATATGTCTGCTTACACTTATCATCTTAGATGTTTTAGGTGATAATAACTTTGTAAAAACTACCACAATGTGCCATCTCTGTCTCAATAGAATCATTAATATATGTTGATTGATCAATTAATACTTAGGATATAATACAACCAAAGTGTGTGAACTCTATTAGATTTCTTGTATATTTAATTATCACAGTGTGCCATTCCTGTTCAATTATTTTCAATAAAATTATTAGTATATGTTGATTGATTAAGTAATACTCAGGATATAATACACCTAAACTGTGTGAATTTTATTTGATTTCCCAATACCCCTATGTTCATTGGTATAGGAGCATAGGAGGAGACTAAATTCCTGATTATTTCTATATTTACTGGAACTTTTATCTCCTCTCAGCACTCTCTCATCTGGCTGACAGCTGTGCTGGCAAGGGTTCTGCCCTTATCAGCGTACATTTGGCTGTCACAACAGAAAGCAGAAGTGTGTCCTTCTCTTTTCTGCCTTATTTCTAAGTGGAAGTAGAATAATTAATTTCCGATCTACTCCATTTAAAAAACTGGTTATAGCTCTTCTTTCCAACACTCTCTCATCTGGAAAAGCCTGGGGCCAATTTATCCAGTGACGTATAACAGGCAGAGTACAGACAGTAGAAGTGGGTTCTCTCTTCCTTCATATATCATCTTTACCATTCAAGGTCATACTATCCTGAGAGTAGCCCGATCTTCTACCTCGGAAGCTGATAGGATAGACCTGGCTAGTACTTTGAAGGGGGACCGCTTAGGAATACCAGGCACTGTGGATATCATCAAGATGATCACCTATATTTTCATGTGATAACACTGGTGGAGCAGTTCTATTCTGCTTACTCTCACCCATCCTATATTTCACCTCTCTTTCTATTTCTATTTCTATTTTGAATAATTAATTAGACATTTTAAACATATTTTGGACCGTATAGGTCGATATTTTAATGGAACAGAATAAAAGTTAAGCTTTAGATCATCCATCATTACATCATTTCAATGTATATTGATTGATTATCATTACTAATTTCAATAAGAGTGCTCCCACAAAGGATTTCTTTTGTCTTGTCCTTTCCTCTTTACGTGTAGTTAAACTACAAAAGTTTTTTTGGGAGCACCACCAATACACAAGGTGCTATCCAAAGAATTGGGTACTAGCACTATTTATATTGGTTTATATTTATATGTGGCCTTATAGTACACAGCTAGTGCGGAACTGACAAACCTTTTCATTAAGTAGCAGCCCTACTGCTTTCTAGTGATGTGCACCGGAAATTTTTCGGGTTTTGTGTTTTGGTTTTGGGTTCGGTTCCGCGGCAGTGTTTTGGGTTCGAACGCGTTTTGGCAAAACCTCACCGAATTTTTTTTGTCGGATTCGGTTGTGTTTTGGATTCGGGTGTTTTTTTCAAAAAACTCTAAAAAAAAAGCTTAAATCATAGAATATGGGGGTCATTTTGATCCCATAGTATTATTAACCTCAATAACCATAATTTACACTCATTTCCAGTCTATTCTGAACACTGAACACCTCACAATATTGTTTTTAGTCCTAAAATTTGCACAGAGGTCACTGGATGGCTAAGCTAAGCGACACAAGTGGCCGACACAAACACCTGGCCCATCTAGGAGTGGCACTGCAGTGTCAGGCAGGATGGCCCTTCCAAAAAATACTCCCCAAACAGCACATGACGCAAAGAAAAAAAGAGGCGCAATGAGGTAGCTGTGTGACGACTAAGCTAAGCGACCCTAGTGGCCGACACAAACACCTGGCCCATCTAGGAGTGGCACTGCAGTGTCACGCAGGATGGCCCTTCCAAAAAATACGCCCCAAACAGCACATGACGCAAAGAAAAAAAGAGGAGCAATGAGGTAGCTGTGTGACGACTAAGCTAAGCGACCCTAGTGGCCGACACAAACACCTGGCCCATCTAGGAGTGGCACTGCAGTGTCACGCAGGATGGCCCTTCCAAAAAATACTCCCCAAACAGCACATGACGCAAAGAAAAAAAGAGGCGCAATGAGGTAGCTGTGTGACGACTAAGCTAAGCGACCCTAGTGGCCGACACAAACATCTGGCCCATCTAGGAGTGGCACTGCAGTGTCACGCAGGATGGCCCTTCCAAAAAATACTCCCCAAACAGCACATGATGCAAAGAAAAAAAGAGGCGCAATGAGGTAGCTGTGTGACGACTAAGCTAAGCGACCCTAGTGGCCGACACAAACACCTGGCCCATCTAGGAGTGGCACTGCAGTGTCACGCAGGATGGCCCTTCCAAAAAATACTCCCCAAACAGCACATGACGCAAAGAAAAAAAGAGGCGCAATGAGGTAGCTGTGTGACGACTAAGCTAAGCGACCCTAGTGGCCGACACAAACACCTGGCCCATCTAGGAGTGGCACTGCAGTGTCACGCAGGATGGCCCTTCCAAAAAATACTCCCCAAACAGCACACGACGCAAAGAAAAAAAGAGGCGCAATGAGGTAGCTGTGTGACGACTAAGCTAAGCGACCCTAGTGGCCGACACAAACACCTGGCCCATCTAGGAGTGGCACTGCAGTGTCACGCAGGATGGCCCTTCCAAAAAATACTCCCCAAACAGCACATGACGCAAAGAAAAAAAGAGGCGCAATGAGGTAGCTGTGTGACGACTAAGCTAAGCGACCCTAGTGGCCGACACAAACACCTGGCCCATCTAGGAGTGGCACTGCAGTGTCACGCAGGATGGCCCTTCCAAAAAATACTCCCCAAACAGCACATGACGCAAAGAAAAAAAGAGGCGCAATGAGGTAGCTGTGTGACGACTAAGCTAAGCGACCCTAGTGGCCGACACAAACACCTGGCCCATCTAGGAGTGGCACTGCAGTGTCATGCAGGATGGCCCTTCCAAAAAATACTCCCCAAACAGCACATGACGCAAAGAAAAAAAGAGGCGCAATGAGGTAGCTGTGTGACGACTAAGCTAAGCGACCCTAGTGGCCGACACAAACACCTGGCCCATCTAGGAGTGGCACTGCAGTGTCACGCAGGATGGCCCTTCCAAAAAATACTCCCCAAACAGCACATGACGCAAAGAAAAAAAGAGGTGCAATGAGGTAGCTGTGTGACGACTAAGCTAAGCGACCCTAGTGGCCGACACAAACACCTGGCCCATCTAGGAGTGGCACTGCAGTGTCACGCAGGATGGCCCTTCCAAAAAATACTCCCCAAACAGCACATGACGCAAAGAAAAAAAGAGGCGCAATGAGGTAGCTGTGTGACGACTAAGCTAAGCGACCCTAGTGGCCGACACAAACACCTGGCCCATCTAGGAGTGGCACTGCAGTGTCACGCAGGATGGCCCTTCCAAAAAATACTCCCCATACAGCACATGACGCAAAGAAAAAAAGAGGCGCAATGAGGTAGCTGTGTGACGACTAAGCTAAGCGACCCTAGTGGCCGACACAAACACCTGGCCCATCTAGGAGTGGCACTGCAGTGTCACGCAGGATGGCCCTTCCAAAAAATACTCCCCAAACAGCACATGACGCAAAGAAAAAAAGAGGCGCAATGAGGTAGCTGTGTGACGACTAAGCTAAGCGACCCTAGTGGCCGACACAAACACCTGGCCCATCTAGGAGTGGCACTGCAGTGTCACGCAGGATGGCCCTTCCAAAAAATACTCCCCAAACAGCACATGACGCAAAGAAAAATGAAAGAAAAAAGAGGTGCAAGATGGAATTGTCCTTGGGCCCTCCCACCCACCCTTATGTTGTAAAAACAGGACATGCACAGTTTAACGAACCCATCATTTCAGCGACAGGGTCTGCCACACGACTGTGACTGAAATGACTGGTTGGTTTGGGCCCCCACCAAAAAAGAAGCAATCAATCTCTCCTTGCACAAACTGGCTCTACAGAGGCAAGATGTCCACCTCATCATCATCGTCCGTTTCATCACCCCTTTCACTGTGTACATCCCCCTCCTCACAGATTATTAATTCGTCCCCACTGGAATCCACCATCTCAGGTCCCTGTGTACTTTCTGGAGGCAATTGCTGCTGGTGAATGTCTCCATGGAGGAATTGATTATAATTCATTTTAATGAACATCATCTTCTCCACATTTTCTGGAAGTAACCTCGTACGCCGATTGCTGACAAGGTGAGCGGTGGCACTAAACACTCTTTCGGAGTACACACTGGAGGGAGGGCAACTTAGGTAGAATAAAGCCAGTTTGTGCAAGGGCCTTCAAATTGCCTCTTTTTCCTGCCAGTATACGTACGGACTGTCTGACGTGCCTACTTGGATGCGGTCACTCATATAATCCTCCACCATTCTTTCAATGGTGAGAGAATCATATGCAGTGACAGTAGACGACATGTCAGTAATCGTTGGCAGGTCCTTCAGTCCGGACCAGATGTCAGCATCAGCAGTCGCTCCAGACTGCCCTGCATCACCGCCAGCGGGTGGGCTCGGAATTCGTAGCCTTTTCCTCGCACCCCCAGTTGCGGGAGAATGTGAAGGAGGAGATGTTGACGGGTCGCATTCCGCTTGACTTGACAATTTTCTCACCAGCAGTTCTTTGAACCTCTGCAGACTTGTGTCTGCCGGAAAGAGAGATCCAATGTAGGTTTTAAATCTAGGATCGAGCACGGTGGCCAAAATATAGTGCTCTGATTTCAACAGATTGACCACACGTGAATCCTGGTTAAGCGAATGAAGGGCTCCATCCACAAGTCCCACATGCCTAGCGGAATCGCTCTGTTTTAGCTCCTCCTTCAATGCCTCCAGCTTATTCTGCAAAAGCCTGATGAGGGGAATGACCTGACTCAGGCTGGCAGTGTCTGAACTGACTTCACGTGTGGCAAGTTCAAAAGGTTGCAGAACCTTGCACAACGTTGAAATCATTCTCCACTGCGCTTGAGACAGGTGCATTCCACCTCCTTTGCCTATATCGTGGCCAGATGTATAGGCTTGAATGGCCTTTTGCTGCTCCTCCATCCTCTGAAGCATATAGAGGGTTGAATTCCACCTCGTTACCACCTCTTGCTCCAGATGATGGCAGGGCAGGTTCAGGTGTTTTTGGTGGTGCTCCAGTCTTCTGTACGCAGTGCCTGTACGCCGAAAGTGGCCCGCAATTCTTCTGGCCACCGACAGCATCTCTTGCACGCCCCTGTCGTTTTTTAAATAATTCTGCACCACCAAATTCAATGTATGTGCAAAACATGGGACGTGCTGGAATTTGCCCAGATGTAATGCACGCACAATATTGCTGGCGTTGTCCAATGCCACAAATCCCCAGGAGAGTCCAATTGGGGTAAGCCATTCTGCGATGATCTAACTCAGTTGCCGTAAGAAATTTTCAGCTGTGTGCGTATTCGGGAAAGCGGTGATACAAAGCGTAGCCTGCCTAGGAACGAGTTGGCGTTTGCGAGATGCTGCTACTGGTGCCGCCGCTGCTGTTCTTGCAGCGGGAGGCAATACATCTACCCAGTGGGCTGTCACAGTCATGTAGTCCTGAGTCTGCCCTGCTCCACTTGTCCACATGTCCGTGGTTAAGTGGACATTGGGTACAACTGCATTTTTTAGGACACTGGTGAGTCTTTTTCTGACGTCCGTGTATATTCTCGGTATCGCCTGCCTAGAGAAGTGGAACCTAGATGGTATTTGGTTACGGGGGCACACTACCTCAAGCAATTGTCTAGTTCCCTGTGAACTAACGGCGGATACTGGACGCACGTCTAATACCAACATAGTTGTCAAGGCCTCAGTTATCCGCTTTGCAACAGGATGACTGCTGTGATATTTCATCTTCCTCGCAAAGGACTGTTGGACAGTCAATTGCTTACTGGAAGTAGTACAAGTGGTCTTCCGACTTCCCCTCTGGGATGACGATTGACTCCCAGCAGCAACAACAGCAGCGCCAGCAGCAGTAGGCGTTACACTCAAGGATGCATCGGAGGAATCCCAGGCAGGAGAGGACTCGTCAGACTTGCCAGTGACATGGCCTCCAGGACTATTGGCTTTCCTGGGTAAGGAGGAAATGGACACTGAGGGAGTTGGTGGTGTGGTTTGCGCGAGCTTGATTACAAGAGGAAGGGATTTACTGGTCAGTGGACTGCTTCCGCTGTCGCCCAAAGTTTTTGAACTTGTCACTGACTTATTATGAATGCGCTGCAGGTGACGTATAAGGGAGGATGTTCCGAGGTGGTTAACGTCCTTACCCCTACTTATTACAGCTTGACAAAGGCAACACACGGCTTGACACCAGTTGTCCGCATTTCTGTTGAAATAATTCCACACTGAAGAGCTGATTTTTTTTGTATTTTGACCAGGCATGTCAATGGCCATATTCGTCCCACGGACAACAGTTGTCTCCCCGGGTGCCTGACTTAAACAAACCACCTCACCATCAGAATCCTCCTTGTCAATTTCCTCCCCAGCGCCAGCAACACCCATATCCTCATCCTGGTGTACTTCAACAGTGACATCTTCAATTTGACTATCAGGAACTGGACTGCGGGTGCTCCTTCCAGCACTTGCAGGGGGCGTGCAAATGGTGGAAGGCGCAAGCTCTTCCCGTCCAGTGTTGGGAAGGTCAGGCATCGCAACCGACACAATTGGACTCTCCTTTGGGATTTGGGATTTCGAATAACGCACAGTTCTTTGCTGTGCTTTTGCCGCAAGTCTTTTCTTTTTTCTAGCGAGAGGATGAGTGCTTCCATCCTCATGTGAAGCTGAACCACTAGCCATGAACATAGGCCAGGGCCGCAGCCGTTCCTTGCCACTCCGTGTCGTAAATGGCATATTGGCAAGTTTACGCTTCTCCTCAGACGCTTTTAATTTTGATTTTTGGGTCATTTTTTTACTGATCTTTAGTGTTTTGGATTTTACATGCTCTGTACTATGACATTGGGCATCGACCTTGGCAGACGACGTTGATGGCATTTCATCGTCTCGGCCATGACTAGTGGCAGCAGCTTCAGCACGAGGTGGAAGTGGATCTGATCTTTCCCTATTTTTTTAACCTCCACATTTTTGTTCTCCATATTTTAATGCGCACAACTAAAAGCCACCACAGGTATACAATGTAGATGGATGGATAGTATAGTATTATATTACTTATGGACGACGAGTGCACTGACGACACAGAGGTAGGTACAGCCGTGGCCTACCGTACTGCTTATATATATATATATATATATATATATACTGTATATAACGGACCTGGTGGACACTGTCAGCAGACTGCTAAACTAGTATGAAGAAAAAAAAACCCACCGCAGGTATACAATGTAGATGGATGGATAGTATAGTATTATATTACTTATGGACGACGAGTGCACTGACGACACAGAGGTAGGTACAGCCGTGGCCTACCGTACTGCTTATATATATAATATACTGTATAACGGACCTGGTGGACACTGTCAGCAGACTGCTAAACTAGTATGAAGAAAAAAAAACCACCACAGGTATACAATGTAGATGGATGGATAGTATAGTATTATATTACTTATGGACGACGAGTGCACTGACGACACAGAGGTAGGTACAGCCGTGGCCTACCGTACTGCTTATATATATAATATACTGTATAACGGACCTGGTGGACACTGTCAGCAGACTGCTAAACTAGTATGAAGAAAAAAAACCCACCACATGTATACAATGTAGATGGATGGATAGTATAGTATTATATTACTTATGGACGACGAGTGCACTGACGACACAGAGGTAGGTACAGCCGTGGCCTACCGTACTGCTTATATATATATATATATTATATATACTGTATATAACGGACCTGGTGGACACTGTCAGCAGACTGCTAAACTAGTATGAAGAAGAAAAAAACAACCACCACAGGTATACAATGTAGATGGATGGATAGTATAGTATTATATTACTTATGGACGACGAGTGCACTGACGACACAGAGGTAGGTACAGCCGTGGCCTACCGTACTGCTGCTTATATATATAATATACTGTATAACGGACCTGGTGGACACTGTCAGCAGACTGCTAAACTAGTATGAAGAAAGAAAAAAAACACCACAGGTATACAATGTAGATGGATGGATAGTATAGTATTATATTACTTATGGACGACGAGTGCACTGACGACACAGAGGTAGGTACAGCCGTGGCCTACCGTACTGCTGCTTATATATATAATATACTGTATAACGGACCTGGTGGACACTGTCAGCAGACTGCTAAACTAGTATGAAGAAAGAAAAAAAACAGGAGTGTTTTTCAGGCAGACAAACGTATACTGGACTGGTGGTCACTGTCAGCAAAACTGTGCACTGTACTCCTGCTATAACTGCTCCCCAGTCCCCACAATTAGGCAGTGTGAGCAGAGCAGTGCACTCAGCACAGATATATCATGCAGCAGTGCAGCACACTGAGTGAGCACAGATATGGTGGAGCGTTTTTTCAGGCAGAGAAACAAAGGATTAAACTCACTGGTGGTATAATCAAAACCCTGCACTGTACTCCCTAACAGCTGCTCCCCGTCCCCAATCCTCCCCACAATTATAACTAACTAAGTCACTCTGTGTTCTACTATAACGGAGAGGACGCCAGCCACGTCCTCTCCCTATCAATCTCAATGCACGTGTGAAAATGGCGGCGACGCGCGGCTCCTTATATAGAATCCGAGTCTCGCGATAATCCGACAGCGGGATGATAACGTTCGGGCGCGCTCGGGTTAACCGAGCAAGGCGGGAGGATCCGAGTCGCTCGGACCCGTGTAAAAAAATGTGAAGTTCGGGCGGGTTCGGATCCCGAGGATCCGAACCCGCTCATCACTACTGCTTTCACACATTGCTCACACTCTCATTTACACAATCTACAACCACTGTGTATCCATCTCAGCCTTTCCGTTCCTAACATTATTTCTTAAAATTCTGTTTGCACTGTCTTTTGCTTACATTACACCCCACATTCTCCTTGTTCATTCTATATTACACCTACACCATTCTATTCCCCTGAACACTACTGTACCAAATTATGGCTCCTCGATCCTGTCACATACCAATCCTCACTGCCAGGTCTCACCCCCCAAATTCAAAATCACCCACAAACACTCAGAACCCAGCCAACCTTATCCCTATCTCCCCTGTCCCCTCCCTTCCTTTCTCCTGTGCACTCTGGAATGCTAGATCAATCTGCAACAAGCTGCCAACTATCCACAACCTCTTCATCTCCCACTCTTTTCACCTTCTCGCCATCACTGAAACCTGGCTCTCCTCCTCTGACCCCACCTCCCCTGCTGCCCTCTCCTACGGAGGCCTCTCCTTCACCCACACAGTCAGAACTGATGGTCGCCAGGGTGGAGGCGTGGGCGTCCTTCTCTCCCCTAACTGCACCTTTCGTGTCATCCCACCTGAGCCCTCTCTCACCTTCTCCACCTTCGAGGTCCACACTATCCGCCTCTTCTACCCCATTCACATCCTTGTGGCAGTGATCTACCGCCCCCCTGGCCACTGTTCACCTTTCCTTGACAACTTTGCTGCCTGGCTTCCCCACTTTCTCTCCTCTGACCTCCCCTCTGTCATCCTCGGAGACTTTAACATCCCTATTGACATCACTAATACCACTTCCACTAATCTTCTCGCCCTTTCCACCTCCTTTGGACTTTCTCAATGGACCTCCACCCCTACTCACAATCTCGGCCACTCCCTCGACCTTGTCTTCACCCACCGATGTGATCTCTCTGATTTCTCAAACTCTTCCTTCCCTCTCTCTGACCACCATCTGCTTTCTTTCACCCTCTCATCCTCCCTCCTCCTCTCCACGCCCAGACCCACCACCACCAGACGCAATCTCGGGTCTCTCAACCCCACTTTCATGTCCTCCCTCGAGATTTCCTCTCTCCTCTTTCCACTATGACTTGTCCCAACCAGGCAGCCACTTTCTATAACTCTTCCCTAACCGCTGCTCTCGACTCTGTGGCCCCCCTCTCCTCTGTCCCCCTCCGCCGCTCCAAACCCCAACCCTGGCACACCAAACTAACACGTTTCTTACAAAAATGCTCACGCTCCGCTTAACGCTCCTGGAGGAAATCTCACTCTCTGCCGGACTTCCTCCATTTCAAGTTTATTCTCTCCTCCTACAGCTCTGCTCTTTCCCTCGCCAAGCAATCCTTTTTCCAAGCACTCATCTCTTCTCAGTCCTCCTGTCCACGCCGTCTCTTTGAAACTTTCAACACTCTCCTTCGCCCCCCTCGTCCTCCCCTCCCATCCTCCCTCACTACCACTGACTTTGCCTCCTTCTTCATCTCCAAAATTGAGGATATCCGACACGACATCTCCCGCCGTCACCCCTCTGCTACCCCCCTGCCCCCTTTATCCCTCCCCTCCATCTATCCCACCCTGTCCTCCTTCCATCCCACTTCATAAAAGGAAGTCCACTCCCTCATCTTATCCTCCCCCCCCCCACCACCTGCCCCCTGGACCCCCTTCCCTCCCGTCTTCTCCGCTCCCTCTCCCCCACTGCCTGCTCCCACCTTGCTCACCTCTTTAACCTGTCCCTCTCCACCGGCATCTTCCCCTCACCATTCAAACATGCTCTGGTCTCGCCTTTTCTCAAAAAACCCAACCTCGACCCCTCATCACCCACTAACTACCGCCCCATCTCTCTTCTCCCTTTCGCCTCCAAATTACTTGAATGACTAGTCTACAGCCGTCTCACAAGCTACCTCTCTGACAACTCAATCCTCGATCCACTACAATCTGGCTTTCGCCCACTCCACTCAACTGAGACTGCCCTGGTGAAAGTCATCAATGACCTGCTTTCGGCCAAATCCAGGGGCCACTTCTCTCTGCTCATCCTTCTGGACCTCTCTGCTGCCTTTGACACCATAGATCATCCTCTCCTCCTCGGCACACTCCAAAACGCTGGCCTCTCTAGCACTGTCCTTGACTGGTTTTCTTCTTACCTCACTAACCGCTCCTTCTCTGTGTCTGCCTCCAGCACCACCTCACACCCTTCCATCCTTCCTGTTGGTGTCCCTCAGGGTTCTGTCCTTGGACCCCTTCTGTTCTCCCTGTATACCTCTTCCCTGGGTGCGCTCATTAACTCATTTGGCCTTCAATACCACCTCTATGCTGATGACACACAACTCTACCTCTCATCTCCTGATCTGTCCCCCTCTGTCCTCTCTCAGGTTTCCAGCTGCCTCTCTGCAATCTCCTCCTGGATGTCTGAATGCTCTCTAAAGCTCAACATGGACAAAACGGAACTCATCATCTTCCCCCCCATCCAGAGCAACACCCCCGACCAATATCTCCATCATTGTTGACAACACCACCATCTCCCCCGTTCCCCAACTCCGCTGCCTGGGCGTCACTCTTGACTCCTCCCTCCCCTTTGCACCCCACATCCAAGCTCTGGCACAATCCTGTCGTTTCCAGCTACGCAACATTGCTCGTATCAGGCCATATCTCTCCCAGAGTGCAACTAAACTCATCATCCACTCACTGGTCATCTCACGACTTGACTACTGTAATGTCCTCCTCACTGGCCTCGCTTGCTCCCATCTTGCTCCCCTCCAATCTGTCCTGAACTCCGCAGCTAGGCAACAACAACAACAACAACAGCACATTTTTTACTTCAATTTAAAACCAAATATGGTATGTTTCTACATATGTTTGCAAAATATAATGTGCAAGAATGTAAAAGTGCAGCTTGTTTTGCACATATATATGTATGCATATATGAATCATGTCTGAATATGTCCCAATTTGTTTTTACAGTGACAAAGCAAAAACATGCCCTTATTTTAAACATGTAATTTGTTTTGACTTTTAAGGGGGGTACTCATGGAGAGATCCATGCTTAAAATCTAAGCAATCTGACTAGATTGCTTAGATTTTAAGCACAGATCACTCGTGTGTACGCCCCACAGCGATAGCGATGCGATGCATGCAGGCCAATCTAGCACGTCGCTCATTTCACCCGCTGGGTGAAATGAGCAGCCCCCCGTCCTCCCCCGCATAGCTCAGCACACATCACTCTGTGCTGAGCGGCGGGAGAGATGTGTGCTGAGCGGTTCGCTCAGCACACATCTCTCCCATGTATACCAGCCTTAACAGTGACAAAGCTTAAATTAAGCCAATGCAAAGACAATATAATATCCAGGATCATTTCTAAAAATATTCTCTATGTACTGTTGTATAATATAAATTAGAATTTTCTAACTGCTATTTAATTCGTAATAAAGAAAAAAAAGCTATGTAGTATTACTGTTAAATATTCCGCATGGGCTTGAAAAACATATGAATGTATGCAAGATATTAGTTAACATCTGGTTTTAGACAAATAACATGTTGCTATTGTGAAATTTTCACCATTGCATTATTTGTGTTGCCTCACATGTGAATACATCCATTCATTCTAATAGCCTGCTATATACTTTAACATCTGGGAATGTGTAAGAGTCATATTTCTGTGTTCCCTACTATGTTGGCAATGAAGAGATAATGGCCGATACAGCAAACAGCCAAAAGGTACAATTTAATAATAAAGAAAATGTAATAAGCTTTTAAAAAAACACCAAGTTTGCAAGAAAATATCTTGACAAGACTCTGAGCTGCTGTTTTTAAAACTAATTCAAAAATGGCCCCAATCATGGGTGGAAGATGCAATTTAACCAAAACATTTTGCCAAAGCAGCGCAGCGACTCTAGTGACATGCGTTGAGAGTGGAGCTAAAAGCCAACGTTTCTGTATAGTGAGAAAAAAATTAAAATAAAAAATAACTAACATTTAATTGAAACAATCAATGTGTTAAACAATGCTTTATTCTAACATGTGGCATGTTTTTAAGGTTTTTCTACAATTACTGAAATCCTGAGAGGTGTTGCATGGTGCTGTAAGCATTTTGATGTATATTCACTAAGGCGGGATAACCCTGTGTTCAGCATATGTGTAAGAGGCATTATGTGTATAAGGGCATTAATAAAGATTGGCATAATGTGTAAGGTGCATTATGTTTATAAGGACATTAATAATGTGTGTCATATGTGTAAGGGGCATTACTGTGTGGTATTATGTTTATAAATGCTTTACTAATGTGTGTCATTATGTGTATAAGGGCATTAACAATGTGCGGCATATATTTAAGGGTCATTATGTGTATAAGGACATTAATAAAGGTTGGCATAATGTGTAAGGTGCATTATGTTTATAAGGACATTAATAATGTGTGTCATATGTGTAAGGGGCATTACTGTGTGGTATTATGTTTATAAATGCATTACTAATGTGTGTCATTATGTGTATAAGTGCACTTATAATGTGCAGCATATGTGTAAGGGACATTATGTGTGTCATTATGTGTATAAGGGCATTAATAATGTGCGGCATATATGTAAGGGTCATTATGTGTATAAGGACATTAATAAAGGTTGGCATAATGTGTAAGGCGCGTTATGTTTATAAGGACAATAATAATGTGTGTCATATGTGTAAGGGGCATTACTGTGTGGTATTATGTTTATAAGGTAACGAGGTACTGTGTGATGGAACGTGAATAAGTGACACTATCGCATGATAAAATGTGAATAAAATTGCAGTACTGGTTAGGGCTGTGTCACGATCCAAGTAATTCTTTATCAGTATTTACCTTCCAAATGCCTCCTGAGACTGTCCCAGCGTTCCAAGCCTGGATTCCATCTGCACTGTCTGTGTGCAACACGCTGCATCTCATTGTCTCAAATCTGTTTACTATGATTCTGGCAGCTTCATGGTTAAAACTCACATGCAAGTTACAAACAGTCTTTCCCTCCAAGTTCAAACATGGGCGCAGCCATGTTTGTTTTCATCACATGTTACTTTTCAGCCTATCAGCTGCACTCTGGTTTCTGCCTAATTATCCAGCAGCTGCACTCTAGACTCTGCTTAATCAGCCAGCCAATCCCTGTTTCCCAGCTGGTATAAATATCCTGTTCCTGGGCTGCAAAGTTGTCAGTGCTTCAATTGTCATCCTAGTGATAGCAGTCTCTCCTGATTGTGGTGATCGCCGTCTGCAAGCTCCACTAGAAACTGGCACCAATTCCTATCCTCATGGTGCAGCCTGACTCCGCAGTATCGCATTATTGCATCCTGTGTCTGACAGATTACTACAACACCGGCTTCCAGCATTCCAGCTTCCAGCGGTGCACTGTCTCAATATTCCAGTAATCTGCGCTCTCAAGTATCTCCTGAATATGCTCCTAAGCATCTCCTGTATATGCTCTCAAGCATCACCCATATATTCCTCGCACTCAAGCTACATTAGTGCATTCCTGCACTACCAACTCAGCTCTACTATTGGACCAGTTCCATCTGTCACAACGCAGCAGTTCTGTCATCAGCTTCTGTTTTCCATCAGCTACCCAGTACATCGGTGTTGGTAAGGACATATCATCTCCAAGTCCTTCAAGACTGTGTTTAATTATACCACACCTAGAGACTGCCTATATTCACTCCTGGGAACTGTGACTTATACGCTGTTCTTAATATTGCTAACTGCCGTCATATGCTTGTGAGCTGAGTTTCAATAAAACCTTTGAACTTTCCTTTGTTGTCGTAGTCACGCCTTTGGGCTTTGGTGCTGCAGGTCCATACGTATGTCTAGGAGTCCTATCTCACCACCCAAGTTCACATACACCTCAGCCCCTACAACTGAGGCTTTCCACAGCCGACACCAACCCTCAGTTGTGACAGGCTGGTTCTGTATGCTACAGAGGCATGTATTGCCTCATGGCTCTTGAAGCCATCATTTTTATCTGTTGGATAAACTTTAGTAAACTAGTCAAACAATAATTTTGTCATTTTCATAATATATCATTATACACTGCTCAAAAAAATAAAGGGAACACTAAAATAAAACATCCTAGATGTGAATGAATTAAATATTCTTAATAAATATTTTGTTCTTTACATAGTTAAATGTGCTGACAACAAAATCACACAGAAATTATCAATGGAAAATCAAATTTATTAACCCATGGAGGTCTGGATTTGGAGTCACACTCAAAATTAAAGTGGAAAAACACACTACAGGCTGATCCAACTTTGATGTAATGTCCTTAAAACAAGTCAAAATAAGGCTCAGTAGTGTGTGTGGCCTCCACGTGCCTGTATGACCTCCCTACAACGCCTGGGCATGCTCCTGATGAGGTGGCGGATGGTCTCCTGAGAGATCTCCTCCCAGACCTGGACTAAAGCATCCGCCAACTCCTGGACAGTCTGTGGTGCAACGTGGCGTTGGTGGATGGAGCGAGACATGATGTCCCAGATGTGCTCAATTGGATTCAGGTCTGGGGAACGGGCGGGCCAGTCCATAGCATCAATGCCTTCGTCTTGCAGGAACTGCTGACACACTCCAGCCACATAAGGTCTAGCATTGTCTTGCATTAGGAGGAACCCAGGGCCAACCACACCAGCATATGGTCTCACAAGGGGTCTAAGGATCTCATCTCGGTACCTAATGGCAGTCAGGCTACCTCTGGCGAGCACATGGAGGGCTGTGCGGCCCCCCAAAGAAATGCCACCCCACACCATTACTGACCCACTGTCAAACCGGTCATGCTGGAGGATGTTGCAAATAGCAGAACGTTTTCCAGGGCGCCAGTGGCGAATTTGCCAATCTTGGTGTTCTCTGGCAAATGCCAAATGTCCTGCATGGTGTTGGGCTGTAAGCACAACCCCCACCTGTGGACGTCGGGCCCTCATACCACCCTCATGGAGTCTGTTTCTGATCATTTGAGTAGACACATGCACATTTGTGACTTGCTGGAGGTCATTTTGCAGGGCTCTGGCAGTGCTCCTCCTGTTCCTCCTTGCACAAAGGTGGAGGTAGCGGTCCTGCTGCTGGGTTGTTGCCCTCTTATGGCCTCCTCCACGTCTCCTGATGTACTGGCCTGTCTCCTGGTAGCGCCTCCATGCTCTGGACACTACGCTGACAAACACAGCAAACCTTCTTGCCACAGCTCGCATTGATGTGCCATTCTGGATGAGCTGCACTACCTGAGCCACTTGTGTGGGTTGTAGACTCCGTCTCATGCTACCACTAGAGTGAAAGCACCACCAGCTTTCAAAAGTGACCAAAACATCAGCCAGAAAGCATAGGAGCTGAGAAGTGGTCTGTGGTCACCACCTGCAGAACAACTCCTTTATTGGGGGTGTCTTGCTAATTGCCTATAATTCCCACCTGTTGTCTATTCCATTTGCACAACAGCATGTGAAATTGATTGTCAATCAGTGTTGCTCCCTAAGTGGACAGTTTGATTTCACAGAAGTGTAATTGACTTGGAGTTACATTGTGTTGTTTAAGTGTTCCCTTTATTTTTTTGAGCAGTATATTTTTCATTGTACACACACAATAATAGCAAAAACAAAAACACATATTAGACATGAAAATGTAAAAACACAGTTTTATTTTGCACCGCATGTATTTGTACGAACTAGAAAAAAATATAGGAACCATGTTTTAATCAAATTACACATTTTATAAAAAACTGGCAATATACTACATACTTCAAAAATGTCTCATAATATATACAATATATTTTTCATTGTGCACACACAATAATAGCAAAAAACAAACACATACTAGACAAGAAAATGTAAAAACACAGTTTTGTTTTGCAGCACATGTATTTGTATAAACTAGAAAAAATATATAGGAACCATGTGGTTTCACACAATGAGAGCTTTATGGTATCAATTACATATATTGACATCTACACTCACAAAGGCAGATAGATTACTTCGCTAATTAGGTGTCCGTCTATTTTAAAATGCTCAGATAGCCTCTGGTCCTAACCCAGGAAACTGACCCCCTGACCCCATCAAAGGTGGTCATTCCGAGTTGTTCGCTCACTGCCGTTTTTCGCAGTGCAGTGATCAAGTGAAAAAATGGCAAAAATGCGCATGCGCATGGTACGCAGCGCGCATGCGCTAAGTACTTTCACACAAAACTTTGTAGATTTACACAAGGTCGAGCAACGTTTTTTTTATCGCTCCAGTGATCGTAGTGTGATTGACAGGAAGTGGGTGTGCTAAGTGAGTGGGCTAAAAAACGCAGGTGTGCCAGGTAAAAACGCAGGAGTGGCTGGGGAAACGGGGGCTGGCCGAATGCAGGGCGTGTTTGTGACGTCAAACCAGGAACTAAATGGACTGAGGTGATTGCAGTCTAGGAGTAGGTCTGGAGCTACTCAGAAACTGCAGGGAATTATTTAGTAGCAGTTCTGCTAATCTTTTGTTCGCTATTCTGCTAAGCTAAGATACACTCCGAGAGGGCAGCGGCCTAGCGTTTGCAATGCTGCTAAAAGCAGCTAGCGAGCGAACAACTCGGAATCAGGGCAAAAGTGTTTTCAAAGGGGGGCGTGTCGACCTGTCAAAATCAATTAAGTTTGATAGAAAGGTGCTCTCTCCTTACTCCTGTCTCAAAACTACGTAGGTACAGGAGGTAAGAGAGCAGTTTGCTTTTTCTGTAGCGCAGAGGCTTACATTCTCCTCAGTCTTGGTGATGCATAATTTTCAAATAAATAGTTCTGAACAATAATCATTCAGTGTATAATGTATGTATGTGATTGATAATTGTTCAATGCTTGAAAATGGCATAATGATCATTAGATTTGATTTTGAAATATGTTCGATCCCCAAATATGTAATTCTGCCAGGTGCATGCACTAAACTGTGCATTATGCCCATCTATTGTTCAGTGTATGGAGGCATGGCTAAAATCAATACATGGCTCAGCCTCTTGTTCCTTTCTGTCAAAGTCAAAAATATTACATAGAGAGAACATCCAAACTCCACACAGTATGAGTCGCTATGCTTGCAAATACGCACAGCGTGCACAGCAATATATGGTAACATACGCATTTACACAGACATGCCACAAAGATATATTCAACACATATTTCATACAGCACATACATTAAATATATCAAGCACTAGACATTATAAGGTTTTAAATTATATAATGGAGTATAACGTCATGTATGTGTATTGTTGGAGCGGAGCAAGCTGGACATGTCGTGCTTGGTGTCAAAGTAATCGGATTAATGAGTGAATTCATTTGATGCCTGTGGTTAAGTTGTAGCTCATTGCAACAATTAGTTATGATCAAATGTAGGAATATAAAGCCCCAATTCTAATGACAAAGAACATTCCAAAAGACAGCATGTGTGCCCAGGAAACCAGAGGCCAGCCCTTTGATGTCTTCTTCAAGGCTGGACATTGCTTGCATATGAACTAACCAATGACTCATCATGAATGAAAAAGTTCCCTCCCCTGGACCAATAACAGAAGCCCTATACTCCCCCAACATACTCAGTGTATAGCTGATCCCACACACAAGAGCTTCCTGTTTTTCCTGGGTGCTGATCGAGATGGTGTTTTGGTGATACTCTGCTGCTGTTAGCTGGTGTTGAGGCAGAGCTAAAGATGGAGGAAATGTAGCGATTAGTGCATAAAGTGCATTGAGGGAGATGGTAATTGTATGCTGGCCGTGTCTGTAATGGATTAGATTGTAATAACTGCTTCCTGTGTAAATTGTAATCATGTAACTATATATACTGTACATGTGATATATTGTATACATATCCTTTTAATAACAAATATATACATCAATGAGCTTTGGAATTTATACAATGTGTGCGTGTACTTGTTTTCTCTTAAGGGATGTAGTGTTTGTGATGTACAGCGCACTTTTATCGTATATGGTAATAAGATGCACCTGGCGTCAACAACATATATTAGCGCTGGCATTTTAAATATTTATTAGGAAGTAATTTGACTCTATCAGATGGGGTATTCGTCCGGGATATCACGTTATTAATGATTGCACTGTACAAATGCGGCTGTGGTCTACCAGCTAAAGATGGATGGATCTTGATGCTGCCGAATCACATCTGTTTGTGTTTTTTTGTGTTGTCAGTAAGGCGCTGATATGAAATTCAAGGGACAATGTGTTTCTCACAGTGGGGGGGGGTATCCAATTATCCCCGTTAAAACATCGGGTCCGAAAAACGGACGTTTTCGGCCGTTTATCTGACTTTTATTCTGATGTTTCACCGATTTTTTTTTTTACAGGCTATCCCAATGATTTTCAACCTTTTTTTTACTCGCGGCACACCAAACAATATTTTAAAATTGCGAAGGCACACCATCAGTTCCCCACAGGAAAAAAAACAAAAAACACACATTGGCCCTCACAGTAAAAAAAAAAATCCACACATACATTGGCTTACACAGAAAAAAACAATCACATTGCTCCCCACATAAATCCTATTGCTCCCCACATGAATTATTCACATTGTTCCCCCCCATAAATCCATAAATCCTTATTCTACCCACATAAATCCTATTGTTCCCCACAGGAGTAATAAAATAACAAATATTAGTCCCTACCTGTCAGCTGTCCTCCTCCCTGTCTCTCAGTGGCGGGGGTTGTTCATAGTGGAGTGCTGCGAATACTGAGCAGCGGGCGGTCGGGCAGGTGTGGATGTGGGTGGGCAAGGAAAACTGTGTATGCAGGCAGGAACTGGAAGATGTGTATGCAGGTAGGTGGGCTGGCTGGATGGTGAGACGCGGCAGCTGTGACCTATGATATCACACCGCCGCATCTTCAAGGCATAGGTCACGGCCAGAGCACGACTGATCCTCTAAGAAGAGCTCGGGCCAACAGTTCATTCTGAAGGTGCAGGAAGCTGCTCTGGCTCCGCGGCACACCTTGCAACTGGTCGCGGCACACTAGTGTGCCACGGCACACTGGTTGAAAAAGCCTGGGCTATCCTGTTAAATTGCGTGTAAAAAAAAATCTTTTCTCCCGAAAACACACAGGTTCAATGAAACCTGTGTGTTTACGGGTGAAACAGCCCTGATTTTGGACAAAAATGGGGCTGTTTCCGGGGAATCTGCTTCGCCTGCCGGAGGCAGGCGAAACAAAATCCCTGATTAGCCGGCGCATGCCGCGGCTTATCGGGGCTAATTAGATAGCCCCCAGTGGGGCAATTAGCCCCGGTAAAAAAACGGGGCTAATTGGAAATCCCCCAATATTTAAAATGCTACAGCGTATTTTTATTGTTGCAAAACAAAGTTCAAATAAGTCATATTGTGTTTGATTCAGATTGGATTGTTTATCTGTTAAGTAAATTTAAAGAATATTTAAAAGTTGGTGCATAGGCATAATATAGCTGTGTTAGCATGCTGAGGCAAATTCGCATACTTTTAAACCCATGCCAAAAGTAACTTTTGGTGCTTGTATAGATTGAGTTTTCTTTGTGACAAAAGAGCCGCATGGTCTGTCCTCCATTTTGGGCTAGCCACATTGCCTGTCCACCATCTTGTTCAAGCACATGGATGTGAATAAGGGGGAGGAGCAGTGACCATTTTAGGAAGGTCACTTTATCCAATTTAGCTAAATAGCTGACTTTCAGTTTGGTTAAAACAGTTTCCTTTGTCACAAATAAACAACATATATGTACAAATCCAACACCATTTATAAGCTACCAATGTATTTATTTAACCCATGCCATAGTCAATTACAAATAGTTTCAATTGGGCCTAGTGAGAGTTAATAGTGAAATGCTTGACTTGATGTAAGAAATTATACACAGATTTAAAAAAAAATTATTTCCAGGATTTGGTAACTATCATTATGTGTATATTTATATAAGTGTATGTTTTGCAAGATAGCTATCCAATCTGAATCATAGCATTTAAATTATAGTCAATAGTCATTATAGATCTGCAAAGAATCGGATACGTTTATTTGTTATATATATTTAATATATTTCGTTAAGGGAGTAATTATAAAAAAAACACGCAGTTCTGGCCTAAATGTTTAAGTAAACACTCAAAAAGAGGGGGTAACTTCCGGCGAGTGTAAGGAACAATTGTGTGTTGTGTTAGTGAGCAGTAGCATTTTGTTGCTCACATTTATCGTGATATAATGTGGTTTATTGAGTTGCGAACGCACGTTGCACACATGGTACGGTACGAGAGGAAAGTGTACCGGAATGCGCACGTGGCGCAGGGACGCGCATGGTTGCGTGCTTTACGCAAAGGTGCGTGAAGTAGCGAGTGCAAGTTTAACCACACAATAGAAATACATTTAAACGGTGGGATAAAAGCATTTGTAGTTATACCATAGCAAGTAACTATCCGATTTTAAAAGCAGATTACTATAATATTTTGTTTAAACTGTACTACCTCTGGGATAGGCTATCAATCAAAGGGAGTGATATTTTTCTGTACAGAAAAACATTGTGTATTTGTGTGAGCTGAAAGTAGGAGTGGACGTATTGAACCCCGGGAAAAATCGGGATCCCGTGAGAGACGCTGAGTTAGCAGAAGCTTGCGGCGTGAAAGGTTTGCAACCTTACGTATTAACTGAAGTGGACTAGGTGGTCTAAGTGAACTAAGTGATCTAGGTGGTCTAGGTGGTCTAAGTGGACTAAGTGAATTTGTGATAGTGATCGTAGGGCTTATAGATAACAAGTATCTATGGACTGTGCGATTGGACCGCACATCCGTGTGTTATACACGGTGCAACGTGATACCATTTGCATTCTTTTGCACAAATTGCGTCATCATATGCGCTTTGTAGAAGTATACGCAGATGTGATTGTGTAAACAAAGGGGTTTTTCGCTCTTCAGGAAATCTCCCTGGTGGACATTCACTGAAAGGGTGATCTCATCCTACAAAAATTTCAGTGGAAAGATACCGAAAAGGAATTTTTTCACTGTCACTCTCAGGAAAAGTATTCCAACAGAACCTCCACAGAAAGAAATTACGGTGCTGAAGGGTCTGATAGCAGTCGAAGGTTGGGTACATCGCGTCCCACTATTGACAGTGGTTCGTAGTATAGGCCAGCAGGGACTGGAGTGAGTGAAAGCACTCTGTAAGAACTTTCGCCATTTTAACTTGTGCATTTGGGGATTGTGTATAAAAGGCCCACAATGGGAGCCAAGTGCACAAGTGAGAGGCGTTCAGCAACCAGGGTTCAGGCTGAAGAAGAAGAAGGGCCAAAAGGGTCCGCAAGGTTAGTAATGTGTGGTAAGTATGGTCTGCACATAGAGGCTTTTTGTGATGAATGGAGATGTATGACTGCGGGGGATAAGGCATCATTTCCTAGGATTGGTGAGATTGATCCTGAGGTATTGCAGGTAGTATGTCTAACAAAAGTCATATAAGACAAGAACAGAAATATAACTGTTTGAACTTGTAGCAACAATAAACAAGTAGAAAAAAAGAGAAAGCAAGTACACCGCCATATGTAGATGTGGAAGCAGTTACGGGCAGCATACAAACTGTAGAAAATAAAAATATGAAAAATATGAATGTAACCTATATATGTACTAATGAATGTCAAAGTTTTATTTAGGAGGAGAAGGTGACCTGACTGGATTCAGCCATTTCTCATGCACTCAGAGGAGTATCCAACCGGTAAAAGAGGAGCAGTACCCTGCAGGGGAAGTGGTTGAGACCAGTGGAATTGGTAAGTATGGAGTCATTCGAGTACATATATAGTAAAACCCAAAAATAAAATAAAAATCAAGTAAGTAACATTATAAATGGAGAATATCCTGTCCGCACATTAGTATTTGCCAGTAGGAAAGTGAACAGAGATAGGGTAACCCCAGGGTATTTCTTTTAGTTACCACATAAGAAGTATTCATTTCTAGTAATGCCCCTAGTTAAGATAAGCTCGGAAATGTTTGTTGGACCAAGTACAGACCCTTAATACGGTACGAGAAGGATTGACAGAATACTTTGCATGACCTAGAAGCTTGTTGGGTTTTTATTTGCAGTACTAGAAAATTCTCCATCTGGATAAGATCACTGGTAAACACTAGAGATGAGCGCCGGAAATTTTTCGGGTTTTGTGTTTTGGTTTTGGGTTCGGTTCCGCGGCCGTGTTTTGGGTTCGACCGCGTTTTGGCAAAACCTCACCGAATTTTTTTTGTCGGATTCGGGTGTTTTTTTCCAAAAAACCTAAAAAACAGCTTAAATCATAGAATTTGGTGGTCATTTTGATCCCAAAGTATTATTAACCTCAAAAACCATAATTTCCACTCATTTTCAGTCTATTCTGAATACCTCACACCTCACAATATTATTTTTAGTCCTAAAATTTGCACCGAGGTCGCTGTGTGAGTAAGATAAGCGACCCTAGTGGCCGACACAAACACCTGGCCCATCTAGGAGTGGCACTGCAGTGTCACGCAGGATGGCCCTTCCAAAAAACCCTCCCCAAACAGCACATGACGCAAAGAAAAAAAGAGGCGCAATGAGGTAGCTGTGTGAGTAAGATTAGCGACCCTAGTGGCCGACACAAACACCGGGCCCATCTAGGAGTGGCACTGCAGTGTCACGCAGGATGTCCCTTCCAAAAAACCCTCCCCAAACAGCACATGACGCAAAGAAAAAAAGAGGCGCAATGAGGTAGCTGTGTGAGTAAGATAAGCGACCCTAGTGGCCGACACAAACACCGGGCCCATCTAGGAGTGTCACTGCAGTGTCACGCAGGATGTCCCTTCCAAAAAACCCTCCCCAAACAGCACATGACGCAAAGAAAAAAAGAGGCGCAATGAGGTAGCTGTGTGAGTAAGATAAGCGACCCTAGTGGCCGACACAAACACCGGGCCCATCTAGGAGTGGCACTGCAGTGTCACGCAGGATGTCCCTTCCAAAAAACCCTCCCCAAACAGCACATGACGCAAAGAAAAAGAAAAGAAAAAAGAGGTGCAAGATGGAATTGTCCTTGGGCCCTCCCACCCACCCTTATGTTGTATAAACAAAACAGGACATGCACACTTTAACCAACCCATCATTTCAGTGACAGGGTCTGCCACACGACTGTGACTGATATGACGGGTTGGTTTGGACCCCCCCCCCAAAAAAGAAGCAATTAATCTCTCCTTGCACAAACTGGCTCTACAGAGGCAAGATGTCCACCTCATCATCACCCTCCGATATATCACCGTGTACATCCCCCTCCTCACAGATTATCAATTCGTCCCCACTGGAATCCACCATCTTAGCTCCCTGTGTACTTTGTGGAGGCAATTGCTGCTGGTCAATGTCTCCGCGGAGGAATTGATTATAATTCATTTTAATGAACATCATCTTCTCCACATTTTCTGGATGTAACCTCGTACGCCGATTGCTGACAAGGTGAGCGGCGGCACTAAACACTCTTTCGGAGTACACACTTGTGGGAGGGCAACTTAGGTAGAATAAAGCCAGTTTGTGCAAGGGCCTCCAAATTGCCTCTTTTTCCTGCCAGTATAAGTACGGACTGTGTGACGTGCCTACTTGGATGCGGTCACTCATATAATCCTCCACCATTCTATCAATGTTGAGAGAATCATATGCAGTGACAGTAGACGACATGTCCGTAATCGTTGTCAGGTCCTTCAGTCCGGACCAGATGTCAGCATCAGCAGTCGCTCCAGACTGCCCTGCATCACCGCCAGCGGGTGGGCTCGGAATTCTGAGCCTTTTCCTCGCACCCCCAGTTGCGGGAGAATGTGGAGGAGGAGATGTTGACAGGTCGCGTTCCGCTTGACTTGACAATTTTGTCACCAGCAGGTCTTTCAACCCCAGCAGACTTGTGTCTGCCGGAAAGAGAGATCCAAGGTAGGCTTTAAATCTAGGATCGAGCACGGTGGCCAAAATGTAGTGCTCTGATTTCAACAGATTGACCACCCGTGAATCCTTGTTAAGCGAATTAAGGGCTCCATTCACAAGTCCCACATGCCTAGCGGAATCGCTCCGTGTTAGCTCCTCCTTCAATGTCTCCAGCTTCTTCTGTAAAAGCCTGATGAGGGGAATGACCTGACTCAGGCTGGCAGTGTCTGAACTGACTTCACGTGTGGCAAGTTCAAAGGGCATCAGAACCTTGCACAACGTTGAAATCATTCTCCACTGCGCTTGAGACAGGTGCATTCCACCTACTATATCGTGCTCAATTGTATAGGCTTGAATGGCCTTTTGCTGCTCCTCCAACCTCTGAAGCATATAGAGGGTTGAATTCCACCTCGTTACCACTTCTTGCTTCAGATGATGGCAGGGCAGGTTCAGTAGTTTTTGGTGGTGCTCCAGTCTTCTGTACGTGGTGCCTGTACGCCGAAAGTGTCCCGCAATTCTTCTGGCCACCGACAGCATCTCTTGCACGCCCCTGTCGTTTTTTTAAAAATTCTGCACCACCAAATTCAAGGTATGTGCAAAACATGGGACGTGCTGGAATTTGCCCATATTTAATGCACACACAATATTGCTGGCGTTGTCCGATGCCACAAATCCACAGGAGAGTCCAATTGGGGTAAGCCATTCCGCGATGATCTTCCTCAGTTGCCGTAAGAGGTTTTCAGCTGTGTGCGTATTCTGGAAAGCGGTGATACAAAGCGTAGCCTGCCTAGGAAAGAGTTGGCGTTTGCGAGATGCTGCTACTGGTGCCGCCGCTGCTGTTCTTGCGGCGGGAGTCCATACATCTACCCAGTGGGCTGTCACAGTCATATAGTCCTGACCCTGCCCTGCTCCACTTGTCCACATGTCCGTGGTTAAGTGGACATTGGGTACAACTGCATTTTTTAGGACACTGGTGAGTCTTTTTCTGACGTCCGTGTACATTCTCGGTATCGCCTGCCTAGAGAAGTGGAACCTAGATGGTATTTGGTAACGGGGGCACACTGCCTCAATAAATTGTCTAGTTCCCTGTGAACTAACGGCGGATACCGGACGCACGTCTAACACCAACATAGTTGTCAAGGCCTCAGTTATCCGCTTTGCAGCAGGATGACTGCTGTGATATTTCATCTTCCTCGCAAAGGACTGTTGAACAGTCAATTGCTTACTGGAAGTAGTACAAGTGGGCTTACGACTTCCCCTCTGGGATGACCATCGACTCCCAGCAGCAACAACAGCAGCGCCAGCAGCAGTAGGCGTTGCACGCAAGGATGCATCGGAGGAATCCCAGGCAGGAGAGGACTCGTCAGAATTGCCAGTGACATTGCCTGCAGGACTATTGGCATTCCTGGGGAAGGAGGAAATTGACACTGAGGGAGTTGGTGGGGTGGTTTGCGTGAGCTTGGTTACAAGAGGAAGGGATTTACTGGTCAGTGGACTGCTTCCGCTGTCACCCAAAGTTTTTGAACTTGTCACTGACTTATTATGAATGCGCTGCAGGTGACGTATAAGGGAGGATGTTCCGAGGTGGTTAACGTCCTTACCCCTACTTATTACAGCTTGACAAAGGGAACACACGGCTTGACACCTGTTGTCCGCATTTCTGGTGAAATACTTCCACACCGAAGAGCTGATTTTTTTGGTATTTTCACCAGGCATGTCAACGGCCATATTCCTACCACGGACAACAGGTGTCTCCCCGGGTGCCTGACTTAAACAAACCACCTCACCATCAGAATCCTCCTGGTCAATTTCCTCCCCAGCGCCAGCAACACCCATATCCTCCTCATCCTGGTGTACTTCAACACTGACATCTTCAATCTGACTATCAGGAACTGGACTGCGGGTGCTCCTTCCATCACTTGCAGGGGGCGTGCAAATGGTGGAAGGCGCATGCTCTTCACGTCCAGTGTTGGGAAGGTCAGGCATCGCAACCGACACAATTGGAGTCGGACTCTCCTTGTGGATTTGGGATTTCGAAGAACGCACAGTTCTTTGCGGTGCTACTGCTTTTGCCAGCTTTAGTCTTTTCATTTTTCTAGCGAGAGGCTGAGTGCTTCCATCCTCATGTGAAGCTGAACCACTAGCCATGAACATAGGCCAGGGCCTCAGCCGTTCCTTGCCACTCCGTGTGGTAAATGGCATATTGGCAAGTTTACGCTTCTCCTCCGACAATTTTATTTTAGGTTTTGGAGTCCTTTTTTTACTGATATTTGGTGTTTTGGATTTGACATGCTCTGTACTATGACATTGGGCATCGGCCTTGGCAGACGACGTTGCTGGCATTTCATCGTCTCGGCCATGACTAGTGGCAGCAGCTTCAGCACGAGGTGGAAGTGGATCTTGATCTTTCCCTAATTTTGGAACCTCAACATTTTTGTTCTCCATATTTTAATAGGCACAACTAAAAGGCACCTCAGGTAAACAATGGAGATGGATGGATTGGATACTAGTATACAATTATGGACGGGCTGCCGAGTGCCGACACAGAGGTAGCCACAGCCGTGAACTACCGCACTGTACTGTGTCTGCTGCTAATATATAGACTGGTTGATAAAGAGATAGTATACTCGTAACTAGTATGTATGTATAAAGAAAGAAAAAAAAACCACGGTTAGGTGGTATATACAATTATGGACGGGCTGCCGAGTGCCGACACAGAGGTAGCCACAGCCGTGAACTACCGCACTGTACTGTGTCTGCTGCTAATATATAGACTGGTTGATAAAGAGATAGTATACTCGTAACTAGTATGTATGTATAAAGAAAGAAAAAAAAACCACGGTTAGGTGGTATATACAATTATGGACGGGCTGCCGAGTGCCGACACAGAGGTAGCCACAGCCGTGAACTACCGCACTGTACTGTGTCTGCTGCTAATATAGACTGGTTGATAAAGAGATAGTATACTCGTAACTAGTATGTATGTATAAAGAAAGAAAAAAAAACCACGGTTAGGTGGTATATACAATTATGGACGGGCTGCCGAGTGCCGACACAGAGGTAGCCACAGCCGTGAACTACCGCACTGTACTGTGTCTGCTGCTAATATATAGACTGGTTGATAAAGAGATAGTATACTCGTAACTAGTATGTATGTATAAAGAAAGAAAAAAAAACCACGGTTAGGTGGTATATACAATTATGGACGGGCTGCCGAGTGCCGACACAGAGGTAGCCACAGCCGTGAACTACCGCACTGTACTGTGTCTGCTGCTAATATATAGACTGGTTGATAAAGAGATAGTATACTCGTAACTAGTATGTATGTATTAAGAAAGAAAAAAAAACCACGGTTAGGTGGTATATACAATTATGGACGGGCTGCCGAGTGCCGACACAGAGGTAGCCACAGCCGTGAACTACCGCACTGTACTGTGTCTGCTGCTAATATATAGACTGGTTGATAAAGAGATAGTATACTCGTAACTAGTATGTATGTATAAAGAAAGAAAAAAAACCACGGTTAGGTGGTATATACAATTATGGACGGGCTGCCGAGTGCCGACACAGAGGTAGCCACAGCCGTGAACTACCGCACTGTACTGTGTCTGCTGCTAATATATAGACTGGTTGATAAAGAGATAGTATACTCGTAACTAGTATGTATGTATAAAGAAAGAAAAAAAAACCACGGTTAGGTGGTATATACAATTATGGACGGGCTGCCGAGTGCCGACACAGAGGTAGCCACAGCCGTGAACTACCGCACTGTACTGTGTCTGCTGCTAATATATAGACTGGTTGATAAAGAGATAGTATACTCGTAACTAGTATGTATGTATAAAGAAAGAAAAAAAAACCACGGTTAGGTGGTATATACAATTATGGACGGGCTGCCGAGTGCCGACACAGAGGTAGCCACAGCCGTGAACTACCGCACTGTACTGTGTCTGCTGCTAATATAGACTGGTTGATAAAGAGATAGTATACTCGTAACTAGTATGTATGTATAAAGAAAGAAAAAAAAACCACGGTTAGGTGGTATATACAATTATGGACGGGCTGCCGAGTGCCGACACAGAGGTAGCCACAGCCGTGAACTACCGCACTGTACTGTGTCTGCTGCTAATATAGACGGGTTGATAAAGAGATAGTATACTCGTAACTAGTATGACTATAAAGAAAGAAAAAAAAAACACGGTTAGGTGGTATATACAATTATGGACGGGCTGCCGAGTGCCGACACAGAGGTAGCCACAGCCGTGAACTACCGCACTGTACTGTGTCTGCTGCTAATATATAGACTGGTTGATAAAGAGATAGTATACTCGTAACTAGTATGTATGTATAAAGAAAGAAAAAAAAACCACGGTTAGGTGGTATATACAATTATGGACGGGCTGCCGAGTGCCGACACAGAGGTAGCCACAGCCGTGAACTACCGCACTGTACTGTGTCTGCTGCTAATATAGACTGGTTGATAAAGAGATAGTATACTCGTAACTAGTATGACTATAAAGAAAGAAAAAAAAACCACGGTTAGGTGGTATATACAATTATGGACGGGCTGCCGAGTGCCGACACAGAGGTAGCCACAGCCGTGAACTACCGCACTGTACTGTGTCTGCTGCTAATATATAGATTGGTTGATAAAGAGATAGTATACTCGTAACTAGTATGTATGTATAAAGAAAGAAAAAAAAACCACGGTTAGGTGGTATATACAATTATGGACGGGCTGCCGAGTGCCGACACAGAGGTAGCCACAGCCGTGAACTACCGCACTGTACTGTGTCTGCTGCTAATATAGACTGGTTGATAAAGAGATAGTATACTCGTAACTAGTATGTATGTATAAAGAAAGAAAAAAAAACCACGGTTAGGTGGTATATACAATTATGGACGGGCTGCCGAGTGCCGACACAGAGGTAGCCACAGCCGTGAACTACCGCACTGTACTGTGTCTGCTGCTAATATATAGACTGGTTGATAAAGAGATAGTATACTCGTAACTAGTATGTATGTATAAAGAAAGAAAAAAAAACCACGGTTAGGTGGTATATACAATTATGGACGGGCTGCCGAGTGCCGACACAGAGGTAGCCACAGCCGTGAACTACCGCACTGTACTGTGTCTGCTGCTAATATAGACTGGTTGATAAAGAGATAGTATACTCGTAACTAGTATGTATGTATAAAGAAAGAAAAAAAAACCACGGTTAGGTGGTATATACAATTATGGACGGGCTGCCGAGTGCCGACACAGAGGTAGCCACAGCCGTGAACTACCGCACTGTACTGTGTCTGCTGCTAATATATAGACTGGTTGATAAAGAGATAGTATACTCGTAACTAGTATGTATGTATAAAGAAAGAAAAAAAAACCACGGTTAGGTGGTATATACAATTATGGACGGGCTGCCGAGTGCCGACACAGAGGTAGCCACAGCCGTGAACTACCGCACTGTACTGTGTCTGCTGCTAATATATAGAATGGTTGATAAAGAGATAGTATACTCGTAACTAGTATGACTATAAAGAAAGAAAGAAAAACCACGGTTAGGTGGTATATACAATTATGGACGGGCTGCCGAGTGCCGACACAGAGGTAGCCACAGCCGTGAACTACCGCACTGTACTGTGTCTGCTGCTAATATATAGAATGGTTGATAAAGAGATAGTATACTCGTAACTAGTATGTATGTATAAAGAAAGAAAAAAAAACCACGGTTAGGTGGTATATACAATTATGGACGGGCTGCCGAGTGCCGACACAGAGGTAGCCACAGCCGTGAACTACCGCACTGTACTGTGTCTGCTGCTAATATAGACTGGTTGATAAAGAGATAGTATACTCGTAACTAGTATGTATGTATAAAGAAAGAAAAAAAAACCACGGTTAGGTGGTATATACAATTATGGACGGGCTGCCGAGTGCCGACACAGAGGTAGCCACAGCCGTGAACTACCGCACTGTACTGTGTCTGCTGCTAATATATAGACTGGTTGATAAAGAGATAGTATACTCGTAACTAGTATGTATGTATAAAGAAAGAAAAAAAAACCACGGTTAGGTGGTATATACAATTATGGACGGGCTGCCGAGTGCCGACACAGAGGTAGCCACAGCCGTGAACTACCGCACTGTACTGTGTCTGCTGCTAATATAGACTGGTTGATAAAGAGATAGTATACTCGTAACTAGTATGTATGTATAAAGAAAGAAAAAAAAACCACGGTTAGGTGGTATATACAATTATGGACGGGCTGCCGAGTGCCGACACAGAGGTAGCCACAGCCGTGAACTACCGCACTGTACTGTGTCTGCTGCTAATATAGACTGGTTGATAAAGAGATAGTATACTCGTAACTAGTATGACTATAAAGAAAGAAAAAAAAACCACGGTTAGGTGGTATATACAATTATGGACGGGCTGCCGAGTGCCGACACAGAGGTAGCCACAGCCGTGAACTACCGCACTGTACTGTGTCTGCTGCTAATATAGACTGGTTGATAAAGAGATAGTATACTACTAATATTATATATACTGGTGGTCAGGTCACTGGTCACTAGTCACACTGGCAGTGGCACTCCTGCAGCAAAAGTGTGCACTGTTTAATTTTAATATAATATTATGTACTCCTGGCTCCTGCTATAACCTATAACTGGCACTGCAGTGCTCCCCAGTCTCCCCCACAATTATAAGCTGTGTGAGCTGAGCACAGTCAGATATATATATACATTGATGCAGCACACTGGGCTGAGCAGTGCACACAGATATGGTATGTGACTGAGTCACTGTGTGTATCGTTTTTTTCAGGCAGAGAACGGATATATTAAATAAAACAAACAACTGCACTGTCTGGTGGTCACTGTGGTCGTCAGTCACTAAACTCTGCACTCTCTTCTACAGTATCACAGCCTCAGGTCAATCTCTCTCTCTCTCTCTCTCAACCCTAATCTAAATGGAGAGGACGCCAGCCACGTCCTCTCCCTATCAATCTCAATGCACGTGTGAAAATGGCGGCGACGCGCGGCTCCTTATATAGAATCCGAGTCTCGCGATAGAATCCGAGCCTCGCGAGAATCCGACAGCGTCATGATGACGTTCGGGCGCGCTCGGGTTAACCGAGCAAGGCGGGAAGATCCGAGTCGCTCGGACCCGTGAAAAAAAACATGAAGTTCGGGCGGGTTCGGATTCAGAGAAACCGAACCCGCTCATCTCTAGTAAACACTAATTCGACAAGTGGGAAGAACGGGAGAAGTGCAACATTACCCTTTGACAAAATCTACTGAAGTTAAGATTGGACCAATATGATGCTAAACCCTTTTCTTTTTTTTTCCTAGCAGCAGTGGCCCCTGATTAACTTAATCGACAAAGATTTTGTAAAATGTGAAATACATATATTGTACTCCCGCTCAGGAAGTACAAGGTATGTTAGATACCCTCAAAGACTAATGTTGCATTCCACTGTTCTAGATTCATGTCCATCACAGGTAGAGGAAATTATCTCACAAGATACCGGGTTCCCTCTGAACTTAGGATGGACAGGACACTGGATTGATGAATGAGGTAGTCCCAGTAGTGACACAGCATGCACAAGCTTTAAGGGGGGGTAGACCAAGTAGTTAATCAATTCCCCGTAGTGCCCAATCCAGTTGTAATTTTAATAAAATCCCCTCCACCTCTACAAACTTATCTGTCACCAACCTCTATTCTGTTTTTCTTCACAGTTTTCCTCTTCATCCTTTGCGTTCACACAGGGTGGTAAAATACATGGACCTGACTCCCCCAAGATTACGGGTGACACCCTGGGTATTGTCTCCCAAGCCCTGCATGACTGTTTACAGTCATTTCAGCCTGAGAGTGGGTCGGTGCTGATACAATATGTTGATGACTTGTTGTTATGCGCTGATTCATGTGAGTCGTCCCTGGCAGATACAAAGCAGTTTCTGTTTCGTCTCTTCCAAACAGGACACCAGGTATCAAGAGATAAACTACAGTTGTGTAGGACAAGGGTCAAATACCTGGGATGTAGTACTGGTACATGATTTGACAGTTCATACACCACATGCCGTATTGCTCCTTCAAAGTTCTGCCCGAACCCGGTATGTCTCATCAGTACGATGGCACCAGTATATTACTGCAGTGTGCCTTGTCATGCACAAAGGGTGGAGGAAGGATGAGAATACTGGTGAAGGAAAATTTTGTATAGACACTGATATGCATGATGGTATGGAATATCTAAATCAGACCTTTACTACAAGACCAGACATAAGTGACAGCCCGTTGATGATGCAGACCTGATATTTTCTTTTCCTTTTTCTCCTCTATAGATGGTTTTCTTTTCTTTTTTTGAGTTATGCTCATGGTACTCTATATTGCAAACACACAACAATTAAATTAAGATACAAATTTGTGTTCCCTACAGGAAAAGGAGGTCTGGAAAGCGAAGGGGTATGGTTAGGAGTCCTCAGGACTCTGGAGAGATGAACAAGGTAAGCCAATGGCCCCCAGGACGTATCTCCCAGGCCGAGTTGAGGCGGCATATGGTCTGACTCACCTAGGGTAAGGAAGGTATGTGCAAATTGGTAAGAGCATACTGGCGTGTACCAGGGTTCTCTTCTCAGGCAAGCAGGAAAGCAATGACCTGTCTTACTTGCATGAGGAAGAACATTTGGTAAGGTAATACTAACAGAGCCATCCCATATCCCTCCTGCAGACGGACCTATTCAGGTAATACAAATCGACTTCGTACAGTTAACACCCTTTAGGAATTTGAATTATGTATTGGTGTGCACTGATATTTTCTCAAACTGGGTAGAGGCATTTCCTGCCGCCATGGATACTGCTGTGTTTACCACAAAGAAAATTGTGCAGAAATTTGTGTATAGATATGGTACCCCTAGGAGTAGGAGCAAAGTGATAGCTTGAAACTGGACTATTGTGGTCATAGACACTGCCACTAGTGTTATGTTGCATCTGAACCACTCCCAGATCCTCGCTTAACGAATCACCCTCTTTGAAATTTTGTTGTTGGTTTTGGTTTTTGTTTTGTTTTTTGGAAGACAACCTCATGTCATGATTGATCCGCACAATGATCAGAAATACACAAATGAGGTGACGGTACAGTACCTTATTGAGATGAGCCAGCATTTGAGAACTTGACAAAAGAACTTGAAACTGTTGATTCCTGGTATGCCAAATACTGTTATGATTGAGAACCAAGAGACTGTGTGATTGTTCTTATGCTCAGGTTGCCTAATAGACAGGTGGGAAGGACTGTACCAAGTTATGTTGACAGCACGATCCCAGTGACAGTAGCCGAGAGAGAGACTTGGGTCCACGATTCCCATCGCAGGAAAGCCGGTAGTCCGGAAGGAACTCGTAAATGGAGTGAGATCGCAGAAGTATCACCAGAGAGTCTGTTATGTGAAGACTGAAAGGCGGCACTGTTGAACACTACCTGAGCATACTAAAAGATTACAGAAAGACCAGTCATTGTAATTGATTTGCTATGGACAAGATTTGTTTTGTTCTATCTTTCTTTTCTTTTTTTCCTCCCGCTGACAAACTTTTTTTTCAGGACATTCTATTTTTGTGAGGTTATTCATGTGGAGTCGAGTGTGGCACTGGAACTGGTTCTGGAGGAAGGAGTGATGTCTTTATAGGATCCCAGGATCAGCCTATCACTTTGTTAAAGCCAGAGAAAAATCAAAGGTCTAGTTGTTACGGAGTTCGGAGGTAACGTGATAGGCTATTGTCTGAGGAATACTCTATTTTGTAGTTATTGTGACACTATAATTGAAGATGAGTGCATCCAGAGATGTCAGTCTAGCAATAAGGCAGCATTTGACAGATATCCCTTGAGTGAATACCACTCACTAGTGGGTAAGGTTTTAGACCAAACGGAATGTTGGATGTGCTCACAGGTACCTCTTAAACCAAAATGATGCAGGATTACTGCCATATTCTTTAGAGTTAGGTGAGGTACTTGAATTACACGGAAGGGGGAGGGGACCGGTGGACAAAGAATATAATGTAACTAGTCCCCCTAGTCATAAGATCCACCAGTACAATAGATAAATACCTGGTATGTTTAAATCTCACCAATTTCAGGAAATCAGGAAATTGGGAGGTAATCAGGAACAATCAGACAATGGCTATTCACACATAGCAGATAAAGAGCGCATTAATATATGTGGAAGAAAGGTTTATGAGTGGCTCTCCCCGAACTCCGAAAGTTTATGTTATCTAGGAAGGACACTACAAATAACCCTTGTTCAATGATGAAATAGACCTAGCATACGTTCCAGAAATGGAAACAATGTTCAGAAAATGATAGGAATATATACCATGAAAATTTTATATGTCTCTTTCACGATTTGTTTGTGTTTTTTCCCTCTACCCAGCAGAACCTCTATTGAATCTGAACATCAGTGTACAAAGACGTAGGTACATGTATGTGTGAAACGTTTGTTCAAATCAGCATAGCACTAGCACTGTCCATAGCACTGCTGGCCATAGCACTGTCCCAGCATACTCTATAGGTTGAATGTCGTCCCACGCCCAACCAGTGGTCCCGTGACCGCGAGTGCATATTGAGGATGTCTTGTCCTCCTCCCTGTCTTCCCCAAATATAGCCAAATGTCTGATTTGCGAAATGAATACATACTTGTGTCTAGGTCACCGATTATTGTTTGTAATAGTTTTCTTCTGTTAATAATTTATGGATTTATGGCAGTTATTGTTTACTGCCAACGGGTGGACTGTCGAAGTCAAAAATATTACATAGAGAGAGCATCCAAACTCCACACATTATGAGTCGCTATGCTTGCAAATACGCACAGCGTGCACAGCAATATATGGTAACATACGCATTTAAACAGACATGCCACAAATATATATTCAACACATATTTCATACAGCACATACATTAAATATATCAAGCACTAGACATTATAAGGTTTTAAATTACATAATGGAGTATAACATCATGTATGTGTATTGTTGGAGTGGAGCAAGATGGACATGTCGTGCTTGGTGTCAAAGTAATCGGATTAATGAGTGAATTCATTTGATGCCTGTGGTTAAGTTGTAGCTCATTGCAACAATTAGTTATGATCAAATGTAGGAATATAAAGCCCCAATTCTAATGACAAAGAACATTCCAAAAGACAGCATGTGTGGCCAGGAAACCAGAGGCCAGCCCTTTGATGTCTTCTTCAAGGCTGGACATTGCTTGCATATGAACTAACCAATGACTCATCATGAATGAGAAGTTCCCTCCCCTGGACCAATAACAGAAGCCCTATACTCCCCCAACATACTCAGTGTATAGCTGATCCCACACACAAGAGCTTCCTGTTTTTCCTGGGTGCTGATCGAGATGGTGTTTTGGTGATACTCTGCTGCTGTTAGCTGGTGTTGAGGCAGAGCTAACGATGGAGGAGATGGAGCGATTAGTGCATAAAGTGCATTGAGGGAGATGGTAATTGTCTGCTGGCTGTGTCTGTAATGGATTAGATTGTAATAACTGCTTCTTGTGTAAATTGTAACCAGGTAACTATTTATATACTGTACATGTGATATATTGTATACATATCCTTTTAATAACAAATATATACATCAATGAGCATTGGAACTCAGAAATGTGTGCGTGTACTTGTTTTCTCTTAAGGGATGTAGTGTTTGCGATGTACAGCGCACTTTTATCGTATATGGTAATAAGATGCGCCTTGCATCCGCAACTTATATTAGTGCTGGCATTTTAGATAATTGTTAGAAAAATAATTTGACTCTTACATTTCCCATGTTCTTTGTTGTGTAGTGAACATGCAGTGTAAGACTTTCATGTAATATTTGTTGAACCTTTAAGCAATACAAAAGGGATATTTGCTCTTCACAAGTACTATTGAATTTAAATTACAGACATAATATTGAATTTAGACACTCTAAAGGTGCATACACACTAGGCGACGTGCTCTATGAGCGACGTCGCCTAGTGTTTCCCCCTCCCGGGCTGCGTGGCCGACGACCAGTCGTACATACACAATGAGCGATACGACTGTTCATGTCGCTCAGTGATGTCACGCAGCAGCCGGGTCATGCAGGCAGCTCCTGGACGACAGTCCAGACTGAGCATGCATGCGCAGCTGACAGAGAGGGTCGTTGCCGCACATTGCTCGTCACTGGAGGCATACACACCTGCCAGGAAAATTCAGCAGGGTCGCACATCGCTCGTCACTGGAGGCATACACACCTGCCAAGAAAATTAGCAACGTTGCTCAGGAAGGGGTTAAATGAGTGATGTTGCTCATTTTCTCGGCAAGTGTATATGCACCTTAAGTTAATTTTTCCTAGATGTACTGCGCTTTGTAGTGTTGTTGGGCTGGCCTGGGGCTAAACATAGGCTCTGGCATTTAAAGTAAACAGGCCCACCTCACGTCAGCACCTGGGTCCTGGCATAGCCTTCTCCCCTTACTATTCCCAACTACTCCTACTTCTTAGTCTATGCCCTTAAAAATATATTTAATATTAGAACAACATACGAATGTACCTCATTCTCTGTTTTAAAATACACAACATAGCTCATCCTAGGACATTTGGCACTTCATTGGTGTAGGTCATGGACACAGGTGTTGGAAGATGGTGGGCAAGAGGACAAACCCCCCCCCCCCCAAACAAAAAAATAAAGTAAAATAAAACTAATAAAACATTTTTTTTGAGAGGCACCAGTCAATGTGGGATGGAGATAATCCCCATTCTGTCTGCTCCCCCTTCACCCTTTTTATAGCCTTCTACGTCCCCCTCCAGGGCTCTCCTCTGCCCTGCACCCAGCTCCAACCCCTACAGTCAGTGTGTGGCTGGTTTCAGTGGACTGGCCCCTCCTCTGGGACCAGCACTGTGCCCTTCTCACCTCCCATTTCATATGTTCTTTGCCCTGTCCTTTCTTCCTCACCTCGCAGCACCACCCTGATAGATATATACAGATCTATATTTATATAGATTTTTTTCTATCTCTCAGGCAGGTGGTGCAGCGGGTTAGTTCAGCTGCACCTGCGAGGGCGACATTCAGCAATTTAGGGACTCCAAAATTAAATTGTATCTGGTCACACACACAAAGAAAAAGGGAACGCAGTTTCCTATTTGACCAAGCTCTAGATTAGCAATTGTAGAGGATGAGATAGTGTTCACTTTAGGAATTGTTTAGGGCTGTGGTGCTAAACACAGAGGAGGACACATCTGTGCACACTAAAGCAAAGCCGTAATTACACATTTTGGTGCCCTGTGTACATAAATAGCATGGGTACCCTCCATAAAAGAAGCAAGGTTAGCGTGCAAAAAAAAAATGTGACTAAGGGTCTCGCTGGGAAGGGGAGTGACCTCACAATAGTACCCCTCAATTCAAATTATGCCTCACAATAGTGACCCTTTGTGACATTACACCACACAGTAGTGTTCCTTGGTCACATTACACCACACAATAGTATCCCTTATTCAAGTTACATTGACATTACGTCACACAGTACTGCCCCTTATTCACATTATGTCACACAGTAGAGCCCATTCATGTTACACAACACAGTAGTACCACTTGCATACATTATGCCACACAGTAGTAGTGCCCCTTATAACACATGCCACACAGTAATGCACTTTACAAATTATACCATGTAGTAGTAGTGTCCCTTTTACATTATGCCACACAGTAATGCCCTATACAAATGATGTCACACAGTAGTAGCGCCACTTATAACATTATGACCTACAGTAAAGCCCACAGCAGCCTCTTACCTACCCCTATGTCCCTACAGCAGTCTTTTGCCTCCCCCCTCATTTGACAGCAGCAGCAGCAGCAGGTGTAGATGTGGTGCTGGGCTTGGCAGGCATACATAGAGACTCACTTTCATGCCAGCTAGGCCTCTCCATCCATGCACATAGCTGCCTGGTCAGCAGAAGACCCTGGCATGACATCTCAGGAACATAATAACATGGGCCTCAGTCCTGGCTACAGAGCCCCAGAGGGTAGAAGTATGCTTTGCAACTTTCCAGCTGCCTCCACTCCCCTCTTGTGCCTGCTCTGGGCTATAATTAGCCCCAAACTAACCAGTACTCTGCAGGACAGCTATACAAGGGGGGTAAGTTTATGGGGGGAGTATAGAAATTTATACATCTATCTGTCAGGTAGGTGGAGTGGCAGGTTAGTCCAGCTGCCCCTGGGGGGGGGGGGGGGGCAACATTCAGCAATTTAGGGACACCAAAATGGAATTCTATGTTTGTTCACCCACCATAAAATCGTCCTACACAAAAAAAAGGGAAGGCATTTTTCCATTTGAACAAGCTCTAGATTAGCAATTGTAGAGGATGAGATAGTGTTCACTGTAGGAATTGTTTCTCCACGTTTCTCATTGCTTAATAAATAGACAATAGAAGGTAATTCTTAGAAATCATCTAATATAGGCATGTCCAAACTGCGGCCCTCCAGCTGTTGAGAAACTACACATCCCAGCATGCCCTGACACAGCTTTAGCATTCTCTGACAGCAAAACTGTGTCAGGGAATGCTGGGATATGTAGTTTCACAACAGCTGGGGGGCCGCAGTTTGGATATGCCTGATCTAATACCAATGAGTGGAGGAAGAAGGCCTCTCTATTTTTGTCTTGTTTGACCCTAAAGGTTACAACCATCTTCAGCATGAATAGAATCTAGAGTACTTAAAGCCTCAAAGGGCTGTCCTTATTGGGTCCTGGTGACGCAGGCTTTTTTTTTCTAATTTCGTTGGCAAGGTAGAAGGAAATGATGCCTCCACAAAAGCATTCTCCGAGCCTAAGCCATAATTTTTCGATATGGTTTAGATTGGTTCACGGGTAGTGCATGTTATATACATACGGGGATGGATTTAAGGGTGGGCTAGCAGGGATATTGCCCGGGCACTGCGTCGTTGGGGCACAGCCCCAGTCACCCTGCCAGCGCTGCCAACATTAGATTACTGTCACCCTGACATTGATTACAGTCACCAAGACCATCACCATTAGGTTCGTTTACTGCAGTGCCGGCCACCATCTACTTACCCATCGGCTCTCCAGGGAGGCGCAACCTCTGACATGCGCCTTCTCTACACTCATGCACGGAGAGGAAGAGGAGCATGCAGGCTGTCCAAGTAGAACGAATTTGGAGGGAGTGAGATCTTAAGGTGACAATAGGAGGCTTGCATTTCAGTAGGCATAATGCTGCAGTGACAGAAGGCTGTAATAATGTGGGGCAGGATGGTGGAGTGACAGTGGGTAGGACTCTGGCGTGACGGGGCAGAATGCTAGAGTGGGTGTTTTGTCACTTTTCTGCCACAAATAAGCCCCATTAGTGTACCACATCCCCTTCCATGGCTCACTGTTTGAATAGGAGGAATTCACTACCACACTTTGAACTAGAGTCTTATAGTTTCATAAAAAATGGGGCATGTATATAGATTCTTTGGATTCCACCACAAAATCACATACAGTATATTCAAGTTATTTGAGACCACTACCTGGTACTTACTCTGCACACTTGAATAATTTAATCACTTGCACTGAGCCTAGGGGGAGAGTGGGAAGGATTGGGATGTTTATGTTTATCTAATTCTTGTTGACCTTATTGTGTATGTAGTACCAGGATTATATGTCTTTGCCGTGAACCAGTCTGTTACAATTTTATTGTCTCAAAATTATTAGGGAAAAAAAAATATCTCGACAATGGATATGTAATTAATATTATTTTTTAATTATGTAAGAGGTTGGCATTAGGAACAGTGATGTAGCCCTACAAACATCTAGTGCTGGCAGCCAATTAGTACTGGGTTACTTTATGTGGATATACAGTAAGAGGAAAGTTTGTAGTGAAGTATGGGTAATGTTCTCTCACAATTACAGTGTCAGCCACACTAGTTGAGTAGGGCTTTGATGAGTAGTTTGGGGATAGCCTAAAAAACGGGCTTGACTATAATTGTTTATACAATGGGATTGGAAGGGGGGCTAGCATAAGTGGTGCATTAGGTCAGTATAGAAAGATCTCGCATCTAAAAGGCACAGTCATATTTAAATTAATGTACAGTATATTAACCATGGAAATAGTAATAGCAATGTGTACTTACATATTAACATAATTTAAAATAAACACAAAAATCCTGAGTAGAACTAGGGCTAAGATCTACTGTAGGCAGTAATGTAATGGTTAATATAACTTTGATTTAGAGTGCAAAGGTACTACCAAGCTGATGGCAGAGGAGAGTGGCAGCAAAAATCCTGAGCTCCCACATCCCTCTTATTAAACTCACTCTCCCTGCCCTTTCCTGCTAGTCCTTTTACCCCATCCACCTCCCTTACACCCTTACTTACCCTCTGCTGTGACTGGGTAGACGCCGCGGAGCCGGGGAGTGTTGTAAAATACTCCTGCGGGTTGCTGCATACTGTTACTCTGCAGCCGAGGCCTCGATTTACAAGCCTACCCAGGGAGAGAACCGGAAGGGCCCAAATCACGCGGACGCTGGCCGTGGCGCGTCGGCCGGAGACCCGCTAACACGGCCACCAGCGCAGCTGGACCCGCTGTTGGATGCCGAGCCCCTGCACACCCGGTGGAGACCTCCACGCGCACTGCGGCCCACTCACACCCCGAGGCCGGGGCTCTCTATTTCTGAGACTGCCTGGAGGGAGATCCGGGGGTCTTGAAGCTGCGGGATCTTGCCTTGGCGCCCCTACTGGGCTGTATGCTGACAAAGTCACCCCTGTCACTGGTCCTGCCACTCCCCGCCGAGACCCTTGTGTCCCTGCTGAAAACACTGGACCGCATATACACTCCTCCTGCAGTTGTGACATCGGTGCACCACCCAGGTAACCCCTCGGCTGAGGGACCTTTTTACACCTGCTGCTTCAGGTTTCATGCTGATGACTGCCTTGGATTGTTACATATGAGGGCTGTATTGCGCTTTATCCCCAGCCTGCCTGCTACAGTGTGAATACCTGCTGCTACCGCTGCTACAACAACAGCTATTCTGATACTACCCCCTAACTCCTCTGGCCCTTCTGCTGATTATTTCACCCCACTTGTTCCTAACACGAATCCATGCAGCCCCCCGCAAATATGTGACATTCACTCTCGCCCACCTACGCATATGCCATGCTGAATACAGACTAATGCCGACTACTCTTAAGCTGTTGCCCAATGGGATGTAGCCTGTTGTTTTTTCTTTTTTTCTTCTTCCCCATGTGACCTCATCATTACCTGCTCCTTGCATGCGGTGACTCCTACTGTACAATTGAGCCCTCCATTGCCCGCTTATTCTTATGGAAAAATTTCTTGTACCCATCTCGATGTCTGTTGCTGGCTCCGCCTCCACAACCCGAGACAATACTGTGTGGGGACACTCCTCTGATTCAGATTGCTCCGTCACCCGTTCCAGATCTTTACAAAAACGCAAATCCGTTCCAGCTAGTAAGCCTTCCAAAATGAAACCTGCGGATATTGCGGCGGTGTTAGGCCCCCTGCTGGATGACAAACTGGCGGGCCTTAGGGAAGCTATTGATTCTACTCTGTCTAAATTAACTCAACATTCTGGCCGCCTAGATGATGTCGAACAGAGGGTGTCTACCCTGGAGGATGATTTGCATACGGCACAACTTACCATTACTTCACAGCAAAAAGATATTTCAGATCTGACCCAAAAGCTAGATGATTTGGAGAATCGCGGACGCAGAATTAACCTCCATGTGGTGGGTATTCCCGAATCAGTCAAAGGTAATGAATTACTTGACCTTCTCTCCAACTGGATACCACAACAATTGGCTATATATTGGATATAGCTATCGAGTGGGCGCATAGAATTTGCCCTGAACGTATTGCCGGCCCCAATCCTCCATGGTTCAACCCCTTCCCGCTCGCTGGGACGGGCAGGGGCCCTGCCTTATCCTTAATTTATATTTCCTTGCATTCCCGTCTGAAGGTATAGGCTGATATAGCTGTCCCTGTTCCTGTTTCGCCCACCGCCATGGGGGATACTTCACTTCTCACCTTAAATATAGTGTCATGAAATGTGGAGGGCCTTAATACTCCAGTGAAACGTAAGAAAGTACTCTCGCACCTCCACCGCTTGACCCCCCACATCACCTTTTTACAGGAAACGCATTGGCTAGATGATCCCCGTAAAGCCTTGCGTGCCCCCTGGATTGGAGATTGTATCTTGGCCCCTTATTCTAATTAAACCAGGGGAGTTGCCATTATTTTTCACAAGTCTTTACAATACTCGATACGCAGGAAATTTCTTGATCCTGATGGGAGATTTATTTTATTGGACGTGATAATTGATAATGTCTTGTATACTCTCCTTAACTTATATGCCCCGAATGTTTCTCAACAGGATTTTTTGCAGTTATTCTACAGAAAATTCTATCTTGGGGGAGCTCAAATCTAATTCTGGGAGGAGATTTTAACACGGTCATCGATCCGTCCATGGACAGGTCTGGGGTAAGTAATCCATCCTCCAGATCTCGCTGTGATCTCTCTTCCCTCTGCTCGCAGCTCTCTCTCTCTGACCCTTGGCGTATACATCATCCACTGCTCCGTGACTACTCCTTTTATTCTCACCCCCACTCTACACACTCTGGTATTGACTATATTTTCCTATCCCGACATCTTTTCCCTAAAGTCACTCACACCTCGATCAAAAATATTATTATCTCAGATCATGCCCCTATTATGATTTCTCTCAAGCTTGCGTTGCCTCAATGTTTTTCCAAATGCTGGCGATTCCCTGCTTATCTTATACACTCGGAGGACTTTCTCCTACATCTTAGACATACTTGGCACACCTACGTTTCTGATAATCTGGCCCAGGCGGAGGATGTCTCGCTGTTCTAGAGCGCCTCTAAAGCTGTTATCCGGGGCCATATTATCTCGTATGTCACTTCTAAACGCAAAGTATTTACCTTTCGCCTACACGAATTGAGTTCCATTCTCACCTCTACTTATAGAACATATAAGCGCCACGACACCCCTGCACACAAAGAGGCATACCTGACCGCCAAACAAATATATGATACTTTCCTGACAGAGCAGGCCCAGACATGATATGACTACCAACGGAATAAATATTTTAGATGGGGAAATAAATCGGGCAGACTCCTGGCAAACCTCGCTCGGGGACCCCGTACATGTACATGGGTTGAGGCGGTTAAATCTTCGGAAACTATTGTATCAGATCCGACAGCTATATGCGCTGAATTTATGCAGTTTTATAAATCTCTATATACTGCAGAGCCGGATGACATAGAGGTAGGTCATTCCTTTTTGCTTGATGCTCAGCTTCCTGTCCTCCCTCAAGATGACAGGGACCTTCTTGAGGCATTTATAACTGAGGAGGTATGCGCAACTATCAAATCTTTACCAAACGGCAAGAGCCCAGGCCCTGATTGCTTTGGGGCCGAATATCATAAACTACTTGGAGCTGAACTCATACCTACTCTAGTCAAATTATATAACCATATCTTTACCTCTGGGACCAAACCACTGTATTTCAATGAAGAGTGGATAATCGTAATACCCAAAACGGGTAAAGATCCCTACCTCGTGGGTTCCAATCGCCCTATCTCACTTCTCAACCAAGACTTCAAATTGCTTAACAAACTAATGGCCAACCGCCTACAGTCCTGTTTACCTCATCTCATTTCCCCGGCTCAAGTAGGCTTTATTAAGGGCAGACAATCAGTACAGGGTATCAGATCGGCAATAGCAGCTATTTCTCATACCCGCCTTCATAATCTGGAGGATAATATTCTTATTAATTTAGACGCCGAAAAAGCCTTTGATAAAATAGCTTGGCCACATCTTTCTAGAGTGCTTTCCCACCAGCAATTCGGTACTATTTTTTTTAGTCTTATGTGGCCCTCTGCACTGCCCTGCTGGCCCAGGTGATAGTTAATAATGTGGCCTCACTTCATTTTCTCTTGAGAGAGGTACCAGGCAAGGCTGCCCTCTCTCCCCTTTGCTTTTTAATTTGGCATTGGAACCCTTTATTCGCTATGTCCAGCTGTTGCCTGGGTTTCGGGGCATTGTCATTGGGGATCGCGAGCTCAAAGTTATAGCCTTCGCAGATGACCAACTTATATTTACCTCAGACCCTAAACGATCCCTCCCCGTATTGATAGAGGCAATTGACAGATTCTCGTCTATTGCTGGTTTCTCTATTAACTTTGCCAAGTCAGAAGCCCTGGCTATATTTGGACAGGCACGACTGGGTTGGGTTAGACCCTTCCCATTTAGATGGGCCCCCTCGCATATCACATTTTTGGGAGTGGCTCTACCACAACATCTTTCCACTCTCTATTCACGTAATATTACCCCGATTATACATAAAATCCGTGATGAATTTAGCCTCTGGCAAAACCTCCCCCTTAATGTATTAGGAAGATACAATTTTTTTAAAATGGCAAGTTTCCCAAAGCTCCTGTATATTCTGCAAATAACTCCCATTCTTCTTACTAATTCTGACCTTTCTTTGCTCAATAACCTGCTCTCCAAGTTTATATGGAACCATAAACGACCCAGAATAAGTCTTAAAAAAAAGTCGCAGTCTGTATGCCAAGGAGGTGTGAATCTACCTAACATTAAACAATATAATTTAGCTTGCCTGCTTCGCTTTGCCATGGATTGGCTCAGTGGAAATGATATATTCACAGATACCAAGTTAGAATCTCAGCTTTGTACTCCCCTCTCCCTTGGATACCTTTTACATGCCCGCCCCTCTCAACTAAAATCTCCCCAATTTGATAATTTACTATTGTCTTCCACTTTTAAGGCATGGAAAATGGTTAGAAAAGCTCTTGGTCTTAATTATTATTATTCAGTATCCCTACCCTTACTCGGGAACTTGGAGTTCCAGAATGGTGCTGCTTCTTTGCCCTTTAGTGCTTGGTACTCCTCTGGTTTAATAACTTTACGTAAGCTGATGACACCTTCACGCACTCCTTTACCTTTCCCGGAGGCCATTGAGAAATATAGGATCTCACCTCTGCATGGATTCCACTATTCTCAGGCCATACACTATCTTATGTCCGTTCTCCCCCCACCTTAAGGAACGAGACTTTATCAACCCTATAGACTCTCTCCTACGTTCCAATTGCTACTCCATATCTGTTAGGCGCGGCAGTGCGTCCGCTCGCTGACAGAGCAGCGGTCATGGGCGCCGTGCCTCTCTTCTTGTTTCTTCTGCATGGCGCCTAGCAACGCCGGGACGCTAGGCGCGCGCAAGCCGCCGGCTCCCTGGCAACGCTAGGACGCCGTGCGTGCAGGGCCGCCGGGTCCTTAGCAATGGGGACGCCACAGGCGGACCGCGTTCCCCGTTGCACTAATCAGCATTCACCTGTTTTCCCCTGCTCGTGCAGCAAAGCAGCTGCACGGCATTTGTTCATTAGCCTTTGTGTTTCAATTGGAGGGTCCCCTGTTATATGCCTCCTCAGTGCCTCACACTAACGCCGGTGATAGCTTCCTGCATGCTGCTCATGTTTGGTGAACGTCTGTTCTTCGTCTGTCGTATCCAGTCCGTCCTGCTCCCTGAGTTCCTGTATCTTGGAGTTCGTTACCCAGTCCTGGGAATCCTTCTGGTCCTCATTTACCTGTGGCAGTCGGTTGGGGTTCTCACCCGGGTTTCGTGAGTGGCGGCCTTGCCGCGTGTTGCGGCCTAGGCCGCTTTAGTATTGTTTTGTTTGTACTGGAGCATTTCGGAGGTTTCCGCTTCCATTGTCCTCCCCGGAGCTCGGCTGTGCCGTGTAGGGGAGTGGACAAGTGGTATCTTTGGTTGTCCTTTTCCTTGGCGGCAAGCCGCGCATACTTTTTTGTTTTAGGTTAGCCAGTAGCCCCTGGCCTTGTTGTTTCAGTTAGAGGGCCCCTTGTTATTACCCTGTCTCAGTTCACTCTTTGTCTCTCCTTAAGACCTGAGGGGGCATCGGAGTTGGGCAGACTTAATCCGCCCTTCAAACGCGGCTGCCATGGGCCCAAGAAACCATAGTCTCGCAAGAGTGAATTGACAGCACGGGTAAAACAACGGAGGTAGGGTGCCAGAGGCTATTCCCATTCCGTTTCCCTTTTCCCTGCATTACATCCTGCCGCTCTGAACTACTGTATAAGATCTCTCCAGTCCTGAGCCTCCAGGTAGTAACATTTCCCATTCCGTTTCCCTTTCCCAGCATTACGTCCTGCTGCTCTGGACTACTGTATAAGATCTCTCCAGTCCTGAGCATCCGGGTCGTAACATTATCACCGGCCAATATAAAAAAAAAAAAAAGGGTTTTATTTTTTGTATTGGTGGGCCTAGAAATTTGTCCTCAGGAATCCAGCAGGGTTAGGTCCAAATCCCAGTCAGCTTTTGGCCAACCAGATTCAGGAGTTAACTCAGATGGTTCAGGATCTTTCTTTTCGGGTGAGATCGCAGGAAGATCTTTTGCGAGCCTCCCCGAGTGTGGTTCCTGAACCGAAGATGCATTTACCTGATCGTTTTTTGGGTAGTCGGAAGGATTTTTTTAATTTTAAAGAAGCTTGAAAGCTTTATTTTCGTTTAAAGCCTCGTTCTTCCGGTACTGAGTCCCAACGGGTCGTGATTGTCATATCTTTACTCCAAGGTGATCCACAGACCTGGGCTTTTGGGCTAAAATCAGATGATGCTGCCTTGCTATCAGTAGACGCCTTTTTTAAATCCTTAGGCCTTTTGTATGATGACCCTGATAGAGAAGCATCAGCTGAGAGCCATCTGCGTGCTCTAAAGCAAGGGAAAGGTCCAGCAGAAGCATATTGTACCGAGTTTCGCCATTGGTCGAACGACTGTGGCTGGAATGACCCGGCCCTGCGCAGTCAGTTTCGCCTCGGTTTGTCTGAAATTATTAAAGACAGTCTCCTTCAGTACCCCGCTCCTGAGACTCTAGACAAACTCATGGAGCTTGCCATTAAAATTGATCGTCGTCTCCGAGAGCGGAGGGCTGAAAGAGGAACAACTTTTAGGCCTAGTCCATGTGTATACACTTTTCCTGAGGACGTCGAGGAGCCCATGCAGATGGGTTTCTCCCGGCTGTCCCCGGGAGAAAGGACCAGAAGGTTAAAATCTGGTCTCTGTTTGTATTGTGGTGGCAAGGGACATATCGCACGTAGTTGCCCGAATAAATCGGAAAACGCTTTGACCAAGTGAATGGTGAGGGGGTTCACTTAGGTCTGCAGTTAATCTCCTCTAAAGATTCTTTATAAGTTCCGGTACAGATTTCCTTTGGCAGCCTCAGTTCGTTGGTGTCGGCCTTCGTCGACAGTGGAGCTGCAGGAAATTTTATGGATTTAGCTTGGGCTAAGGCTTTAGGCGTTCCACAGATACCCTTAGATAGACGTATCACCATGCACGGCTTGGATGGGGGTCCGCTTTCCAATGGGGTTATTACTCACTGCACACCTCCAGTATTGCTGACAGTGGGGGCCCTACATTCAGAAGAAATAGAATTTTACCTTACACATTGTCCGGCAGTTCCAGTAGTTTTGGGTCACCCCTGGCTTGCCTTTCATAATCCCACCATAGATTGGCGGTCTGGGGAGATTTCCCCTTTTTGTTGCAAGGAGTGTATTTCCCATCCAGTTCGGGTTGCGGCTGTTACTCAAGAATCTATTCCTTTGGAATATCAGGATTTTGCCGATGTTTTTTCCAAAGGAAACGCGGACGTTCTGCCTCCCCATCGGTCCTATGATTGTGCTATTGACTTAATTCCAGATGCCACTTTACCTAAGGGGAGATTATATGCCCTGTCTGGGCCAGAAACCACGGCTATGGATAATTACATTCAGGAGAGCCTGAAAAAAGGTTTCTTTAGGCCCTCGAAGTCTCCATTGAGTGCAGGGTTCTTTTTTGTTGAGAAAAAAGATGGGTCGCTTAGACCATGTATTGACTTTCGGGCTCTGAATAAAATTTCTGTTAAGAACACCTATCCCTTGCCATTAATTTCAGTGCTCTTTGATCAGTTACGCTCTGTCGTCATCTTCTCTAAGATCGATCTTAGAGGAGCTTATAACCTCATCCGAATAAGATCTGGGAATGAGTGGAAGACGGCTTTCAGCACTCAGTCAGGTCATTATGAATACCTGGTGATGCCATTTGGGCTGTCTAATGCGCCTGCGGTATTTCAAGACCTTATTAATGATGTGCTTCGTGACTTTCTTGGGAAGTTTGTAGTCGTTTATTTAGACGACATCTTGATCTACTCCGAGTCTTTGGAACAACATGTTTCCCATGTGCGTCTGGTTCTTCAAAAGCTACGGGAGAATCATTTATATGCTAAACTTGAGAAATGTGATTTCCACATCACGGAAGTGTCTTTTTTGGGGTATATTATTTCTCCCCAGGGGTTTTATATGGAACCGAAAAAACTCCAGGCCATCCTTAATTGGGCGCAACCCACGAATTTAAAAGCAATTCAGCGCTTTTTAGGGTTTGCAAATTATTATAGGTGTTTCATTCATGCCTTTTCTGATTTGGTCGCTCCAATTGTAGCCTTGACTAAAAAAGGAGCAGACCCTTCCAATTGGTCGCCAGAAGCTGAGTCTGCCTTTCTGGCCTTGAAGCAGGCCTTTGTCTCGGCTCCTATTCTCAGACATCCTAACCCGGAGCTCCCCTTTATAGTCGAGGTAGATGCCTCAGAGGTTGGAGTGGGGGCTATCCTTTCTCAGGAAGATCCGGAGTCTCAGAAGTTACACCCTTGTGCCTTCATGTCCAGGAAATTCTCTTCCGCAGAATCCAACTATGATGTTGGTAATCGAGAATTGTTGGCAGTTAAATGGGCTTTCGAGGAATGGAGGCATTGGCTGGAAGGTGCTAGGCATACCATTACAGTGTTTACTGACCATAAGAACCTGCAATATATTGAGTCAGCTAAACGACTTAATGCTCGGCAGGCACGTTGGGCATTGTTTTTCACTCGTTTCAGGTTTATTATCGCCTTCAGGCCCGGTTCCAAGAATACGAAAGCTGACGCCCTGTCACGTTTTCTTCCAGTTCACAATAACCATCCTGCCACCACCCCCATTGTTCCATCATCTATCATCCGGGCAGGCCTCACACAGGATTTATTTACACAGCTGGTCCAACTTCAACAGCAGGCTCCCAAAGCTACTCCTGCTGATCGTCTTTTTGTCCCTGAATTTCTGAGAGGCTCTGTTCTAGCTGAGTTCCATGACAACAAAGTGTCTGGTCATCCAGGTATCACTAAGACCTTGGAACTAGTATCTCGTTCGGTGTGGTGGCCTAGTCTCTCTAAAGATGTTAAAGAATTTGTCCGTTCCTGTCAGGTTTGTGCTCAGTTCAAGGTTGCCTCTAGCCATTCCTCTCAGGCCATGGTCACATATATCCATGGATTTCGTGGTGGACCTTCCTCTTTCTGCGGGCCTTCGAGTCATTTGGGTGGTGGTAGACCGATTTAGTAAAATGGCTCATTTCATTGCTCTCCCCCGGTTACCCTCTGCTCAAGGGTTAGCAGTTTTGTTCCTCCGCCATGTGTTCAGGCTCCATGGTTTACCCACGGATATTGTCTCTGATCCGCAATTCATCGCACGATTCTGGAAACGTTTTTATGCCTCATTGAATATGAAACTTTCTTTAACATCTGGATATCATCCCCAGTCTAACGGACAAACTGAACGTGTAAATCAGTCATTAAAACAGTACTTACGGTTATATTCGGCCAAACTTCAGAATGATTGGTCTGAATTTCTGCCGTTGGCTGAGTTTGCTTATAATAACTCTTGTCATTCCTCCACCAAGGAGTCTCCGTTCTTTTCAGTGTTGGGTTTCCATCCTAGAGCAAATTCTTTTTACCCTCATGTTCCAGTCTCTTTGTTGACCTTAACTTCCTGTCTTAGAATTATTTGGAGAAAAGTTCACCTTGCCCTCAAGAAGGCTGCCTTCCGAGAAAAGATTTTTTCGGACAGGTCCCGACGCCCATGCACGTTTAAGGTGGGAGATAAGGTGTGGTTGTCAACCCGCAACATCAGGCTCCGACAGCCCTCGGCTAGATTAGGACCCAAATTTATTGGACCGTTCCTTATCATTAAAAAGGTCAACCCAGTTGCTTTTCGATTACGTTTACCGAGATCACTAAAGATTGGCAATACGTTTCACTGTTCCCTTCTGAAACAGTATTTTTGCTCCAGGAGATTTCTTCGGAGGGCTTCCCGGAGTAGACTTCCGGTGAATGTGCAGGGGCAGCAGGAGTACTTGGTGGAGAAGGTTTTAGATTCTAAGATGTCTCGGGGCCGACTTTATTTTTTGGTCCACTGGAAAGGCTATGGCCCTGAAGAAAGGTCTTGGGTGTTGGATAAAGACTTACATGCTTCAAGACTTAAGAGGGTATTTTTTCAGGAGTTTCCTCAGAAACCCGGCTCTAGGGGTTCTGTAACCCCTCCTCAGAGCAGCGGTCATGGGCGCCGCGCCTCTCTTCTTGTTTCTTCTGCACGGCGCCTAGCAACGCCGGGACGCTAGGCGCGCACAAGCCGCCGGCTCCCTGGCAACGCTAGGACGCCATGCGTGCAGGGACGCCGGGTCCTTAGCAACGGGGACGCCACAGGCGGACCGCGTTCCCCGTTGCACTAATCAGCATTCACCTGTTTTCCCCTGCTCGTGCAGCAAAGCAGCTGCACGGCATTTGTTCATTAGCCTTTGTGTTTCTATTGGAGGGTCCCCTGTTATATGCCTACTCAGTGCCTCACACTAACGCCGGTGATAGCTTCCTGCATGCTGCTCATGTTTGGTGAACGTCTGTTCTTCGTCTGTCGTATCCAGTCCGTCCTGCTCCCTGAGTTCCTGTATCTTGGAGTTCATTACCCGGTCCTGGGAATCCTTCTGGTCCTCATTTACCTGTGGCAGTCGGTTGGGGTTCTCACCCGGGTTTCGTGAGTGGCGGCCTTGCCGCGTGTTGCGGCCTAGGCCGCTTTAGTATTGTTTTGTTTGTACTGGAGCATTGCGGAGGTTTCCGCTTCCATTGTCCTCCCCGGAGCTCGGCGGTGCCGTGTAGGGGAGTGGACAAGTGGTATCTTTGGTTGTCCTTTTCCTTGGCGGCAAGCCGCGCATACTTTTTTGTTTTAGGTTAGCCAGTAGCCCCTGACCTTGTTGTTTCAGTTAGAGGGCCCCTTGTTATTACCCTGTCTCAGCTCACTCTTTGTCTCTCCTTAAAACCTGAGGGGGCATCGGAGTTGGGCAGACTTAATCCGCCCTTCAAACGCGACTGCCATGGGCCCAAGAAACCATAGTCTCGCAAGAGTGAATTGACAGCACGGGTAAAACAACGGAGGTAGGGTGCAAGGGGCTATTCCCATTCCGTTTCCCTTTTCCCTGCATTACATCCTGCCGCTCTGGACTACTGTATAAGATCTCTCCAGTCCTGAGCCTCCAGGTAGTAACATTTCCCATTCCGTTTCCCTTTCCCAGCATTACGTCCTGCTGCTCTGGACTACTGTATAAGATCTCTCCAGTCCTGAGCATCCGGGTCGTAACAATATCCTCTATATATGCCCGTATTCGTTTGGAATTAAACCCACACACTGATCTTCCTGATCTAGTGAAATGGATCTCTCAAGTTCCCACACTCACGGTACACAACTTACTAGACACTTTTTCTTTACGACCTTTAAATTAATACCGGCAAGTATATATCAGGAAATGGCCTATAAACTGTTACATTGGGCATATATCTCACCTAAACATGGTTTTTTATTGGGTATATCCAATAGTGCTGGCTGTAATAAATGCTTTGACTTTGACCAAGCTTTTTGCGAAACGTACGTCAGGAGGAAGGAGACAACATCCTCACGGTCACGTGGTGCGCACACGTGACCGCAACGAGCCGTTCTCGGCAAAGTCCGTCGCCTAGGGAACCAGATCAACAGGAAGCACAGTGCGGCCGGAGCACGGCAGCAGGCCCAACGTGGGCAGACGCGGGCAGACGCGGCCGGCACCTTCCATATACCTGGATCTCCCTCAATATACAAGTAGGATATAAACTCTATGATTGTACACCAAGTTTGAATAATATAAATTATTTATGCACCAGTGCATTTCCACTGCACGGACAGGTACCATTTAAAATCTTATTCATACTGTACCCAGATTATCATATTATATGATTAAGTGACAGTCAATTATCACCAGCAAAGGATTAAGTACAATCATACTGGGGTCTTTATCTCTATCAAAAAGCAGATGTGGACACATCTGCAAACTTTGGACCCCATTTAAACACACAAACGTTCTCTTTTTCATTACACTGAAGAAATCCATATCTATATCAGCATCAACTCATTATTACTTGAAAACAATTCTTGATCTGTTTTTTAGAGCTGAAGTTTTCATTGCTTATGTTATTTGATTCTTACAATTCATAGTGTAATCTCATGTGTTTATTTATGGTTTTGGAGACCAAATTTGGAGGTTTCCTTCCTCTGCACAGTTATTATAATATTTAATGTTTGATTCACATACAAGTGATAACTGTGTAGCATATAGGTTTTTTTCTACTTGTATTGCGACTACTTAAGCCTTGAAAACTTAGATGGGTATTTAATCATTTATTATACTTTATCATCCGTGATAAAAAATCTCTTGTTCTCCACATCAAATTAGCTGTGTCGACACCTGTGGCTCACATAAAAACGGTAATCGGCTCTTATCTGTGCCCAATTTTTAACACAGTGTGACAAAGGTGAGCATAAGGTCTGCGGTCATACCCCGCTGGAGATGCCCAATCTCATCTGATCTTGGAAGCCAAGCAGTGGAGGGCCGGGTTAAGTACTTGGATAGGAGACTACCAAGGAACACCCTGGTACTGCAAATATTTGCCACCTATCTGTCACCAATATAGAGCATTGTCTTACATCTCGGTCATGACCTATGATTCAACCATCTGCTAGGATCAAAATTCCCATTTGGGATACATAGCAGCTTATAAATGACGGTCATATTTACAACAAATGAGCAATTTTCTATCACAGGTTGTCCTACAGCAGGAGTATAATTATTAACAAAATCATAGATATAGCCATCTCGGCCTGAATTAGGTATTTGTACCTTACAATTTTTATATATTACTCTTTATATTTTCGCAATGTCACTATTTAACAAATATCGGCGCCTATTGAACTCCTCAATAATTAATTTTTAATGAGAATTAATAAAGTATTGTATTTTAGTTAGCCATTTTTGACATTTAGTCTTACAACATTATCTGTATATGAGTGCTTCCCAACAAGAGTCTTCTTTTTTCTTTTTCCCACGTTCATATTGATTAACTGACTCGGGGGAGCACCACTGATGGGTAGTTTTTTGATACAAAAAAATAAGGAATGTATTACCTTACGTATCTGCTCCCCAAAATAAGGATTGAACCTTAAATTAATTATCGGTTTATACAGATAACTATCATTATACACATACACCAACTATACCAGTGCGGTTTCCAACTTTTTTTTCTTTCAACCAATTAGAAACCGTTGCAAGCTCTGACTTCTAGGTTAATGGTTACTTTAACCAGTAAAATCTTTATCAGCAGCAGTATGTGAATTATATATTTCGAACTGTTGGCAATCAGCACAGCACGGCTAACACGGGAATGCCCGCTGATCAGACTAGTGCCGAGTAACTACATGCTGATGCAGTATTAATATTCAACTCATTTGCAAACCGTAGCACTCTCTTTTAGAGGAGCATTGTGTCCTGTCTACTGTTACTCGAACCAGTAATACCCTCATTAGCAGCAGTATGTTAATTACATGTTCTAACTGGTGGCAATTAGTACTGCACGGCTAATACGGGAATACCCACTGATCAGTTTTAATAATTATATGCTGCTGCAGCACTATTACCTAGTTTATTTACAAACTATAGCACTCCCCTTAGCATTAACGGGTATCCTGAATCACCGCTGATAGGACAAACGCTGGTGCAATTGTGGCAATACAGTTTTACTCACAATAAAGTGTGCCTAAACTCATTTTATTTTGCAACAAAGTTGTCCAGTATTGACTCAAAACAGAAGACTATCACATAGTCCATATAGGGATATCAGATAATTGGAGCTTTAATCAATTTCAGCGGTTACGGCATAGGTACTGTCCTATTTGTACTAATACACAGCGTTATCACTCACAGCATCCCATACCTTGGATGCTTTGAAGGTCAATTTATTAATCTATGACATATTAACCAATAACATCTTCACTAGCAGTAGCATGTGAATTACATACTCCAACTGATGATAACGAGTACGGCACGGCCAGTACGGGAATATCTATCGATCGTATAAATGCTGAGTAATTACATGCTGATGTAGTGCTAATAATCAGGTTATCTGTAAACCTCAGCACTCTCTTGAACAACAGCTTGCATTTTGAATTAAGTAGGGACTGAGAAGTATAGTACTACCGAGACGGGAATCACGGTTAATAGGACAAATGCTGGTACAATCACTGGAGCACAGCTATACTCACACTATAAATAAAGTCGTGCCAAACTCATTCCATCTCACAACAAAATTGATTTGTATTGTGTTAGAATATATGACCACCATAGGGTCAATATAGGAATATTGGATACTTACCTCTTACAGAAGGGGGAAGCGTGACATTATCATAGCGCGGCCGCCTCTATGTCGTTTAAGTACAGTCGCATCAATACACTATATTAAGCTTATTTTCAGAACTGCAGTCCACCCATGTAAGGGGCAATTGATAGCTAGACAGACTGCATAACTGCAATTTATTCTAATTATGATCCAATAGCTGGATATTTCATTTCATTGTGATTGGTGAAGAGTGCACAAACTGGCAGTGCACAATATTTATTAATCGACAGAAGAATATCAGATAGCCACAGTCGTTTGAAACATAAGAGATACATTAGTGTTTATTTGTCCATAAGGACATTATTTGGATGTACACACATTAATACATTAATATATATAATAGCCAATGCAATCATCGGAGCGGATGAATTTTTAATCTTTATCACTTTTCTATCTCAGAGCACATTCTTGAATCTCTATTCTTTTTACCTCTATATTTCGCATGTTGACCCAATATGGGTCTTTTTATTAACAAATAAAAGTTATATTTTATTATATTACACTGTGCACCTAACCAGTACAACCCCATTCTCTCTCTTTTTTGTACTACATGTTAGTTTGGTTGTCCTAGGTAGCACCCCCAGGAGACATACATGAGGAATCCCTCATGATACACATTGGGGTATCAAAGTGAGGTTCTCTCCCTCACTGTAGTTAAGTTACCGGATATTTGAGAGTGCAGATTTTTTTCTTCAGTTCTTGTTGTCGTCCTTCGGATTACAACAACAGCACCTGGGTTCCCACCGAATATCAGAGTACAGTAAATACAGTGTAATATTAATATTCTGTTCCTGCGCATAGATATGTGCAGGAGCGTGCTATCTTCTGCAAACTGCTACCGGAATATTGCTCTTAAAATACTGTACAGTTGGATACCAAACACCACCTCCTAACCTAATACTGTCCCCTCATATCCTGTAAAGTTGAATCCCTCTGTTGTTGTACCTTTTAAACAAATGAAACTCGCTGGTGTGGTGCGTGCAGACTATGTGTAAATTATGTGCAATGTGAATTAAATATAAGATATGTCTTTGTGGCTTTTCCATGCAAATGCATATGCTATCGTAATTACTCATACCATGAGCTAACACGCAAGACCGCGTGAGCAATTATGCACAGCTTGCGAGTCTGCGCACGCACGGCAGAACAAGCACCCGCACGGAGGCCATCTTTGTGGTGTTTGTACGTGATGAGTGTGCCTATAATATTTTAAACTTTGACACCCCTGAACACCGCCGGGTGAAGGCCCCACTACTAGTGATGTGCACCGGAAATTTTTCGCGTTTTGTGTTTTGGTTTTGGGTTCGGTTCCGCGGCCGTGTTTTGGATTCGGACGCGTTTTGGCAAAACCTCACCGAATTTTTTTTGTCTGATTCGGGTGTGTTTTGGATTTGGGTGTTTTTTTCAAAAAACCCTAAAAAACAGCTTAAATCATAGAATTTGGGGGTCATTTTGATCCCATAGTATTATTAACCTCAATAACCACAATTTCCACTCATTTCCAGTCTATTCTGAACACCTCACACCTCACGATATTATTTTTAGTCCTAAAATTTGCACCGAGGTTGCTGGATGGCTAAGCTAAGCGACACAAGTGGCCGACACAAACACCTGGCCCATCTAGGAGTGGCACTGCAGTGTCAGGCAGGATGGCCCTTCAAAAAAATAGTCCCCAAACAGCACATGATGCAAAGAAAAAAAGAGGCGCACCAAGGTGGCTGTGTGACTAAGCTAAGCGACACAAGTGGCCGACACAAACACCTGGCCCATCTAGGAGTGGCACTGCAGTGTCAGACAGGATGGCCCTTCAAAAAAATAGTCCCCAAACAGCACATGATGCAAAGAAAAAAAGAGGCGCACCAAGGTGGCTGTGTGACTAAGCTAAGCGACACAAGTGGCCGACACAAACACCTGGCCCATCTAGGAGTGGCACTGCAGTGTCAGGCAGGATGGCCTTCAAAAAAATAGTCCCCAAACAGCACATGATGCAAAGAAAAAAAGAGGCGCACCAAGGTCGCTGTGTGACTAAGCTTAGCGACACAAGTGGCCGACACAAACATCTGGCCCATCTAGGAGTGGCACTGCAGTGTCAATCAAGACAGGATGGCCCTTCCAAAAAATTGTCCCCAAACAGCACATGATGCAAAGAAAAAAAGAGGCGCACCAAGGTGGCTGTGTGACTAAGCTAAGCGACACAAGTGGCCGACACAAACACCTGGCCCATCTAGGAGTGGCACTGCAGTGTCAGGCAGGATGGCCTTCAAAAAAATAGTCCCCAAACAGCACATGATGCAAAGAAAAAAAGAGGCACACCAAGGTGGCTGTGTGACTAAGCTAAGCGACACAAGTGGCCGACACAAACACCTGGCCCATCTAGGAGTGGCACTGCAGTGTCAGACAGGATGGCCCTTCAAAAAAATACTCCCCAAACAGCACATGATGCAAAGAAAAAAAGAGGCGCACCAAGGTGGCTGTGTGACTAAGCTAAGCGACACAAGTGGCCGACACAAACACCTGGCCCATCTAGGAGTGGCACTGCAGTGTCAGGCAGGATGGCCCTTCAAAAAAATAGTCCCCAAACAGCACATGATGCAAAGAAAAAAAGAGGCGCACCAAGGTGGCTGTGTGACTAAGCTAAGCGACACAAGTGGCCGACACAAACACCTGGCCCATCTAGGAGTGGCACTGCAGTGTCAATCAAGACAGGATGGCCCTTCCAAAAAATTGTCCCCAAACAGCACATGATGCAAAGAAAAAAAGAGGCGCACCAAGGTCGCTGTGTGACTAAGCTAAGGCACACAAGTGGCCGACACAAACACCTGGCCCATCTAGGAGTGGCACTTCAGTGTCAATCAAGACAGGATGGCCCTTCCAAAAAATTGTCCCCAAACAGCACATGATGCAAAGAAAAAAAGAGGCGCACAAAGGTCGCTGTGTGACTAAGCTGAGCGACACAAGTGGCCGACACAAACACCTGGCCCATCTAGGAGTGGCACTGCAGTGTCAATCAAGACAGGATGGCCCTTCCAAAAAATTGTCCCCAAACAGCATATGATGCAAAGAAAAAAAGAGGCGCACCAAGGTCGCTGTGTGACTAAGCTAAGCGACATAAGTGGCCGACACAAACACCTGGCCCATCTAGGAGTGGCACTGCAGTGTCAGACAGGATGGCCCTTCAAAAAAATACTCCCCAAACAGCACATGATGCAAAGAAAAAAAGAGGCGCACCAAGGTGGCTGTGTGACTAAGCTAAGCGACACAAGTGGCCGACACAAACACCTGGCCCATCTAGGAGTGGCACTGCAGTGTCAGGCAGGATGGCCCTTCAAAAAAATAGTCCCCAAACAGCACATGATGCAAAGAAAAAAAGAGGGTGGCTGTGTGACTAAGCTCAGCGACACAAGTGGATGACACAAACACCTGGCCCATCTAGGAGTGGCACTGCAGTGTCAATCAAGACAGGATGGCCCTTCCAAAAAATTGTCCCCAAACAGCACATGATGCAAAGAAAAAAAGAGGTGCACCAAGGTCGCTGTGTGACTAAGCTAAGCGACACAAGTGGCCGACACAAACACCTGGCCCATCTAGGAGTGGCACTGCAGTGTCAATCAAGACAGGATGGCCCTTCAAAAAAATAGTCCCCAAACAGCACATGATGCAAAGAAAAAAAGAGGCGCACCAAGGTGGCTGTGTGACTAAGCTAAGCGACACAAGTGGCCGACACAAACACCTGGCCCATCTAGGAGTGGCACTGCAGTGTCAGACAGGATGGCCCTTCAAAAAAATACTCCCCAAACAGCACATGATGCAAAGAAAAAAAGAGGCGCACCAAGGTCGCTGTGTGACTAAGCTAAGCGACACAAGTGGCCGACACAAACACCTGGCCCATCTAGGAGTGGCACTGCAGTGTCAGGCAGGATGGCCCTTCAAAAAAATAGTCCCCAAACAGCACATGATGCAAAGAAAAAAAGAGGGGCTCCAAGGTGGCTGTGTGACTAAGCTAAGCGACACAAGTGGCCGACACAAACACCTGGCCCATCTAGGAGTGGCACTGCAGTGTCAATCAAGACAGGATGGCCCTTCCAAAAAATTGGCCCCAAACAGCACATGATGCAAAGAAAAAAAGAGGCGCACCAAGGTCGCTGTGTGACTAAGCTAAGGCACACAAGTGGCCGACACAAACACCTGGCCCATCTAGGAGTGGCACTTCAGTGTCAATCAAGACAGGATGGCCCTTCCAAAAAATTGTCCCCAAACAGCACATGATGCAAAGAAAAAAAGAGGCGCACCAAGGTCGCTGTGTGACTAAGCTAAGCGACACAAGTGGCCGACACAAACACCTGGCCCATCTAGGAGTGGCACTGCAGTGTCAATCAAGACAGGATGGCCCTTCCAAAAAATTGTCCCCAAACAGCACATGAGGCAAAGAAAAAAAGAGGGTGGCTGTGTGACTAAGCTCAGCGACACAAGTGGCCGACACAAACACCTGGCCCATCTAGGAGTGGCACTGCAGTGTCAATCAAGACAGGATGGCCCTTCCAAAAAATTGTCCCCAAATAGCACATGATGCAAAGAAAAAAAGAGGGTGGCTGTGTGACTAAGCTCAGCGACACAAGTGGCCAACACAAACACCTGGCCCATCTAGGAGTGGCACTGCAGTGTCAATCAAGACAGGATGGCCTTTCCAAAAAATTGTCCCCAAACAGCACATGATGCAAAGAAAAAAAGAGGGTGGCTGTGTGACTAAGCTCAGCGACACAAGTGGCCGACACAAACACCTGGCCCATCTAGGAGTGGCACTGCAGTGTCAATCAAGACAGGATGGCCCTTCCAAAAAATTGTCCCCAAACAGCACATGATGCAAAGATAAAAAGAGGCGCACCAAGGTGGCTGTGTGACTAAGCTAAGCGACACAAGTGGCCGACACAAACACCTGGCCCATCTAGGAGTGGCACTGCAGTGTCAATCAAGACAGGATGGCCCTTCCAAAAAATTGTCCCCAAACAGCACATAATGCAAAGAAAAAAAGAGGCGCACCAAGGTCGCTGTGTGACTAAGCTAAGGCACACAAGTGGCCGACACAAACACCTGGCCCATCTAGGAGTGGCACTGCAGTGTCAATCAAGACAGGATGGCCCTTCCAAAAAATTGTCCCCAAATAGCACATGATGCAAAGAAAAAAAGAGGCGCACCAAGGTCGCTGTGTGACTAAGCTAAGCGACACAAGTGGCCGACACAAACACCTGGCCCATCTAGGAGTGGCACTGCAGTGTCAATCAAGACAGGATGGCCCTTCCAAAAAATTGTCCCCAAACAGCACATAATGCAAAGAAAAAAAGAGGCGCACCAAGGTCGCTGTGTGACTAAGCTAAGCGACACAAGTGGCTGACACAAACACCTGGCCCATCTAGGAGTGGCACTGCAGTGTCAGACAGGATGGCCCTTCAAAAAAATACTCCCCAAACAGCACATGATGCAAAGAAAAAAAGAGGCGCACCAAGGAGGCTGTGTGACTAAGCTAAGCGACACAAGTGGCCGACACAAACACCTGGCCCATCTAGGAGTGGCACTGCAGTGTCAGGCAGGATGGCCCTTCAAAAAAATAGTCCCCAAACAGCACATGATGCAAAGAAAAAAAGAGGGTGGCTGTGTGACTAAGCTCAGCGACACAAGTGGCCGACACAAACACCTGGCCCATCTAGGAATGGCACTGCAGTGTCAATCAAGACAGGATGGCCCTTCCAAAAAATTGTCCCCAAACAGCACATGATGCAAAGAAAAAAAGAGGGTGGCTGTGTGACTAAGCTAAGCGACACAAGTGGCCGACACAAACACCTGGCCCATCTAGGAGTGGCACTGCAGTGTCAATCAAGACAGGATGGCCCTTCCAAAAAATTGTCCCCAAACAGCACATGATGCAAAGAAAAAAAGAGGGTGGCTGTGTGACTAAGCTCAGCGACACAAGTGGCCGACACAAACACCTGGCCCATCTAGGAGTGGCACTGCAGTGTCAATCAAGACAGGACGGGCCTTCCAAAAAATTGTCCCCAAACGCACATGATGCAAAGAAAAAAAGAGGTGCACCAAGGTCGCTGTGTGACTAAGCTAAGCGACACAAGTGGCCGACACAAACACCTGGCCCATCTAGGAGTGGCACTGCAGTGTCAGGCAGGATGGCCCTTCAAAAAAATACTCCCCAAACAGCACATGATGCAATGAAAAAAAGAGGCGCACCAAGGTGGCTGTGTGACTAAGCTAAGCGACACAAGTGGCCGACACAAACACCTGGCCCATCTAGGAGTGGCACTGCAGTGTCAGGCAGGATGGCCCTTCAAAAAAATAGTCCCCAAACAGCACATGATGCAAAGAAAAAAGAGGGTGGCTGTGTGACTAAGCTCAGCGACACAAGTGGCCGACACAAACACCTGGCCCATCTAGGAGTGGCACTGCAGTGTCAATCAAGACAGGATGGCCCTTCCAAAAAATTGTCCCCAAACAGCACATGATGCAAAGAAAAAAAGAGGGTGGCTGTGTGACTAAGCTCAGCGACACAAGTGGCCGACACAAACACCTGGCCCATCTAGGAGTGGCACTGCAGTGTCAATCAAGACAGGACGGGCCTTCCAAAAAATTGTCCCCAAACAGCACATGATGCAAAGAAAAAAAGAGGTGCACCAAGGTCGCTGTGTGACTAAGCTAAGCGACACAAGTGGCCGACACAAACACCTGGCCCATCTAGGAGTGGCACTGCAGTGTCAGGCAGGATGGCCCTTCAAAAAAATACTCCCCAAACAGCACATGATGCAATGAAAAAAAGAGGCGCACCAAGGTGGCTGTGTGACTAAGCTAAGCGACACAAGTGGCCGACACAAACACCTGGCCCATCTAGGAGTGGCACTGCAGTGTCAGGCAGGATGGCCCTTCAAAAAAATAGTCCCCAAACAGCACATGATGCAAAGAAAAAAGAGGGTGGCTGTGTGACTAAGCTCAGCGACACAAGTGGCCGACACAAACACCTGGCCCATCTAGGAGTGGCACTGCAGTGTCAATCAAGACAGGATGGCCCTTCCAAAATATTGTCCCCAAACAGCACATGATGCAAAGAAAAAAAGAGGCGCACCAAGGTGGCTGTGTGACTAAGCTAAGCGACACAAGTGGCCGACACAAACACCTGGCCCATCTAGGAGTGGCACTGCAGTGTCAGGCAGGATGGCCCTTCAAAAAAATAGTCCCCAAACAGCACATGATGCAAAGAAAAAAAGAGGCGCACCAAGGTGGCTGTGTGACTAAGCTAAGCGACACAAGTGGCCGACACAAACACCTGGCCTATCTAGGAGTGGCACTGCAGTGTCAATCAAGACAGGATGCCCCTTCCAAAAAATTGTCCCCAAACAGCACATGATGCAAAGAAAAAAAGAGGCGCACCAAGGTTGCTGTGTGACTAAGCTAAGGCACACAAGTGGCCGACACAAACACCTGGCCCATCTAGGAGTGGCACTGCAGTGTCAATCAAGACAGGATGGCCCTTCCAAAAAATTGTCCCCAAACAGCACATGATGCAAAGAAAAAAAGAGGCGCACCAGGGTCGCTGTGTGACTAAGCTAAGCGACACAAGTGGCCGACACAAACACCTGGCCCATCTAGGAGTGGTACTGCAGTGTCAATCAAGACAGGATGGCCCTTCCAAAAAATTGTCCCCAAACAGCACATGATGCAAAGAAAAAAAGAGGCGCACCAAGGTCGCTGTGTGACTAAGCTAAGCGACACTAGTGGCCGACACAAACACCTGGCCCATCTAGGAATGGCACTGCAGTGTCAGACAGGATGGCCCTTCAAAAAAATACTCCCCAAACAGCACATGATGCAAAGAAAAAAAGAGGCGCACCAAGGTGGCTGTGTGACTAAGCTAAGCGACACAAGTGGCCGACACAAACACCTGGCCCATCTAGGAGTGGCACTGCAGTGTCAGGCAGGATGGCCCTTCAAAAAAATAGTCCCCAAACAGCACATGATGCAAAGAAAAAAAGAGGGGCTCCAAGGTGGCTGTGTGACTAAGCTAAGCGACACAAGTGGCCGACACAAACACCTGGCCCATCTAGGAGTGGCACTGCAGTGTCAATCAAGACAGGATGGCCCTTCCAAAAAATTGTCCCCAAACAGCACATGATGCAAAGAAAAAAAGAGGGTGGCTGTGTGACTAAGCTCAGCGACACAAGTGGCCGACACAAACACCTGGCCCATCTAGGAGTGGCACTGCAGTGTCAATCAAGACAGGATGGCCCTTCCAAAAAATTGTCCCCAAACAGCACATGATGCAAAGAAAAAAAGAGGGTGGCTGTGTGACTAAGCTCAGCGACACAAGTGGCCGACACAAACACCTGGCCCATCTAGGAGTGGCACTGCAGTGTCAATCAAGACAGGATGGCCCTTCCAAAAAATTGTCCCCAAACAGCACATGATGCAAAGAAAAAAAGAGGTGCACCAAGGTCGCTGTGTGACTAAGCTAAGCGACACAAGTGGCCGACACAAACACCTGGCCCATCTAGGAGTGGCACTGCAGTGTCAACCAAGACAGGGTGGCCCTTCCAAAAAATTGTCCCCAAACAGCACATGATGCAAAGAAAAAAAGAGGCGCACCAAGGTCGCTGTGTGACTAAGCTAAGCGACACAAGTGGCCGACACAAACACCTGGCCCATCTAGGAGTGGCACTGCAGTGTCAGACAGGATGGCCCTTCAAAAAAATACTCCCCAAACAGCACATGATGCAAAGAAAAAAAGAGGCGCACCAAGGTGGCTGTGTGACTAAGCTAAGCGACACAAGTGGCCGACACAAACACCTGGCCCATCTAGGAGTGGCACTGCAGTGTCAGGCAGGAAGGCCATTCAAAAAAATAGTCCCCAAACAGCACATGATGCAAAGAAAAAAAGAGGGTGGCTGTGTGACTAAGCTCAGCGACACAAGTGGCCGACACAAACACCTGGCCCATCTAGGAGTGGCACTGCAGTGTCAATCAAGACAGGATGGCCATTCCAAAAAATTGTCCCCAAACAGCACATGATGCAAAGAAAAAAAGAGGGTGGCTGTGTGACTAAGCTCAGCGACACAAGTGGCCGACACAAACACCTGGCCCATCTAGGAGTGGCACTGCAGTGTCAATCAAGACAGGATGGCCCTTCCAAAAAATTGTCCCCAAACAGCACATGATGCAAAGAAAAAAAGAGGCGCACCAAGGTGGCTGTGTGACTAAGCTAAGCGACACAAGTGGCCGACACAAACACCTGGCCCATCTAGGAGTGGCACTGCAGTGTCAATCAAGACAGGATGGCCCTTCCAAAAAATTGTCCCCAAACAGCACATGATGCAAAGAAAAAAAGAGGCGCACCAAGGTCGCTGTGTGACTAAGCTAAGGCACACAAGTGGCCGACACAAACACCTGGCCCATCTAGGAGTGGCACTGCAGTGTCAATCAAGACAGGATGGCCCTTCCAAAAAATTGTCCCCAAACAGCACATGATGCAAAGAAAAAAAGAGGCGCACCAAGGTGGCTGTGTGACTAAGCTAAGCGACACAAGTGGCCGACACAAACACCTGGCCCATCTAGGAGTGGCACTGCAGTGTCAGACAGGATGGCCCTTCAAAAAAATACTCCCCAAACAGCACATGATGCAAAGAAAAAAAGAGGCGCACCAAGGTGGCTGTGTGACTAAGCTAAGCGACACAAGTAGCCGACACAAACACCTGGCCCACCTAGGAGTGGCACTGCAGTGTCAGGCAGGATGGCCCTTCAAAAAAATAGTCCCCAAACAGCACATGATGCAAAGAAAAAAAGAGGGTGGCTGTGTGACTAAGCTCAGCGACACAAGTGGCCGACACAAACACCTGGCCCATCTAGGAGTGGCACTGCAGTGTCAATCAAGACAGGATGGCCCTTCCAAAAAATTGTCCCCAAACAGCACATGATGCAAAGAAAAAAAGAGGGTGGCTGTGTGACTAAGCTCAGCGACACAAATGGCCGACACAAACACCTGGCCCATCTAGGAGTGGAACTGCAGTGTCAATCAAGACAGGATGGCCCTTCCAAAAAATTGTCCCCAAACAGCACATGATGCAAAGAAAAAAAGAGGGTGGCTGTGTGACTAAGCTCAGCGACACAAGTGGCCGACACAAACACCTGGCCCATCTAGGAGTGGCACTGCAGTGTCAATCAAGACAGGATAGCCCTTCCAAAAAATTGTCCCCAAACAGCACATGATGCAAAGAAAAAAAGAGGTGCACCAAGGTCGCTGTGTGACTAAGCTAAGCGACACAAGTGGCCGACACAAACACCTGGCCCATCTAGGAGTGGCACTGCAGTGTCAGGCAGGATGGCCCTTCAAAAAAATAGTCCCTAAACAGCACATGATGCAAAGAAAAAAAGAGGGTGGCTGTGTGACTAAGCTCAGCGACACAAGTGGCCGACACAAACACCTGGCCCATCTAGGAGTGGCACTGCAGTGTCAATCAAGACAGGATGGCCATTCCAAAAAATTGTCCCCAAACAGCACATGATGCAAAGAAAAAAAGAGGGTGGCTGTGTGACTAAGCTCAGCGACACAAGTGGCCGACACAAACACCTGGCCCATCTAGGAGTGGCACTGCAGTGTCAATCAAGACAGGATGGCCCTTCCAAAAAATTGTCCCCAAACAGCACATGATGCAAAGAAAAAAAGAGGGTGGCTGTGTGACTAAGCTCAGCGACACAAGTGGCCGACACAAACACCTGGCCCATCTAGGAGTGGCACTGCAGTGTCAATCAAGACAGGATGGCCCTTCCAAAAAATTGTCCCCAAACAGCACATGATGCAAAGAAAAAAAGAGGCGCACCAAGGTCGCTGTGTGACTAAGCTAAGCGACACAAGTGGCCGACACAAACACCTGGCCCATCTAGGAGTGGCACTGCAGTGTCAGGCAGGATGGCCCTTCAAAAAAATTGTCCCCCAACAGCACATGATGCAAAGAAAAATGAAAGAAAAAAGAGGTGCAAGATGGAATTGTCCTTGGGCCCTCCCACCCACCCTTATGTTGTATAAACAGGACATGCACACTTTAACGAACCCATCATTTCAGTGACAGGGTCTGCCACACGACTGTGACTGAAATGACTGGTTGGTTTGGGCCCCCACCAAAAAAGAAGCAATCAATCTCTCCTTGCACAAACTGGCTCTACAGAGGCAAGATGTCCACCTCATCATCATCCTCCGATTCCTCACCCCTTTCACTGTGTACATCCCCCTCCTCACAGATTATTAATTCGTCCCCACTGGAATCCACCATCTCAGGTCCCCGTGTACTTTCTGGAGGCAATTGCTGCTGGTGAATGTCTCCATGGAGGAATTGATTATAATTCATTTTAATGAACATCATCTTCTCCACATTTTCTGGAAGTAACCTCGTACGCCGATTGCTGACAAGGTGAGCGGCTGCACTAAACACTCTTTCAGAGTACACACTGGAGGGAGGGCAACTTAGGTAGAATAAAGCCAGTTTCTGAAAGAGCCTCCAAATTGCCTCTTTTTCCTGCCAGTATACGTACGGACTGTCTGACGTGCCTACTTGGATGCGGTCACTCATATAATCCTCCACCATTCTTTCAATGGTGAGAGAATCATATGCAGTGACAGTAGACGACATGTCAGTAATCGTTGCCAGGTCCTTCAGTCCGGACTAGATGTCAGCACTCGCTCCAGACTGCCCTGCATCCCCGCCAGCGGGTGGGCTCGGAATTCTTAGCCTTTTCATCGCACCCCCAGTTGCGGGAGAATGTGAAGGAGGAGATGGTGACGGGTCACGTTCCGCTTGACTTGACAATTTTCTCACCAGCAGGTCTTTGAACCTCTGCAGACTTGTGTCTGCCGGAAAGAGAGATACAACGTAGGTTTTAAATCTAGGATCGAGCACGGTGGCCAAAATGTAGTGCTCTGATTTCAACAGATTGACCACCCGTGAATCCTGGTTAAGCAAATTAAGGGCTCCATCCACAAGTCCCACATGCCTAGCGGAATCGCTCTGTTTTAGCTCCTCCTTCAATGTCTCCAGCTTCTTCTGTAAAAGCCTGATGAGGGGAATGACCTGACTCAGGCTGGCAGTGTCTGAACTGACTTCACGTGTGGCAAGTTCAAAGGGTTGCAGAACCTTGCACAACGTTGAAATCATTCTCCACTGCGCTTGAGTCAGGTGCATTCCACCTCCTTTGCCTATATCGTGGCCAGATGTATAGGCTTGAATGGCCTTTTGCTGCTCCTCCATCCTCTGAAGCATATAGAGGGTTGAATTCCACCTCGTTACCACCTCTTGCTTCAGATGATGGCAGGGCAGGTTCAGGAATGTTTGGTGGTGCTCCAGTCTTCTGTACGCGGTGCCTGAATGCCGAAAGTGGCCCACAATTCTTCGGGCCACCGACAGCATCTCTTGCACGCCCCTGTCGTTTTTTAAATAATTCTGCACCACCAAATTCAAGGTATGTGCAAAACATGGGAAGTGATGGAATTTGCCCAGATGTAATGCACGCACAATATTGCTGGCGTTGTCTGATGTCACAAATCCCCAGGAGAGTCCAATTGGGGTAAGCCATTCTGCGATGATCTTCCTCAGTTGCCGTAAGAGGTTTTCAGCTGTGTGCCTATTCTGGAAAGCGGTGATACAAAGCGTATCCTGCCTAGGAACGAGTTGGCGTTTGCGAGATGCTGCTACTGGTGCCGCCGCTACTGTTCTTGCTGCGGGAGGCAATACAGTCACATAGTCCTGAGTCTGCCCTGCTCCACTTGTCCACATGTCCGTGGTTAAGTGGACATTGGGTACAACTGCATTTTTTAGGACACTGGTGAGTCTTTTTCTGAGGTCTGTGTACATTTTCGGTATCGCCTGCCTAGAGAAATGGAACCTAGATGGTATTTGGTACCGGGGACACAGTACCTCAATCAAGTCTCTAGTTGGCTCTGAATTAACGATGGATACCGGAACCACGTTTCTCACCGCCCAGGCTGCCAAGGCCTCAGTTATCCGCTTTGCAGCAGGATGACTGCTGTGATATTTCATCTTCCTCGCAAAGGACTGTTGGACAGTCAATTGCTTACTGGAGGTAGTACAAGTGGTCTTCCGACTTCCCCTCTGGGATGACGATCGACTCCCAGCAGCAAAAACAGCAGCGCCAGCAGCAGTAGGCGTTACACTCAAGGATGCATCGGAGGAATCCCAGGCAGGAGAGGACTCGTCAGACCTGACAGTGACATGGCCTGCAGGACTATTGGCTTTCCTGGGTAAGGAGGAAATTGACACTGAGGGAGTTGGTGGTGTGGTTTGCAGGAGCTTGGTTACAAGAGGAAGGGATTTAGTGGTCAGTGGACTGCTTCCTCTGTCACCCAAAGTTTTTGAACTTGTCACTGACTTATGATGAATGCGCTGCAGGTGACGTATAAGGGAGGATGTTATGAGGTGGTTAACGTCCTTACCCCTACTTATTACAGCTTGACAAAGGCAACACATGGCTTGACACCTGTTGTCCGCATTTGTGTTGAAATAATTCCACACCGAAGAGCTGATTTTTTTTGTATTTTGACCAGGCATGTCAATGGCCATATTCCTCCCACGGACAACAGGTGTCTCCCTGGGTGCCTGACTTAAACAAACCACCTCACCATCAGAATCCTCCTTGTCAATTTCCTCCCCAGCGCCAGCAACACCCATATCCTCATCCTGGTGTACTTCAACAGTGACATCTTCAATTTGACTATCAGGAACTGGACTGCGGGTGCTCCTTCCAGCACTTGCAGGGGGCGTGCAAATGGTGGAAGGCGCAAGCTCTTCCCGTCCAGTGTTGGGAAGGTCAGGCATCGCAACCGACACAATTGGACTCTCCTTGGGGATTTGTGATTTTGAAGAACGCACAGTTCTTTGCTGTGCTTTTGCCAGCTTAAGTATTTTCTTTTTTCTAGCGAGAGGATGAGTGCTTCCATCCTCATTTGAAGCTGAACCATTAGCCATGAACATAGGCCAGGGCCTCAGCCGTTCCTTGCCACTCCGTGTCGTAAATGGCATATTGGCAAGTTTACGCTTCTCCTCAGACGCTTTTAATTTTGATTTTTGGGTCATTTTACTGAACTTTTGTGTTTTGGATTTTACATGCTCTCTACTATGACATTGGGCATCGGCCTTGGCAGACGACGTTGATGGCATTTCATCGTCTCGGCCATGACTAGTGGCAGCAGCTTCAGCACGAGGTGGAAGTGGATCTTGATCTTTCACTTTAACCTCCACATTTTTGTTCTCCATTTTTTAATGTGTGGAATTATATGCCAGTATCAATAGCAATGGCCTACTACTATATTTACTGCGCAAAACTAAAATGCACCACAGGTATACAATGTAGATGGATAGTATACTTAATGGATGACGAGTGACGACACAGAGGTAGGTACAGCAGTGGCCTACCGTACTGCTATATATAGTATACTGGTGGACACTGTCAGCAAACTGCTAAACTAGTCTAAAAAAATGCACCACAGATATACAATGTAGATGGATAGTATACTTAATGGATGACGAGTGACGACACAGAGGTAGGTACAGCAGTGGCCTACCGTACTGCTATATATAGTATACTGGTGGCCACTGTCAGCAAACTGCTAACCTAGTCTAAAAAAATGCACCACAGGTATACAATGTAGATGGATAGTATACTTAATGGATGACGAGTGACGACACAGAGGTAGGTACAGCAGTGGCCTACCGTACTGCTATATATATATATATAGTATACTGGTGGACACTGTCAGCAAACTGCTAAACTAGTCTAAAAAAATGCACCACAGGTATACAATGTAGATGGATAGTATATTTAATGGATGACGAGTTACGACACAGAGGTAGGTACACAGCAGTGGCCTACCGTACTGCTATATATAGTATACTGGTGAACACTGTCAGCAAACTGCTAAACTAGTCTAAAAAATGCACCACAGGTATACAATGTAGATGGATAGTATACTTAATGGATGACGAGTGATGACACAGAGGTAGGTACAGCAGTGGCCTACCGTACTGCTATATATAGTATACTGGTGGACACTGTCAGCAAACTGCTAAACTAGTCTAAAATGCACCACAGGTATACAATGTAGATAGATAGTATACTTAATGGATGACGAGTGACGACACAGAGGTAGGTACACAGCAGTGGCCTACCGTACTGCTATATATAGTATACTGGTGGACACTGTCAGCAAACTGCTAAACTAGTCTAAAAAAATGCACCACAGGTATACAATGTAGATGGATAGTATACTTAATGGATGACGAGTGACGACACAGAGGTAGGTACAGCAGTGGCCTACCGTACTGCTATATATAGTATACTGGTGGACACTGTCAGCAAACTGCTAAACTAGTCTAAAAAAATGCACCACAGGTATACAATGTAGATGGATAGTATACTTAATGGATGACGAGTGACGACACAGAGGTAGGTACAGCAGTGGCCTACCGTACTGCTATATATAGTATACTGGTGGACACTGTCAGCAAACTGCTAAACTAGTCTAAAAAAATGCACCACAGGTATACAATGTAGATGGGTAGTATACTTAATGGATGACGAGTGACGACACAGAGGTAGGTACAGCAGTGGCCTACCGTACTGCTATATATAGTATACTGGTGGACACTGTCAGCAAACTGCTAAACTAGTCTAGAAAAATGCACCACAGGTATACAATGTAGATGGATAGTATACTTAATGGATGACGAGTGACTACACAGAGGTAGGTACAGCAGTGGCCTACCCTACTGCCATATATAGTATACTGGTGGACACTGTCAGCAAACTGCAAAACTGTCTAAAATGCACCACAGGTATAGAATGTAGATGGATAGTATACTTAATGGATGACGGGTGACGACACAGAGGTAGGTACACAGCAGTGGCCTACCGCACTGCTATATATAGTATACTGGTGGACACTGTCAGCAAACTGCAAAACTGTCTAAAATGCACCACAGGTTTACAATGTAGATGGATAGTATACTTAATGGATGACGAGTGACGACACAGAGGTAGGTACACAGCAGTGGCCTACCGTACTGCTATATATAGTATACTGGTGGACACTGTCAGCAAACTGCAAAACTGTCTAAAATGCACCACAGGTATAGAATGTAGATGGATAGTATACTTAATGAATGACGAGTGACGACACAGAGGTAGGTACAGCAGTGCACTCTGCACTGTACTACTCCTATATAATATTAATTATACTGGTGGTCCCCAGTCCCCACAATAAAGCAGCACACTGTGAGCACAGATATGGAGTGTTTTTCAGGCAGACAACGTATACTGGTGGTCACTGTCAGCAAAACTCTGCACTGTACTCCTGCTATAGCTGCTCCCCAGTCCCCACAATTAAGCAGTGTGAGCACTCAGCACAGATATATCATGCAGCACACTGAGCACAGATATGGTATGGAGCGTTTTTTTCAGGCAGAGAACGGATAAAAAAACTGGTGGTCACTTATCAGCAAAACTCTGCACTGTACTCCTAACAGCTGCTCCCCAATCCTCCCCACAATTAAGCAATAAAAAACAAACAAGAATCAACTGTCTTCTACAATAAACAGAGAGGACGCCAGCCACGTCCTCTCCCTATCATCTCCAATGCACGAGTGAAAATGGCGGCGACGCGCGGCTGCTTATATAGAATCCGAATCTAGCGAGAATCCGACAGATGACGTTCGGGCGCGCTCGGGTTAGCCGAGCCATACGGGAGAATCCGAGTATGGCTCGGACCCGTGTAAAAAGGGTAAAGTTGGGGGGTGGTTCGGTTTCTCGGAAACCGAACCCGCTCATCACTACCCACTACCACGGGTGCAGGTCGTGTCTGCTGAGGAAGTCTGCTTCCCAGTTGTCTACACCCGGAATGAAGACCGCCGGCAACGCCACAGCATTACTTTCTGCCCAGAGGAGAATTATTGATACCTCTGACCTTGCTTCTCTGCTCTTTGTTCCGCCCCGTCGGTTTATGTACATCACTGAAAGGCCCGATCTTGAAGAAGATGTGAGGCCTGCAGAAGGGCGTTGTATATGGCCATGAGTTCCAGAATGCTGATTTCCTGACTTGACCATCTTACTTGAAACTGCACCCCTTGAGTGACTGCTCCCCAGCCTCTGAGGCTTGCATCAGTGGTTAACAGAATCCAGTCCTGAATTCCAAACCTCCGACCCTCGACGAGGTGAGAAGTCTGTAGCCACCACAGAAGGGAGATCCCGACAGACGGATCCTCTGGTGCATGTGATGATGCGATCCGGACCATTTGTCCGACAGATCTAGCTGGAAGGGTCTTGCATGGAACCTTCTGTATTGAAGAGCCTCGTAAGAGGCCACCATGTTCCCCAGCAAATGCACAGATGCACCGACACCCGGGTTGGCTTCAGGACATCCCAAACCATCGACTGGATCACCAATGCCTTTTTCAACAGAAGGAACACTTCCTGTGACTCCGTGTCCAGTATCATTCCCAGGAATGGGAGCCTCCTTGTTGGCTCTAGGTGAGATTTCGGAAGGTTCAGAATCCACCCGTGATCCTGGAGTAGTATGGTTGAGAGACCAATGCTGTCCAGCAACCTCTCCCTGGATGGCGCCTTTATCAGAAGATCATCCAGGTACGGAATTATGTTTACTCCCTGCTTGTGGAGTATAAACATCATCTCTGCCATCACCTTGGTGAACACCCTCGGTGTGGAATAATACCCCTTGTTGAGCAGATGAGGTGAAACTGGAACAATGACCAAAGTCTGTACCAGTTTTTAGATGGCATACTGTAAAAGTATACTAGCCTTTTGTGAAACTGATTTTAAGACTCTGTGAGGTGGGAGCTTTTTAAACTCCAGTCTGTAGCCCTGGGAAATAAGATCTATGACCCAGGGATCCTGTCAAGAACTTGACTAGATCTGACTGCAGAATTGTAGTCGGTCTCCCACCTGATGGCCCTCCAGGCATTGCGGCCAACTGTCATGCTGAAGTCTTTAAAAAATCACAGCCTGGGCTCTGGTCCTGAGCACCTGCAGTTGCTGGCTTGCGTGGTTTACCTCCTGCACCGCTGGAGGACATAGAAGCACCTCTGGATTTGCCCTTGAACTTGGCCATCCGAAAGGACTGAAACTTAGAAGCTGAACATGTCTTCTTGGTTGGGGGGGCTGCGGAAGGAAGATATACGTAGACTTGCCCACAGTACCTGTGAAGATCCATTTGTCTAGTTCATCTCCAAACAAGGCTTCTCCTGTGAATGGTAGGCCTTCCACGCATTTCCTGGAGTCCGCATCAGCAGTCCACTGGTGTATCCACAAGCCCCTGCATGCCGACACTGCCATAGCGGTGGTGCGTGCATTAAGCAAGCCTATCTCTTTTATGGTTTCCACCATAAAGTTGTCAGGCTCCAGAGCCTTACCTCCGGCAGGTGCTCCCGTGGGTTACCATCCCGCTGGTTGGCAAGGGTGCGGCGGCAGGGATCTGCTGCTGGCGGGTCCTTCTGGACGGATGTGTGGCTGCCAAGGGCCTGTGGACTGAGGGTCTGGAGAGCCGGGCGCCGCAGCGAGGATCGCTGTGGTAAGGTCCTCTAGCAGTGACACAGTATATTGTGTCAGAGACAGAAGCTGGCTAAAGCTGTGTGCTAACAGCTAAGTATGTCTCCTGTGCTGGGGCAGCCATGTTGAAGACCAGAGCACTACCAATGAAGTTCCCAATCTGTGTCCAGCCAATCCTGCGTGTTCTCCCCTTACAAAAGGGGTCTGGCTCAGAGGGAGAGTGCCAGTGATTCATGTTACCTCCTTGTGAAAGGTTCTCCAGCTCTGTGCTCCCAGGTTACTTCTGGTTCCCTGGTCCTGGTTGCTCTCATCCATCGGTTACCCAAACGCTGCTGCAGTCCTGCTGTCTAAATCCGTTGCCACTCGTGAAAGCGCTCACGGGGTCCCAGGTCGTAGAGGAGCTCCAGGTGCTAACGGTGGTTCCCGCAGACATCTTCATTTCTTCAGAGTCCAAGTTCTTCAGCCTCGCCTTTCAATCACAAACCACAGTCCTCATTTCTTCAAAGTCCAAGTTCTTCAGCCTCGTCTTTCAATCACAAACCACAGTCCTCATTTCTTCAAAGTCCAAGTTCTTCAGCCTTGTCTTTTAATCATAAAACACAGTCTTCAGTTCTTCTTTACCGGATTTCTTCAGCTTCACTCTTCAAGTCATTTAACCATAGACTCTAATTCTTCCAGTTTCTTCAATTGCTCCAATATTCGTGTACAGCCTGATTATTCATTAAAACTACAGTTATCTTTCTACGAAGTCCTCCTTTTCTTTACGCCCTCTGGCCAACGTTAACACTTAGTTAGGCTTCCACCCCATGAGGAGGAATTACATTCAGCCACCTCGTTTACTCTCCTAACAGGTAGCTGTCCCTTCAGCCAAAACTTGGTTGTCGGAAGCCCAACTTATGCCGAGCGTGACAGTAAGCACTGGCCCAATGGATCTGGCAAGTGAGCAGGCTACCGGGGGCGATGCCTCTGTGGATATTCTGTCTTGTCTAAATAAACAGGAGGCCATGCAGGCACAGATTGTACAGTTCATGCAGAATATGTCCACTTGTTTGGATTCTCTTCACACAGCCATTTCCACATCTCGAACTCCTGTTCCAGCTTCCAATCCACCAGCACCTAATCCTCTATTGTCGATTCCAGTTCCTCGTTTACAACTACCACCACCCAGTAAATTTGACGGTAGTCCAAAGCAATGCCGAGGGTCCCTCAATCAATGCGAGATCCAGTTTGTCAGCTAACTTTCCGTCTGATCGGACCAAAATAGCATACATCATTTCACTTCTGACCGGACCAGCTCTGGATTGGGCATCACCCTTATGGGAGAGAACTGATCCCATACTCTCGAATTACCCGGAATTCTTGCCAACTTTTCATAAAATCTTTGACGAGCCAGGCCGGACCACCTCTGCCTCTTTGGAGATTCTGCGTCTGCGTCAGGGAACCCGTTCCGTCGCCCAGTACGTGATCCAATTCCGTACTCTGTCTTCCGAAGTGGGCTGGAATGAAGAGGCTCTCATTGCCGCCTTTTGGAACGGTCTCTCCGACAAAATTAAAGATGACCTGGTCACTCAGGATGTGCCAGTTAAGCTCGATCAGCTTATTTCTTTATGTAACAAGATGGATCTATGATCCAAGGAGCGCTGTCTTGAGAAAACAGGGTTCGAGCGACCCAAATCTCGGGCTTGTCCCACTCCTAGACCATCCTCACCGTCTACTGTAGAACCTATGCAAGTCAACCGTTCTCATCTCACCAATGAGGAACGTCAAAGACGCAGACAGGGAAACCTCTGCATGTATTGTGGGGCAGCCGACCACTTTGTTAAGTCTTGTATTCAACAACCGGGAAACTCCCACTCCTAGTTTATGCAGGAGAGGTTGAGCTAGGAGCATTCCCCAACCAATTTACCAGGAAGGAATCACTGTTGGCTGTATGTCTGGAACTTCCCTCTACCTCCTCTCATGTTACAGCACTTTTGGATTCTGGAGCTGCAGAGAGTTTCATTACTTCCGCCTTAGTCCGACAGTCTGAAATACCAACCACTCGTTTGGAGAGAGCTATCTCTATCACCGCGGTTGATGGAAGTTATATCCCTGAAGGGATCATCACCCACCGTACAGTTCCTCTAAAGATGAAAGTTGGTATTCTCCATTCTGAAGTTATCTCTTTCCTGGTAATTCCCAAAGCCTCTCAAAAAATAATCCTAGGATTCCCGTGGTTACAGGAGCACAACCTCCGCTTGGATTGGCAAACTATGGATGTACTCTCCTGGGGGGAGTCATGTTCTCAAAGTTGTTTATCCACCGTCAAACCACTCTTTACCCTACACTCCACTGATCTCCCAGATGCCTATCAGCCCTTTCTGGACGTGTTCAGTAAGCAAGGGGCGGATACCCTGCCTCCCCACCAAAGTTGGGACTGCCCTATCGATTTACTGCCTGGTAAAACACCTCCCAGAGGCCGAACGTACCCTTTATCTCTCCCAGAAACAGGTTTTAATGGGACCGCACAAGTCCAAATTCAAACAGATAATAGCCTCTGAAAAACTGAATTAATACTGAATTACTTCTGGGTATAGCAACCATGTGTATGTGGATAATCTATCCTAGTACCTTTGTTTGTTGCTTTCAGTGGTGCTCCCTAGAGTCAAAAATTGTCAAACCGAGGAAACCAAAAAGGAGAAGTATTGGAAAGTAGACTCTTTTGTGGGAGCACTCTAATTCAGAGGGTGAAAATGTAACATATTTGATACTGGTAAGAAAATTTTTAATGGGTAAGTATTAAAATTTAATTTTAGGAGTAATTATATGTGAACAAAATAGCTCCGTGAAAATATGAAAATAAGTTCTACATCATTGGTGATATCAATATCACAATCTGCGAAATGCCGGAAATTGATATCTGTGGTACTTATATTATAACATCATTGCATATTATCTCTCATGTGATAAATGACCATCATTTATTCTGCAGATATCCATTTTGGATCATTATTAACGCAGAGAATTAAATCATTGGTAATGTGAAACCGAGTACCAAGTGGTATAAGTGTGAGTGACACTATGTTAGACAGCCAATTTATTGCAGTACCAGGGTGTTCAGAGGTGGTCTCCCATCCTAGTACTAACCCGGCCTTTCACTGCTTAGCTTCCAAGGTCAGAAGAGATTGGGCATCTCCAGTGAGGTATGACCGCAATTATTAAGCTCGCCTCTTTGGTCACTTCAATTATATATAGTATAACCACTATATATCTGCAATATTGCAGTTTGCAAACATGTGTAGCGTCAATGCCAGGAACATAAGAGATTGTGTGTAATCACCTGACTAGTCACCATGTGACACGTCAGCCACAGAGAAAGTACACGGGTAGGTTAAAGGCTTATTATGTGGGAAAATTCTTTGGAACCACATAACATCCACAAATGGACTTGCCTTATACTCATAAATAAATCCTAGGAACACCAGTACGGCCGTATTTAAGTTATAATGTATCTAAGTGCCAAGTATAATTACTCTGCACAAACTACAGATATAGCAGGGAAATTGACAATATATAAAGAAGCTACAAATATCAAGTGAATGGCCCCTCTACACTACAATAGAAAAATGCTAAATCATAGCACTTGTGTCTAGAACCTGCAACTGCTCATCACACTGTTATAAGAAAAAGAGCCTCTGCATGGTGCTTGCCAGCAGGTCACTGCTAGTGATATAAATGAACCTATGCGGTTGTTTAGAGACCAAACCAGTTGATCACTACGAACATTGAACTTCAGAGCAGTGACTGAGATGCAAATCCAGTGATGGTATATCCACAAACGAGGCCAACAAATATCCCAGCGTTACTATAATTGCTCACTAATGTTAGTTATAGTAAGTGTGAATAAATCCCGGCATTGTGCACCTCTGAATAGTGGAAAAAGGAACAAATCCTTCTTATGTTGCTGGCTGGGAAAATCTCTTGGTAGTGGTTGGAAAGAAACAAAGTAGCTAATATCATAAATACAACCCAGCAGGTATGAATGAAAATATAAATTATGGGGTATATTTGAACTAATTCCACCACTGTCTATGGTAACAAGTATCAGATCTGCCTTTCAACAACATTATAACTCTTAGGGTGTGTACACACGGTGAGATATTTTCTTTCGATTCTGACTATATAGTCAAAATCGCAAGAAAAGTTAGTGTAGATCGCAAGGTGAAAGTCACCTTGCGATCCTGATTCGATCCCGATGCGCGGTCCCGCCAGGCCGGCATCGCAAGAAAAGATACACTGTGCAGGCAAGTCAATCCTTGCTAGATCGGTGTACTATCTAGTTCATCTCACATGTCAATGACATCTCACATAAGCCAAAATCTCACATAAGCCAAAATCGTAAGCACACATAGGCCCTCATTCCGAGTTGTTCGCTCGCAAGCTGCTTTTAGCAGCTTTACACACGCTAAGCCGCCGCCTACTGGGAGTGAATCTTAGCATAGTAAAATTGCGAACGAAAGATTCTCAAAATTGCGACCACACACCTCTTAGCAGTTTCTGAGTAGCTCCAGACTTACTCAGCATCTGCGATCAGTTCAGTGCTTGTCGTTCCTGGTTTGACGTCACAAACACACCCAGCGTTCGCCCAGACACTCCTCCGTTTCTTCAGCCACTCCCGCGTTTTTCCCAGAAACGGTAGCGTTTTTTCGCACACACCCATAAAACGGCCAGTTTCCGCCCAGAAACACCCACTTCCTGTCAATCACATTACGATCACCAGAACGAAGAAAAAACCGTGAGTAAAATACCTAACTGCATAGCAAATTTACTTGGCGCAGTCGCAGTGCGGACATTGCGCATGCGCACTAAGCGGAAAATCGCTGCGATGCGAAAAAATTTACCGAGCGAACAACTCGGAATGACCACCATAGTCCATATCTCAAGAAAAGTTAGTCAAAATCTGTGCTATCTGGGCTCCGTGGAGTTCAAGGGAAATCGCAAGTGAAAGTCGAGCATAGCAAGGATCTCACCGTGTGTACACACCTTTAGTCCACTCTCATAGAAATTATTTCTTATTAACAATTTAACAATAATATATGTTATCATGCACATATTATCAGTCATTAGATTACGTTCAATTAACATCTACGGAACCAGCCTATTTGTCAATTTTATTCAACCTTCACTTAAAATCACACATCTTTTCACTGTGGGCTCTTCTTGCATTTCACAGAAATAATAATTTGATTTTACACTTTGCCCTCTTACTGTTCCTAAGACTTATACACATACACATCGTTTATCCACAATGAATGTAGTACACAATCCCTACATATTTATTTCCCCACCACTCCATTCCTACCTACACAATTTGTCTTTCACATTTTTTCTTTCTCCATCTTTCTTCTTTATTTCTTCTTTTTTCTTTCATCTCTCTCTTTTCCTTTTTCATTTTAATGCTATTCACATATATGCACATAAACTTAATCACAGATCAACGTCACCAGCAGAATAATTATAATTATTCTCAATTATAATTGCTTATTTCTCCTCCCTACTTCTTCTTTTTCCTTACATCTTTATCTTTTCCTATCTCTTTTCAAACCTTATGATAATTATATATATGCACATTAGCTTAATCACAGATTAATGTCATAAGGACCTTAATTATAATACTTATGAATTCGCATATTTTTATTTATTTTTATCTTTATTTTAATTTCATATATTTTGCACATTTCAATGTATAAATAATTATAAGTCGCTTATAGTTAGTAACATGGCATACACTACAGTCTGTGTTGTCAAACCCCCCCCCCCCCCCGCCCCCTTTTCCTCGGACCTCCATATAGAGGATACAAAGATAACACTTTATTTTAATTAATTACTCAATAAAAAACTGTCAGGGGACTTAGTAATTAATAGTCATACAAGTTCATTCAATCCAACTGATGAACAATGGGATTGGTGGATCAAGTGTCTATCATACAGAATATCCAATCAACCACTAGCACTGATCTTTAAAAACTGAAACTCTCAGTGATCACATTACGCCCTGTGATCAAGCTCATTTTGCGAAACGTACGTCAGGACACTGTGATCACGTGATGCGCACACGTGATCGAACTAGCCGGAATCTCTAGACGGTCACCAGGCAACGGTCTCAAAGCTACTTCTCACTTAGAGCAGGACTACGGCCTCACGCCGCTGCAACCCCCGGAGCCTATGCACGGCCGAAAGCGGGACTCCCAGCGGCAGCACTACCACTGGTCTTGGTATCGTATATACCCCGTACCTCTCTGAATTATACAAACAATACAGCATTTCAGCACTTATTCTTGAGCCAGACAGAGCTATTTATCTACTGTCCAGCGGCTATCAAAGCACTGCTTGTATAATTATTTATTCATTGATACGAACAGTTGGAACATTTGAGACGTTGTATTTATGATATTAGCTACTTTGTTTCTTTCCAACCACTACCAAGAGCTTTTTACTGTGTGCATTTCCCAGCCAGCAACATAAGAAGGATTTGTTCCTTTTTCCACTATTCAGAGGTGCACAATGCCGGGATTTATTCACACTTACTATGACTAACATTAGTGAGCAATTATAGTAACGCTGGGATATTTGTTGGCCTCGTTTGTGGATATACCATCACTGGATTTGCATCTCAGTCACTGCTCTGAAGTTCAATGTTCGTAGTGATCAACTGGTTTGGTCTCTAAACAACCGCATAGGTTCATTTATATCACTAGCAGTGACCTGCTGGCAAGCACCATGCAGAGGCTCTTTTTCTTATAACAGTGTGATGAGCAGTTGCAGGTTCTAGACACAAGTGCTATGATTTAGCATTTTTCTATTGTAGTGTAGAGGGGCCATTCACTTGATATTTGTAGCTTCTTTATATATTGTCAATTTCCCTGCTATATCTGCAGTTTGTGCAGAGTAATTATACTTGGCACTTAGATACATTATAACTTAAATACGGCCGTACTGGTGTTCCTAGGATTTATTTATGAGTATAAGGCAAGTCCATTTGTGGATGTTATGTGGTTCCAAAGAATTTTCCCACATAATAAGCCTTTGACCTACCCGTGTACTTTCTCTGTGGCTGACGTGTCACATGGTGACTAGTCAGGTGATTACACACAATCTCTTATGTTCCTGGCATTGACGCTACACATGTTTGCAAACTGCAATATTGCAGATATATAGTGGCTATACTATATATAATTGAAGTGACCAAAGAGGCGAGCTTAATAATTGCGGTCATACCTCACTGGAGATGCCCAATCTCTTCTGACCTTGGAAGCTAAGCAGTGAAAGGCCGGGTTAGTACTAGGATGGGAGACCACCTCTGAACACCCTGGTACTGCAATAAATTGGCTGTCTAACATAGTGTCACTCACACTTATACCACTTGGTACTCGGTTTCTCATGACCAATGATTTAATTCTCTGCGTTAATAATGATCCAAAATGGATATCTGCAGAATAAATGATGGTCATATAACACATGAGAGATAATGTGCAATGATGTTATAATATAAGTACCACAGATATCAATTTCCGGCATTTCGCAGAGTGTGATATTGATATCACCAATGATATAGAACTTATTTTCATATTTTCGCAAAGCTATTTTGTTCACATATAATTACTCCTAAAATGAAATTTTAATACTTATTCATTAAAAATGTTCTTACCAGTATCAAATATGTTACATTTTCACCCTCTGAATTAGAGTGCTCCCACAAAAGAGTCTACTTTCCAATACTTCTCCTTTTTAGTTTCCTCGGTTTCTCCCAGAAACCCAAGCGATGTCTGAGTACATACAGGAGAATTTGGCCAAAAGGTTCCTTCGCCCTTCCTCTTCTCCAGCCAGGGCAGGGTTTTTTTTGTTAAGAAGAAGGATGGGGGCCTACGTCCTTGCATCGACTACCGGGGCCTCAACGAAATTACAGTTAAGAACAGATACCCCTTGCCCTTGATTCCCGAACTATTTGACCGTGTAAAGGGGGCTACCATTTTTACCAAATTGGACCTGCAGGGAGCTTATAACCTTATATGCATTCACGCAGGAGACGAGTGGAAGACTGCGTTCAATACTCGCGAAGGGCATTACGAATACCTGGTGATGCCCTTTGGCTTATGCAATGCTCCAGCGTCTTCCAGAATTATGTCAACGAGTTATTCCGAGATCTCCTCTATAAGTGCCTGGTTGTGTATCTGGACGATATTCTAATATTTTCCAAAGATCTGAAAGTCCATCGGGAACAAGTCAGAGAAGTCTTGAGACGTCTAAGGGAAAATCGACTCTTTTGTAAACTAGAGAAGTGCACGTTTGAGGTTTCCACCATCCCTTTTTTAGGTTACAAAATTTCCGGGAGGGAATTACAGATGGATCCTGCCACAGTCCAAGCAATCAGAGATTGGACCCTTCCTACCACTCTGAAGGGAATCCAGTGTTTTTTAGGCTTCGCCAATTTCTATAGGAAGTTTATTAAAGATTATTCCTCCATCATTGCACCGATTACAGCACTAACAAGAAAAGGGTCTAATTCTGCAGCTTAGCCACCTGAGGCACTAAAAGCCTTTTCGTTTCTAAAAGAGGCCTTCATGTCTGCTCCTATCCTTCGGCAACCTGATCTCAGTCGTCCTTTTCAGGTGGAGGTGGATGCTCCTTCAGTAGGAGTGGGGGCCGTCTTATCCCAGTACTTCGAGGATCAGAAAGCTCATCCTTCTGCTTATTTTTCCTGAAGATTCTCTCCGGCAGAACAAAACTACGCCATTGGAGAACAAGAATTGCTTGCCATAAAACTTGCCTTTGAAGAGTGGAGGTACTTACTGGAAGGAGCTCAGCACCCAATCTCAGTAACCACAGATCACAAAAATCTTTTATATCTTCAGACCGCCCGATGTTTAAACCCACGGCAAGCCAGGTGGGTACTGTTCTTCTCACGTTTTTCTTTCAAGCTCAGTTATCGTCCAGGGTCTCTTAATCGGAAAGCAGATGCGCTCTCTCGTTCATTGAATTCAGATGAGTCCACAGATCTTCCGGACAGACAATTCATCCTAGATCCTGCCTCCTTTGCTGCAACTCATATTACTCCACTTCCGCCACCGGGAAAACCTTAGTTGCACCAGAACTCAGGAAAAACTGCTCACGTGGGCTCATACCTCACCGTGTATGGGGCACGCAGGTAGCCTCAAGACTCTTAAGTTCATCCAACGCTCCTATTGGTGGCCTCATCTGAAGACGGATGTTTTGGAATTCATAGCTGCCTGCCCAAAGTGCGCCCAACATAAAAGTCCAAGAGGATCACCATCGGGTCTTCTTCATCCGCTATCGGTTCCACAAAAACCCTGGACACACATCTCCATGGACTTTATAACTGACCTACCTGTCTCCAGAGGACGAAACACCATTTGGGTCATTGTGGACTGATTTTCCAAAATGGCGCACTTTGTCCCACTCACAGGTCTTCCAACTGCTCCACAACTATCAAAAATGTTCATATCAGACATCTTCCAGTTACATGGACTTCCACAAGAGATAGTTTCAGATCGAGGGCCTCAGTTTATGGCTAAATTCTGGAGAGCACTGAGTTCATCTCTTGGAATGGAATTAAGTTTCTCTTCTGCATACCATCCCCAAATGGATGGCCAGACTGTGAGAATGAACCAAGACTTAGAGACTTTCCTACGACTCTTCATGTCTTCTTCTCAGGACGATTGGCTGAACTATCTTCCATTTGCTGAATTTGCTCACAATAATCTCTACGATTCCGCTACTCATTCCACACCCTTTTATGTGAATTATGGACTTCATCCACGTGTTCCTGCTTTCCAATCTCTCCCAGCTCTCGAAGTACCTGCTGCAGAGTTAGCACTTTAGCAATTCACTAAGATGTGGAAACAAGTTCATGAGGCTCTGCTTAAAACATCCAATAAATACAAGTTTTTTGCACATCGGAAACAGAAGGCTGTCCCTAGTCTCAAAGTGGGTGATCAAGTCTGGATTTCTACTCGAAACTAAAGACTCAAGGTCCCTTCCAAGATATTTGCCCCCAGATTCATTGGACCATATCCTATTGATAAAGTATTGAATCCAGTAGCATACAAAGTGACGTTGCCTTCATACTTGAAGATCCCAAATGCATTTCACATCTCCTTACTGAAGCCTCTCATACTGAACCGTTTTTGGGCTGCGCTCCATAGACCTCCCAAGGTGCAAGCTGCTCAGGGAGAAGAATTTGAAGTTCATAGGATCCTTGACTGTCATAAAAGATATGGTCGTCTCCAATATCTTATTGATTGGAAGGGATATGGACCAGAGGAAAGGTCCTGGGTTTCTGAAGAAGACATCCATGCTCCAAGATTAGTCCAGCCCTTTCATACCAAGAATCCGATGAAAGCACAAGGTTGTTCAGAGCCCACCCTAAAAAGGGGGGGTACTGTCAGGCTCCGGAGCCTTACCTCTGGCAGGTGCTCCTGCGGGTTACCATCTCGCTGGTTGGCACGGGAGCGGCGGCAGGGAGCTGCTGGCGGCGGGACCTTCTGGACGGATGTGTGGCTGCCAAGGGCCGAGGGTCTGGAAAGCTGGGCGCCGCGGCGGGGATCGCTGCGGTAAGGTCCTCTAGTGGTCACACAGTATAGTGTGTCAGAGACAGAAGCTGGCTAAAGCTGTGTGATAACAGCTAAGTATGTCTCCTGTGCTGGGGGCAGCCATGTTGGAGACTAGAGCACTAGCAGTTCCCAATCTGTGTCCAGCCAATCCTGCGTGTTCTCCCCTTACAAAAGGGGTATGGCTCAGAGGGAGAGTGCCAGTGCTTCAAGTTACCTCCCTGTGAAAGGTTCTCCAGCTCTGTGCTCCCAGGTTACTTCTGGTTCCCTGGTCCTGGTTGCTCTCATCCATCGGTTACCTAAGTGCTGCTGCAGTCCTGCTGTCCAAGTCCGTGCCCACTCATGGAAGCGCTCATGGGGTCCCAGGTCGTAGAGGAGCTCCAGGTGCTAACGGTGGTTCCCACAGACGTCTTCATTTCTTCAAAGTCCAAGTTCTTCAGCCTCACCTTTCAATCACAAACCACAGTCCTCATTTCTTCAAAGTCCAAGTTCTTCAGCCTCGTCTTTCAATCACAAACCACAGTCCTCATTTCTTCAAAGTCCAAGTTCTTCAGCCTCGTCTTTTAATCATAAAACACAGTCTTCAGTTCTTCTTTACCGGAGTTCTTCAGCTTCACTCTTCAAGTCATTTAACCATAGACTCTAATTCTTCCAGTTTCTTCAATTGCTCCAATATTTGTGTACAGCCTGATTTTCATTAAAACTACAGTTATCTTTCTAAGAAGTCCTCCTTTTCTTTACGCCCTCTGGCCAACGTTAACACTTAGTTAGGCTTCCACCCCATGAGGAGGAATTACATTCAGCCACCTCGTTTACTCTCCTCACAGGTAGCTGTCCCTTCAGCCAAAACTCGGTTGTCGGAACCCCAACTTACGCCGAGCGTGACAAAAGTTCGCAGAGTCCTGTATATGCTGCAGGAGTAAAACAACATTCCCCCTAGAAAAGGAATCTAACCCCTCAATTAGGTTACCTGACCATTTTGCAATGGCTTTTGTGATCCACACACATGCAATAGTGGGTCTTTGGGCCACCCCAGCATCTGTGTACAATGATTTGAGTGTAGTCTCAACTTTACGATCAGCCGTGCCTTTAAGGGAGGCTGCACCAGGAACAGGCAATACAATTTTTCGTGATAGCCTAGAGACTGATGTGTCCACTATCTGTGGATTTTCCTATTTTTTCTTATCCTCCAGAGGAAAGGGAAAAGAGGCAAGCAACCTTTTAGGGATCTGAAATTTCTTATCAGGATTAACCCACGGTTTTTCAAACAGGGTATTCAATTCCTTTGATAGAGGAAAAGTGACTGAGGATTTCTCACACTCCTCTGACATCTTATCAAGAATATGCAGAACATCTCTGATAGCTTCTATAAAAGCCTCTATTTCCTGTGACAGAGCCGCATCCCCCCCCCCTCCAAGTCTACCTCACCCTCCTCCAAGTCTGACCCTTCAGCGTCAGAGTCAGACCGTAGGATATGGATCAGAGATTGCTTTTGCGGACAAATGGGAGGGGATTGAGACATTGTTTTGGGGATTGAGTCTCTGCTCATAAATTCATCCACAGTCTGTTTTAAGTATTGCGGCTCTTTCTCATTGCGGGACAATTTTGTAGAAAAGGTGGAGATCATTCCCTTCAGAGAATTAACCCACTCTGGTTCAGCCCCGCTATTCTGTGAACCCTGAGTACCCAGCAGTGAGCCCCCTGGTGAAGAGGAACACTCCACTGTACAAGAAACACACTCTTTACCTGACATAATTTAACACACACACACACACACACACACACACACACACACACAAAAAGGTTAAGCACAATTAACCCACAAAGAGCCCTTCAGGAAGACACAGAGTTGTTTGGAGCCAGCCCCCACTGCGCCCTTACTGCTAATGCCAAGCTTAGCCAGGTCGCAGACTAGGTACCCTGATAGGGGACTTAGTACACTAGTAATCTCTCCCCCCCTGCTATGACCACCTGGTACCGCTGAGGTAATTTGGAGTCACACTGGAGGAGCTGCGCGTCCCTGTTAGTCAGCGTCTGTGTCCACTGCAGAGGAAAAATGGTGCTGGTGCTGGATCCTCTCATAGTGAAGCCCCGGTCTTCCCGCTTTTTTTATACTGCCCCCACCAGCTCCTATAGCCCTAAGCATCTATCTGAGGCTTCCTAATGATCGCCCTGGGCCTACCTGAGATAATTTATTTTAGCACAGCATCTAATGTATAAATAATGCACTTTACTCCAAGTTAAGAATGAGGCTAATTGTATCTGTTGCTTAAACCTTCTATGTATACAAGGAGACCTTTCTAAATCCTTCATCCAAAACACATTTATCTATTCACCATTAAACACATCTTTAACTCTGCCTTCTTTAGGTGAGGATTCTCTCCGCTTAAAAAGGAGATTTATGGGAAGAAGTTACCCTTGTTAAATCTATTTCTGCGAGGTACACTGGATTCCACAGGGAATAACAACAGAGTGTAGAGTAGGATCTTAATCCGAGCACAAATAGGCTAAAAGCTTTGACTGTGCCCAAGATGCTCAGCGCCCCCTCCTCTATAACCCCGCCTCCGTGCACAGGAGCTCAGTTTCGTTAACCAGTCCAATGCAGTAGCAGGCAAAAGAGACGACAACCGTTAGAAGCCAATACACCACATTCTCATGACAGGAGAAGGTATCAGCGGCTAATGCCATACAAACCCAAAGAAGCTAAGTGTGTCAAGGTGGGCGCCCTGTGGAATCCAGTGTACATCACAGAAAGAGATTTAACAAGGGTAAGTTCTTACCATAAATCTCCTTTTCTGCAGCGGGGTACACTGGACATGTCCTAAAGCAGTTCCTCATGAAAAGGGGACGCACTGTAGCGGGCACAAGAACCCGGCGTCCAAAGGAGGCATCCTGGCAGGCGGAAGTAGCGAAGGCATAGAACCTTATGAACGTGTTCACTGAGGACCACGTAGCCGCCTTGCACAATTGTTCAAGGGTCACACCACGGCGGGCCGCCCATGAAGGTCCAACAGACCGAGTAGAATGGGCTTTGATGGCAGCAGGAGCTGGAAGGCCAGCCTGTACATAACCATGTGCAATCACCATTCTAATCCATCTGGCCAAGGTCTGCTTGTTAGCAGGCCAGCCACGTCTGTCAAAACCAAACAGTACAAAAAGAGAATCAGACTACCTAACGGAGGCTGTCCTCTTCCCATACTGTAGATAAGGAGAACCCGTACCACATCCAAAGACTGCTCTTTGGAGGATAAATCTGGAGAGACAAAGGCCAGAACCACAATCTCCAGGTTAAGGTGGAAAGAAGACACCTCCTTAGGTAGATAACCAGGGCGCGTCCGAAGAACCGCCCGGTCACGGTGAAAAATCAGATATGGGGACCTACAAGACAAGGCACCCAAATCTGATACCCGTCTAGCAGAGGCAATAGCCAGCAGAAACAAGACCTTGAGGGAAAGCCACTTAAGGTCCGCAGATTCAAGAGGTTCAAACGGAGACTCCTGCAAGGCCTCCAGAACCACCGACAAATACCAAGGAGCCACAGGTGGGACATAGGGAAGTTCAATCCGTAAAACACCCTGAGTGAATGTATGAACATCAGGCAGAGTCGCAATTTTTCTCTGAAACCATACCGACAAGGCAGAAATATAAACCTTGAGGGAGGCCAGACGAAGGCCCAAATCCAGGCCCTGTTGTAGGAAGGCCAACAGTTTGGCCATACTAAACTTGTAAACGTCATGATTGTTAGATGCGCACCAAACAAAGTAAGAATGCCAGACCCTATAGTAAATCCGAGCAGAAGCCGGCTTACGGGCCTTCAACATAGTTTGAATGACAGCCTCAGAAAATCCTTTGGCCCTCAGTACGGAAGCTTCAAGAGCCACGCCATCAAAGACAGCCGGGCTAGGTCCTGGTAGACACAGGGGCCCTGAACGAGGAGGTCGGCGTTGTGCAAGTAGAATTGGATGCTCTGACGATAGGCCTTGCAGGTCTGAGAACCAGTGCCGTCTGGGCCACGCTGGAGCTATGATAAGCAGAATTCCTTTTCCTTGCTTGAACTTCCGAATTACCCTGGGCAGGGGTGACACCGGAGGGAACACGTACGGCAGCCGAAACCTCCACGGCACCGCCAGCGCATCCACGAATGCTGCTTGAGGATCCCTTGTCCTTGCTCCGAAGACCGGAACCTTGTGATTGTGTCGAGACGCCATCAAATCTACGTCTGGAAGACCCCACTTGTCCACTAGGAGTTTAAACACTTCTGGATGGAGGCCCCACTCGCCGGCATGTATGTCCTGACGACTGAGAAAGTCCGCTTCCCAATTCAGGACTCCCGGAATGAATATTGCCGATATGGCTGGTAGATGGCATTCCGCCCAATGTAGAATCCGTGAGACTTCCTTCATTGCCAGACGGCTTCGAGTGCCGCCTTGATGATTTATGTAAGCCACTGTGGTGGCATTCTCCGACTGCACTTGAACAGGACGGTTCTGAATTAAATGCTGGGCTAGGCTCAATGCATTGAAGACCGCCCGCAATTCCAGAATGTTGATTGAGAGGAGGGACTCCTCCTTGTTCCACCGACCCTGAAGGAAGTGTTGCTCCAGCACTGCGCCCCAACCTCTTAGACTGGACTTAGATCTGTCGTCAACAGGACCCAGTTGGATATTCAGAAGGAACGGCCCCTGCACAATTGTTGGTCCTGGAGCCACCAGAGCAGCGACAGACGGACCTGCGGAGTCAATGAGATCCTTTGAGTCCTGATCCGGTGAGGCAGGCCATCCCACTTGGCTAGAATCAGCCTCTGGAGGGGGCGAGAATGGAATTGAGCATACTGCACCATGTCAAATGCTGATACCATGAGGCCCAGCACCTGCATCGCTGAATGTATCAACACTTGCGGACGAGAAAGGAAGCAACGAATCCTGTCCTGAAGCTTCAGGACTTTCTCCTGACACAAGAACATCCTCTGGTTGTGAGTGCCCAATAGCGCTCCCAGATGCACCATGCTCTGAGCAGGGATCAGGGAGGATTTCTTCCAGTTGATTAGCCACCCGTGGGCTTGTAGAAAATGGACCGTCATATCTAAATGACTTAGGAGAAGTTCTGGGGAATTTGTCAGGATTAACAAGTCTTTTTTAATGGGGACTACTTCCTCCAGAAGGTGGGTACAGCCATGGGCACCAAGTTCGCGCCAAGCTACGCAAACCTCTTTATGTCATGGTGGGAGGCCGATGCAGTTTGGAAAAACACACTGGCTGGCGCGAACTTGATGACATGGCATCGCTATATCGATGACATCATCTTCTTATGGAAGGGAGATCGTCACAATTTAGACACATTCTGTACCAACTTGAATTCCAATGAGTTAAACATCAAACTTACATTTATCATAAGTCAAGAACAGATTAACTTTTTGGACCTCACTATTTACATCAAGGAGAATCTAATACATACCAAAGGTTACAATAAACCCACGGATTGTAATGGTCTAATTCCCTTCTCAAGCCAACACCATCCCCTTTGGTTAAAAGGGATTCCAAAGGGGCAGTTCCTTAGACTTAAAAGAAACTGCAGTGAACACCAAAACTATGAAGAACAAAAAGAAATTATGAAAAGAAAATTCCTGTCTAAAGGATATAAGAAGGAAACGGTGGAGAGAGCTGAAGCTGAAGTATCCAGAATAGACCGGAAACAACTTTTTCAGAAAACCCAGGATAAATCGAAAACTGTAAACAGTTCTTCCCAATGGGCCTTTATATCAGGTTTCGGGGCCGATTATAAAAAACAAGAAAACATCATAAAAAACCATTGGCATCTCCTGTTAAGAGATCCAATTTTGAAGGAGATAATCCCAGAGAAACCCAGGTTCATCTACAGAAAGAGCAATAACTTAAAAAATCATTTAGTTAGAAGTGCTCTTCCTTTTGAATCATTTAACCCCATACGTACAAAAGGATTTCATAGATGTGGAACCTGTCTACCCTGCAGAACTATATCATCTGAAACATCTAAAACCACCTCTTTCACAGTCAATGACAAGAAGTATGAAATTCATGATTTTATAACGTGTCACACAACGAATGTGGTGTATCTGATCAAATGTGAATGCGGTCTACTTTATGTAGGACGTACAGGTAGGGCATTAAAAACTTGTGTAGCCGAACATCTACGCAATATTAAAAAAGGCGTAACTACACATACTCTTTCAGAGCACTTTTTGAAAATACACAAATGCTCCACGTCAAAAATATCCTTTTTCATTGGAATTCAGCAAGTGAGGCCGAACTGGAGGGATAGGGACATTGAAGGGAATTTGGCTAAAGCAGAAATGCACTGGATATTCAAATTAAACACCCTGATTCCCTTGGGTCTGAACTCTGACTTTGAACTCAAATGGTTCCTTTAAAACAGAGTTCAGAATAAGATGGTCATCAACAATAGTCAAACCAATTTTCTAAGATCATCATTACACTTACTGGATTAAGAAGAGATCTTCTCCACCAATTTTTAAAATTCACATTTAGGGTTAATTAATGCACTTTGCAAGGTATTTCCCCTCCCTCCTATCCATTTTAATATGAATATAGATCTCTATTTATTTACAAGCAAAAGAATTATAATTTTTGGTTGAAGATACCCGTGTTAATTTACTTCCTAGATGTGGAACGCATTTGAAACGCATGGCGCCGTACTTCCGGTTTGGTGAAGTATAAGATTAAATGCTGGAAGTCTGCCAATGCGGTTCCCAGCCCTTCATCATCCACATTCCCCCTTTAATATGTTATTAAAATGCCGGTTATGTAGAAAATAAAGATCTTTTCACATTTTGTGACATGTTGTTAAGTTTGCCTCTCGGCAAACGATTACAGAAGTACCGCCGAACAACTTCCGGTTTAGTGGAACGCAACGTGACGCGCACGGCTCTCCACTTCCGGTTAGGTGAAACGCAAAATGGAACGCATGGCGTTTGCCATGGCGGTTCCGTTTTCAACTTTATTCTCATCATCACCATTCCTAACTAAACAGCTTGAAGGATTACAGAAGTAGTTTCTGTTAACAAATAGGTGTATTGTGTTAATACTTCCTTTTTTAATTTAAAGCTTGCACAAATGTTTTTACCCATCATGCATTGTGTTAATCCTCATTTCCTGTTTAAGAGCATAAATATTGTTTCAATCACTACCTGGATATGCACCTTGAAAAAGACCCAGGAGGTCGAAACGCCGTTGGTGAAACCAGGTAGTGAGTTTTTCATCATTTTTTACTATTTTTGTTTTTTATGGGATACCTTTTTGGAAGTACATTTAACAAGGTAGTACTGATGTAAAACCGGATTACATCAGTTTTTGTCTGCGATTCCTGACCTACATGTTTTGTACAGACCAGAGAGTGGAAACCATATAGAAAAACAAATTATTGTTGTTTCATGGACTTTTAATAAAACTTTTTTGAACTATTGTGGATACCATTCCTGAATCCGGCTTGAAAGATACCTTTATATGTGGAAATAATCCCCCTCCCAAGTGAGTGGGGTACGCTTTTTGAAGCAGCTTTTCTGTCTTTGATCACGTGGGACATAGCGTTTTAAAGATACCTTTACACACGTATTCTTACCTAGTCTGATGTGAGTTTCGGTACGTCCTTAAAAATCAGGAGAGTGGTGGCGAGATACTATCCTCATCTACTATCAAGTTGGGCCCGGCACCATAGGCCTTTCTTTTCTGGACACTTAGGGGTTTTTCAAATCAGTGTTTTAAGCAATACCACCCATGCATGTGTACTATCTTTCTTTTTTTCATGTTTGAAAATTGGACATCATGAGATAATCGAAAGAGTGAACATCTGAAAGGACACCTTAACATGTGACGTATATCACAATTTCTATCTGTTATCGCCTTTGATCTATCCTCTCACTGTATTTCACTTTGTTGTTGTTTGATCTGTTATTTGGACAGATCGTTGAGGATTTAGATTGGGTTGACAACTCTTTGCGCCAGGAATTTACACTACTGTATTTTATTGTAAACGTCATGATTGTTAGATGCGCACCAAACAAAGTAAGAATGCCAGACCCTATAGTAAATCCGAGCAGAAGCCGGCTTACGGGCCTTCAACATAGTTTGAATGACAGCCTCAGAAAATCCTTTGGCCCTCAGTACGGAAGCTTCAAGAGCCACGCCATCAAAGACAGCCGGGCTAGGTCCTGGTAGACACAGGGGCCCTGAACGAGGAGGTCTGGGCGTTGTGCAAGTAGAATTGGATGCTCTGACGATAGGCCTTGCAGGTCTGAGAACCAGTGCCATCTGGGCCACGCTGGAGCTATGATAAGCAGAATTCCTTTTCCTTGCTTGAACTTCCGAATTACCCTGGGCAGGGGTGACACCGGAGGGAACACGTACGGCAGCCGAAACCTCCACAGCACCGCCAGCGCATCCACGAATGCTGCTTGAGGATCCCTTGTCCTTGCTCCGAAGACCGGAACCTTGTGATTGTGTCGAGACGCCATCAGATCTACGTCTGGAAGACCCCACTTGTCCACTAGGAGTTGAAACACTTCTGGATGGAGGCCCCACTCGCCGGCATGTATGTCCTGACGACTGAGAAAGTCCGCTTCCCAATTCAGGACTCCCGGAATGAATATTGCCGATATGGCCGGTAGATGGCATTCCGCCCAATGTAGAATCCGTGAGACTTCCTTCATTGCCAGACGGCTTTGAGTGCCGCCTTGATGATTTATGTAAGCCACTGTGGTGGCATTCTCCGACTGCACTTGAACAGGACGGTTCTGAATTAAATGCTAGGCTAGGCTCAATGCATTGAAGACCGCCCGCAATTCCAGAATGTTGATTGAGAGGAGGGACTCCTCCTTGTTCCACCGACCCTGAAGGAAGTGTTGCTCCAGCACTGCGCCCCAACCTCTTAGACTGGACTTAGATCTGTCGTCAACAGGACCCAGTTGGATATTCAGAAGGAACGGCCCCTGCACAATTGTTGGTCCTGGAGCCACCAGAGCAGCGACAGACGGACCTGCGGAGTCAATGAGATCCTTTGAGTCCTGATCCGGTGAGGCAGGCCATCCCACTTGGCTAGAATCAGCCTCTGGAGGGGGCGAGAATGGAATTGAGCATACTGCACCATGTCAAATGCTGATACCATGAGGCCCAGCACCTGCATCGCTGAATGTATCAACACTTGCGGACGAGAAAGGAAGCAACGAATCCTGTCCTGAAGCTTCAGAACTTTCTCCTGACACAAGAACATCCTCTGGTTGTGAGTGCCCAATAGCGCTCCCAGATGCACCATGCTCTGAGCAGGGATCAGGGAGGATTTCTTCCAGTTGATTAGCCACCCGTGGGCTTGTAGAAAACGGACCGTCATATCTAAATGACTTAGGAGAAGTTCTGGGGAATTTGTCAGGATTAACAAGTTGTCCAGATACGGCAGTATTCTGACCCCTTGACGGCGGAGTACCACCGTCAGCACCGCCATGACTTTGGTGAAGACTCGCGGAGCCATTGTTAAACCAAAAGGTAACGCCCAAAACTGGTAGTGGAGGTTGCCAGTAGCAAACCTCAGATATTGCTGATGTGACACTGCTATAGGAATATGCAGGTAAGCATCCTGTATGTCCAGGGAGACCATGTAGCCCCCAGGTTCCAAGGCCAGAACTATAGAGCGAAGGGTTTCCATACGGAACTTGGAAATCTTCACAAACCTGTTCAATGCCTTGAGGTTGAGAATGGGCCGGGAGGACCCATTCGGTTTCGGGACTAGAAACAGCGGAGAATAGTACCCCCGGCCCCTCTGCGCAAGAAGCACCTGTACTACGACTCCTGTATCCAGGAGGGTCTGTACCACCGAATGCAGAGTGTTTGCCTTTGTCTGGTCCAATGGGACGTCTGTCTGGCAAAATCGATGAGGGGGTCGGTTTTTGAAGGCTATGGCGTAACCTCAAGTGACGACTTCCCGTACCCAGGCATCTGAAGTGGTCTTCAACCATTCCTGGGTATACCCCAGAAGCCGGCCCCCCACCCTGGGATCCTCCAGGGGGAGGCCCGCCCCGTCATGTGGCAGGCTTATCGGCCTTGAAAGCTGGCTGACAGGCCGCCCAGGCTCTTTTGGGCTTTGGCTTACCAGGTTTGGAAGTGCGGGCCTGCTTGTTGTACGCCTGACCTTTTGCTTTACCTGAAGGACGAAAGGAAGTACCTTTAGCCTTCAACACAGAAGGAGCGGTACTTGGCAGACAGGCAGTTTTGGCAGTAGCCAAGTCAGCCACTATCTTATTTAAGTCCTCCCCAAACAGAATATCTCCCTTGAAAGGGAGTACCTCCAGGGTTTTTCTAGAGTCCAGATCCACAGACCAGGATCTTAGCCACAATATCCGTTGAGCCAGGACTGACGTAGTAGAGGCCTTGGCTGCTAGGATACCGGCATTGGAAGCCGCCTCTTTAATATAGCGAGAAGCTGTGACAATATATGACAAGCATTGTCTTGCATGGTCAGAAGATATTTCAGCTTCTAACTCCATGGCCCATGCTTCAATAGCCTCTGCAGCCCATGTTGCTGCAATAGTGGGCCTTTGTGCAGCACCCGTGAGGGTGTAAATCGCTTTCAGACAACCCTCCACACATTTGTCCGTAGGCTCCTTTAGAGATGTGACGGTAGTGACAGGTAGAGTTGAGGAAACCACCGTCAGCATCTTCTTTTGAGGCACAAACTTCGTACCCGGGTATTCCCAGGGTTCCTGACGTATATCCACTAGGTGGTCAGAGTGAGGTAAAACTTGTTTAACCACCTTCTGACGCTTGAACCTATCTGGTTTCTTAGGAGGAACGGATGGCTCGCGATCATCCATAATCTGTAAAATTAATAGCCTCCAAAAGATCAGGAACATCCACATGTGAACCACCCTCCCCATCAGCCGTATCTGAGTCAGAACCTGTGGGGTCAGTGTAAGTGCCGTCTTCATCAGACGAGGTGTCAGTGACAGCAGTGGATTGTGAGGAGACAAGCGCTCGCTTAGAGGACCCCTTGGACTTAGAATCAGAATCTGCTTTATTGGCCAGGTGTACTCACATACACTAGGAATTCTTTGTGGTACAATGCATCGCCAAGCAGCAACATGAAGGGGGAATACATAGCATAAGAAGGGGGAAATACATAGCATACATTACACATACAGTATGAGTTCATACTGCACATTGCAACTGTACAATAAACTTGACATATTAGACATATTATAAATGTAAGACTAAAAACAAAGGCTGCTTGGCAGAGCAGCACAGAGGCAGCCATTCGCGGCGCCAACTAGAACTCAAACAATGCACATAATACAGAAGATTTAAGTACTACATCAAAAGATAAACCTCACAGACAATAAAGACAGAAAGAATAATGCATGATTGGTGTAGGCATTTTGGGTAATAACCTCCAGGGGTTGTGTATTCTACCCTCACAAGGTACCAAGTGCGGCAGCCATCTTAGGCGCACTGCATAGGATCACCCAGGGTGGAATAGTCCACCCCTAGAAGAGAACACAGAACGGGGAGATTGCAGAGTCCTTAAGTTCAGAGTAGGGTTGCACTAAAACCATCAGGTCCATGTATTTTCATCCCATTAACAAGCGCACCAGATAAGGCAGCCATGTTGGGCGCACTACGAAGGTTACACAGTGGGAGATGGGCACACCCTGCTCACGTAGGAACCATCCGAGGCAGCCATGTGGGGAGCACTGCGTAGGTTACTGCTGGCAGGGTGTGCAACCAATGGAGGTACACATTACAGGAATAGCACACAGTGGGGTGGAAGTACCCTGTATGAAGAAAGAGAAGAGAAAAAAACACATTTGCCGGAAAACTATAGTAACATTATTTTGTGAAAATGATAAATGACCTGGTCTCACGAGAGCAGTGCGGGTGGGTGTGAGAATGTGGGGAGCACACTAATGTCCAATTGAACTGACCCAGCAAAGTCTGGTCCTGGTGCGCACGTCCCTCAGTTCCCTGCTCAGCTTGAGGGGTAGTCCCGGGGGCAGTCACGATGTTCTTGGACAGAGGAGTAGTAGGCATTGGTCCTGGTGTTCTCACGGCAGAGGTGAGGAGAGACCACATGATGGTCCTGAGTTGCAGTGTTTGGGAAACTAGTTTAATTAGAGATTTTAGCATAGTCCAAATCCAGTTCAAACTCCGGTTCTAATTCCATTCTTAAAACACATTCTTAACAGATGCATTCTTCACATATGCAAGCAGGCCAAGTCCTGACTGCAGGCCTTGATAATATTACTCTTAAATGCTCCAACTATATCAGCTGGCAAAGGGTGAGGTGTGCAATCAGAAGTTCAGCTAATTAACAGAGGGGATTTTGCATTGAAGAAGGATCACAGACATTTGTAGACAAACTTTCTTGGGGTGTGAAAAGTGTAGCCAGAGAGAGATGAGGGACTCAGATAAACAAGCATGAGGATGATGTTTTCTCTTACGTCCTAGAGGATGCTGGGGACTCCGTAAGGACCATGGGGATAGACGGGCTCCGCAGGAGACATGGGAACTTTAAGAAAGACTTTAGATCTGGTGTGCACTGGCTCCTCCCTCTATGCCCCTCCTCCAGACCTCAGTTTGATACTGTGCCCAGTGGAGACTGGGTGCTTTTCAGAGAGCTCTCCTGAGCTTTCTGACAGAAAGTATATTTGTTAGTTTTTTTATTTTCACGGAGCCTGCTGGCAACAGACTACCTGCATCGAGGGACTGAGGGGAGAGAAGCAGACCTACTTCTGTGAGTTTCAAGGCTCTGCTTCTTAGGCTACTGGACACCATTAGCTCCAGAGGGAGTCAGAACACAGGTCTCACCCTGGAGTTCATCCCGGAGCCGCGCCGCCGTCCTCCTCACAGAGTCGGAAGATAGAAGCCGGGTGAGTATGAGAAGAAAAGAAGACTTCAGAGGCGGCAGAAGACTTCATGATCTTCACTGAGGTAACGCACAGCAGTGCAGCTGTGCGCCATTGCTCCCACACACCTCACACACGGCAGTCACTGTAAGGGTGCAGGGCGCAGGGGGGGGTGCCCTGGGCAGCAATATAAACCTCATTTCTGGCAAAAGAGATATATATACAGCTAGGCACTGTATATATAAAGAGCCCCGCCAGTTTTTATTATATTTAAGCGGGACAGAAGCCCGCCGCTGAGGGGGCGGGGCTTCTCCCTCAGCACTCACCAGCGCCATTTTCTCCACAGCACAGCTGAGAGGAAGCTCCCCGGACTTTCCCCTGCTTATCCACGGTGAAAGGGGGTTTCAGAGAAGAGGGGGGGGGGGCACATAATTGGCAGCAAATAATAGTATTACAGTGCTACTGGGTAAACACATTGTGTGTTTTTCCTGGGGTATTAGCGCTGGGTGTGTGCTGGCATACTCTCTCTCTGTCTCTCCAAAGGGCCTTGTGGGGGAACTGTCTTCAGTTAAGAGGATTCCCTGAGTGTGTGGTGTGTCGGTACGTGTGTGTCGACATGTCTGAGGTAAAAGGCTCTTCTAAGGAGGAGATGGAGCAAATGTGTGTGTGTGGTGTCTCCGTCGACAACGCCGACACCTGACTGGATATGTGGAATTACGTGCTGAGGTAAATTTATTGCACAAAAGATTAGAGAACATACAGGGAATCTACCCATGTCTGTCCCTATGTCGCAGGGACCTTCAGGGTCTCAAAACGCCCACTATCCAAAATAATAGACACTGAGACCGACACGGAGTCTGACTCCAGTGTCGACTACGATGATGCAAAGTTATAGCCAAAACTGGCAGAAAAGTATTCAATATATGATTATTGTAATAAAAGATGTTTTGCATATCACTGATGACCCATCTGTCCCTGACACGAGGGTACACATGTTTAAGGGGAAGAAAGCTGAGATAACATTTCCCCCCTCTCATGAACCAAATGAATTGTGTGAAAAAGAGCGGGAATCTCCAGACAAGAAACTGCAGTTTCCCAAAAGAATTCTCATGGCGTATCCTTTCCCTGCTAGGGCCAGGATACGATGGGAATCCTCCCCTAGGGTGGACAAGGCGTTGACACATTTACCCAAAAGATAGCGCTGACATACCAAGATACAGCTACCCTCAGGGATCCTGCAGATAGCATGCAGAAAAGTACTTTGAAGTCCATTTACACACATTCTGGTACACTACTCAGACCGGCGATTGTGTCGGCAGGGGTTTATAGCGCTGTAGCAGCGTGGACAGATACCTTATCAGCGGAGATTGAAACCCTAGATAAGGATACCATGTTATTGACCCTAGGAACATGCAATGGACAGGTGATGCCGACTAAAAGAGGCATATGGAAGTTTTACCTTACAATGGTGAGGAATTGTGTGGAGAAGGGCTCTCGGACCTGGTCTCCACAGCTATATTCCCTCACAGCCTAAGAAAGCACGACATTATCAAATGCAGTCCTTTCGGTCGCAGAAAAAAACAAGAAAGTACGAGGAGCGTCCTTTCTTACCAGAGGTAAGGGCGCAGGGCACAGCTAGTTCCCAGGAACAGAAGTCCTCCCCGGCCTCTACTAAATCCACCGCATGACGCTGGGGCTCCGCTAAGGGAGTCCGCCCCAGTGGGAGCACGTCTTCGACTCTTCAGCCACATCTGAGTTCACTCACAGGTGGATCCCTGGGCAATAGAAATTGTTTCTCAGGGTTACAAGCTGGAATTAAAAGAGGTGTCTCCTCGCCGGTTTTCCTTATCGGCCCTACCGGCTTCTCCCCCAGAAAGGGAGATAATATTAAATACAATTCACACATTGTATCTCCAACAGGTGGAGCTCAAGGTTCCTCTCCTTCAACAAGGAAGGGGATATTACTCAACCTTGGCTGTAGTCCCGAAACCGGACGGTTCGGTCAGACCTATTTTAAAATTAAAATCTCTGAACCTATTCTTGAAAAGGTTCAAATTCAAGGTAAAATCGCTCAGAGCGATCATCGCCAGCCTGGAAGGGGGGGATTTTATGGTGTATCTAGACATAAAGGCTGCATACCTTCATGTTCCCATTTATCCACCCCATCAGGCGTACCTGAGAATTACGGTACAGTATTGTCATTACCAATTTCAGGGTAATTGGTGGAAATGATGGTGCTCCTACGCAAGCAAGGAGTCACAATTATCCCATACTTGGACGATCTCGTAATAAGGGCGAGATCAAATGAGCAGTTGTTGAACAGCGTGTAACTTTCGCTGAAGGTGTCACAGCAACTCGGCTGAATTCTCAATATCTCGAAGTCACAGTTGGTTCCTATGACTCGTCTGCCCTTCTTGGGTATGATTCTGAATACGGACCAGAAATGGGTTTATCTTCCGATAGAGAAGGCCCAGGAACTAATGACTCTGGTAAAAAAACCTATTAAAGCCAAAACAGGTGTCAGTGCATCACTGCACTCGGGTCCTGGGAAAGATGGTGGCATCTTACGGGGCCATTCCCTTCAGCAGGTTCCATGCGAGGACTTTCCAATGGGATCTACGGAACAAGTGGTCCGGATCACATCTACAGATGCATCAGTTAATCACCCTGTCCCCTAGGGACAGGGTGTCTCTCCTATGGTGGCTGCAGAGTGCTCACCTTCTGCAGGGTCGCAGGTTCGCCATCCAGGACTGGATCCTGGTAGCCACGGACGTGAGCCTCCGAGGTGGGGGAGCAGTCACACAGGGAAGAAACTTCCACGGTCTTTGGGTCAAGTCAAAAAACTTGTATTCAAATCAACATCCTGGAGCTGAGGGCCATATACAACGCCCTTCGGCAAGCGGAAACATTGCTTCGCGACCTAACGGTTCTGATCCAGTCAGACAACATCACCGCAGTGGCTCATGTAAACCGCCAAGGCGGCACAAAGAGCAGAGTGGAAATGGCAGAAGCCACCAGGATTCTCCGCTGGGCGGAAAATCATGTAAGCGCATTTTCAGCAGTTCATTCCGGGAGTGGACAACTGAGAAGCAGACTTCCTCAGCAAACACGACCTGCATCCAAGAGAGGACTTCTTTAGGAAGCCTTCGCACAGATAGCAAGTCAGTGGGAACTGCCACAGATAGACATGATGGCGTCCCGCCTCAACAAGAAGCTACAGAGGTATTGCACCAGGTCAAGAAACCCTCAGGCAGTAGCTGTAGATGCCCTAGTGACACCGTGGGTGTTCCAGTCGGTCTATGTATTTCCCCCTCTTCCTCTCATACCCAAGGTGTTGAGAATGGTAGGAGGGAGAGGAATGAGAACAATTCTCATTGTTCCAGATTGGCCACGAAGGACCTGGTATCCGGATCTGCAGGAAATGCTCACAGAAGATCCGTGGCCTCTTCCTCTAAGACAGGACCGGTTGCAACAGGGGCCATGTCTATTCCAAGACTTACCGCGGGTGCGTTGGACGGCATGGCGGTCGAACGCCGGATCCTAGCGGATAAGGGTATTCCAGATGAGGTAATTCCTACGCTAATAAAGGCTAGGAAGGACATGACATCTAAACATTATCACCGTATATGGCGAAAATATGTTTCTTGGTGTGAGGCCAGGAATGCTCCTACGGAAGAATTCCATCTGGGCCGTTTCCTTCACTTCCTGCAAACTGGAGTGAATTTCGGCCTAAAATTAGGATCTATTAAGGGTCAGATTTCGGCCTTATCCATTTTCTTTCAAAAGGAATTGGCCTCTCTCCCTGAAGTACAAACTTTTGTGAAGGGAGTACTGCATATTCAGCCTCCTTTTGTACCTCCGGTGGCCCCTTGGGACCTTAACGTGGTGTTAAGTTTCATTAAGTCACACTTGTTTGAACCACTTAAAACGGTGGAGTTGAAAAATCTCACTTGGAAGGTGGTCATGTTATTAGCCTTGGCTTCGGCTAGACGAGTGTCGGAATTAGCGGCTTTATCACATAAAAGCCCCAATCTGGTTTTCCATATGGATAGAGCGGAATTGCGGACCCGTCCTCAATTCCTGCCAAAAGTGGTTTCATCCTTTCATATGAACTATTGTGGTGCCTGTGGCTACGCGTGACTTGGAGGATCCCGAGTCCCTTGATGTGGTCAGGGCTTTGAAAATTTACGTGGCCAGATCGGCTACAGTCAGAAAAACAGAAGCACTGTTTGTCATGTATGCAACCAACAAGATTGGTGCCCCTGCATCAAAGTAGACCATTGCTCACTGGATCTGTAACACGATTCAGCAGGCGCATTCTACGGCGGGATTGCCGTTACCTAAATCGGTCAAGGTCCATTCCACTAGGAAGGTGGGCTCTTCTTGGGCGGCTGCCAGAGAGGTCTTGGCGCTACAGCTGTGCCAAGCTACTACTTGGTCGGGTTAAAACTCCTTTGCAAAGTTCTATAAGTTTGATACCCTGGCTGAGGAGGACCTCCTGTTTGCTCAATCGGTGCTGCAGAGTCATCCGCACTCTCCCGCCCGTTTGGGAGCTTTGGTATAATCCCCATGGTCCTTACGGAGTCCCCAGCATCCTCTAGGACGTAAGAGAAAATAAGATTTTAAACCTACCGGTAAATCTTTTTCTCGTAGTCTGTAGAGGATGCTGGGCGCCCGTCCCAAGTGCGAACTACTTCTGCAAGACTTGTATATAGTTATTGCTTAAATAAGGGTTATGTTATAGTCTCATCGGTCTTGGACTGATGCTCTGTCGTTTTTATACTGTTAACTGGATAGTATATCACAAGTTATACGGTGTGATTGGTGTGGCTGGTATGAATCTTGCCCTTGGATTAACAAAAAACCTTTCCTCGTACTGTCCTTCTCCTCTGGGCACAGTTTCTCTAACTGAGGTCTGGAGGAGGGGCATAGAGGGAGGAGCCAGTGCACACCAGATCTAAAGTCTTTCTTAAAGTGCCCATGTCTCCTGCGGAGCCCGTCTATCCCCATGGTCCTTACGGAGTCCCCTGCATCCTCTACGGACTACGAGAAAAAGATTTACCGGTAGGTTTAAAATCTTATTTTTACCTGTGAAGAGAGGAGAGATGGTTTTCAGTTCCGGTTCTAACGCCATTCTTAAAACACATTCTTAACAGATGCATTCTTCACAAATGCATGCAGGCCAAGTCCTGACTGCAGGCCTTGAAAATATTGCTCTTAAATGCTCCAACTATATCAGCTGGCAAAGGGGGAGGTGTGCAATCAGAAGTTCAGCTAATTAACAGAGGGGATTTTGCATTGAAGAAGGATCACAGACATTTGTAGACAAACTTTCTTGGGGTGTGAAAAGTGTAGCCAGAGAGAGATACTCAGATATACAAGCATGAGGATGATGTTTTTACCTGTGAAGAGAGGAGAGATGGTTTTCAGTTCCGGTTCTATCTCCATTCTTAAAACACATTCTTAACAGATGCATTCTTCACAAATGCATGCAGGCCAAGTCAGACTTTTTAGCAGTCAGGGACTGGTTCAACTTCTTCAATTGGGCAGATAAATCGTCCGCCCACGGCGGGTAAGCTGCAGGGACCACATACGGTTGTACCGGCATAGGGGGTCCCATAGGGGGTGTTAGTTTATTAACTAGCGTATGTAGAAACGTGGAAAAAGCGGCCCACGGTGGGTCATTATGTACCCCCGTTGCTACAGTCCCACTGGGGGGCAAGGAGCCCCCAGAACCAGAGCCCACAGCTGCTATATTCTCCTCATAGGGATCTGTGGCTTCAGCAACACCGGCAGTGTGTTCAGCCCCAGAACCGTTACCCTCAGAAGCAGACATGATATAACTTGCAGTATGAGGTTACACAGTACAATCATCAGCAGCACAATACCTCTAGCCCAAACCCCTGCGCAGTGTAGTCAACACCAGCAGAGATAAAGGAGAGATATGGTGACTAAAATCACAGAGAAAAATACGTATTAAAGTATATCTTTGTGAAAATCCTATATCAATATAAAACCTGACGCACCAAGCCCCCTCAGGTTATAGAATATAGGGATAGCAGGTTGAGTGAAAGACACGAAATGAACACCACTCAGCTATCTAATGCACACACAGCTAGTCACAGTTTGTACAATGCAGAGGTTATTACTAACAATAATACTGCACTGGACTAGCTTATATATATATATATATATATATATATATAGAGCTATATAGTCAATAGATATAACACTACACAGTAAGAACTGGATGTATATCACAGGGTAATTGTACTAGAAAACCCTGACTAAATGCACTCTTTCTTAACCAGCACTGTCTAAAAAGGCAGGTAGAATACTTAAGTGTCATGTAAAGTCACAGCACTGACAACCAGGTGGCTTTACATAGGAGGATTTGCCCAAGCAGTCCCAGGAACAGTGAGGCTGAGAGATAATGGCGCCCAGACACTGACAGGGAGTGAGAGAGAGACAGATATGCAGCTCCAGGGTGGGAACATTTGCGGGAAATGGCGCCCTGGGGCTGGGGGAGGGGCTTCAGGTCTAAGCATTATCCCCCTACTGGCAAAACCACCGGGTACTGTGGGCTACTGAAAAATGGTTTAGAGAAAAAACCTGACCTGCACCCATGCCCTGGTGATCTAGTGGGATCGCCTGTACTGCCACAGTGTCCACCGCCAGCGCGAGTGGCCGCCTCCCACTGACCGCGCCGGATCACGATAAATCAGGATTTTGGTACTTACCGATAAATCCCTTTCTCCGATTCCACAGGGGCCACTGGAGTGTAGTTACAATGGGGAGATAGTAGGTGGTATTGGTAGCTGGCACTTTAAAAATTCTCACACTGTGGCTAGCTCCTCCCCTACTATCTCCCCTCCAAGCCAGTCTACGTTAAACTGTGCCCGAGGAGAGCTGTAATAAACAAACCGTAAGGTAGAGGAGGTTAACGACGCCCTGTAAACCAGGCGAACACAAACTAAACCTGGAACAGAACCTGACAAAAAACCAGGCTAGCCTGAACCCAACAAGCAGTCATATGGTGATCTGCAATCGTTAATCAAACAAAAATCAGGAGAAACAGCGCTGGGCGGGCGTCCAGTGGCCCCTGTGGAATCGGAGAAAGGGATTTATCGGTAAGTACCAAAATCCTGATTTCTCCTTCATCCACTAGGGGCCACTGGAGTGTAGTTACAATGGGGACGTCCCAGAGCTCCCAAAAACGGGTGGGAAAGCGCTGAGAGTCCTGTAAAAACTGCTCGGCCAAACAGTGATGCAGAGGCCGTAAAAGTGTCAAACTTGTAGAATTTGACAAAACGAATGTCGGTTTGACCAAGTAGCCGCCCGACAAAATATTCATGGAGACCCCGCGGGCGGCTGCCCACGAAGGTCTTACAATGCGCGTAAAGCGCGCTGAAATGGAAAACGGAGGCTCCCTAGTAACCGCCAAGAAGACTGTCTGATGATCAGATGTATCCAACTGTCCAGCATATGCTGGGACCCCGGCTATTTAGTACGGGAGCATCGTCCAGAGCAAAGAAGAAAAAACACTTCATCGAATAGCCTGAGACCTCTGTAGAGAGAGTTGACGAGCCCTGACAACATTCAGAGAGGATTGAAAACCACTAGTGTCAGATTTATATGAAAAATGGACCTCCCCTCTGGAAGAAACGACCGCTGAGGCCGAAGCCGAGCCCGGGGAGTTGCCAATAGAGTACTCCCTGAACAAGAGGCCGAACTTACGGCCGCTAGGCTAATCTCATTTGGAAGAAAAGCGAAAAAGGCAGAGACCTAAAATTCCGGTCACTGTGGTTTGAAGCGCAGCGGAGCAAAAAACCTCCCAGAGAAACCAAAGATGAATGGTAACTGGAAGAAGGGGGAAAAACCCCTTTTATCTTCATTATGTTCCATAAAGTTTTCCCAAAGTGGCAAAAGCGAGAAGAGGTAATAGACTTCTGAAATCGGAGCCCAGTAGGCCTAACCGAACTAGGGAACTCCTCCCTTCTGAGGTCTCGTGAACAGTCACACGGGTAACCGAAACCAGTGTAAAATTGAACAAGGAGAAAAAAGGAGCCTGTTGAAGTAGACAGTCCAGTCGAGGTAGGAGCCAAGGCTCCTCTACTGACAACAGGCGTATCTGTATCTTCAAGTCATGCGTGGCCCAACCAGCGCCACCGAGAGGACTAGCACGCATAATCCCCTCCTGTGTTACTGAACCTGAAGTAGAAATAGAAAAGGAGGCAGGATAGAATAACCAGAAAACTCCCCGGAGCCCTGAGGGCCTCCACGGCTACTGCCGTCCGAGAGTAATAAAGGGTTAAAGAGTCAGTCAGAACGCCCTGAGGTCGATCCGAAATCTCCGCCCACAGCGGACCAGCTGACAAAACTCCGGGGCATGTTCCCTCACCCAGGAGTCTGACCTGGTGGCTTGATCTGGAAACAAGATTGTTGTCCCCCGCTCCGAGAGGAATGGAGGCGACCACTCATTACGTCGCAACTTGACTGAAGAAATAGAGTCTCTGGTGCCGAGGAATGAAAAAACCTCTGACGGACCCTGTTGAGAAACGTCTATGCGGAGCATAAATTGGATCTGTGTCGAATCAGAAGCTCGTGGATCCTCCGGATATTCAGAAGCCACCTAATGTACAGAGTGGGATAGTAGCAGTAAATTGTCCCATTAGGGAACCAACGTCACCCACTGCCCTTGAAAAAGAGTTATTCTGTTATCTTCCTAAACTCTGTGGGAGCGGAAGAGAGAGGAGTAAAGGACTTACAGTGAAAATGAGAATCCTGTTAAGGGGGAATCTGAGAAAAAGCCTGTCCAACGGAAATCAGTAAACAGGCATCTCTGAAGACAAGGGACACGTAAAACTCCCTTTCTTGTTTAAACTAGCAATCACAGACTAAAAGGATTGTAAGGCCAGAATAGGCCTGTCCGAGCCACTTGGCTTCGGAACGTGAAAAGAAAACAAAGGCCTGAGAACTGTCCTAATTCAAATGATATGTGAAAAACAGGGATCAACACCCTTTGCGGTTAGAAACCTATGGAGCGCAGCCTGCAGTATGACTCTCTTGTCATCGTAAATCAGCCGACCCATGCCGAGGGACTCCTGAGACGGTTGTAACCGCCCAAGCCTTCTCCCATCGACCTGCGCCTACCCTGGGACCCTGCAGGTGTAATGGGTGTATAGGATGACATAAAATCAGACTGGACTGAGGATGTTGAACCTCTGCTTCAGCCTTTTTACCCTGAGAACCCCTGGCGACGAAGATATCACCCGTGTGGAGTCAAAAACCTGAAAGGGCACGAAAAAATCTAAAGGGAAGACCAGTAAAGGTCTGTCTTGGAGCTGGGGCAGTAGTAGGAGAAATCAAAGTGGACCTACCTCCATTGGTTCAAGAAATCCTGCAGAAAGTTCCTTCCCCAGAACCATCTGCCCCGTAGGATTTCATGTTTACTTGTCACTGTCGCAGCCCCAGAGGTCGTCGGGTTAAGACAGCCCAAGCGAAGATGCAGGGTCCGAGTCTGTAGACATGGAGACCTCCAAGGAACATAAAGCAGAATCGTGATTCTGACCTGTATCAAAGTATCAATTGATCCTGATGCGAAGCATCCTGTAACCTAGGGGACAATTGTTCCCCAACCTACCTGCTCCGGACACGGTAGAACCATGCTGCCGCATATGTCGATGGATCCCTGAGCAAGGTTGCCTCAGGAAAACGGCGGCTTGATGGACCGGCGATACACCGAGGTGTATACCCTAGAGAGGTTCTGATACCATCTCCTGCCATCTGCGGGGAAAAGATAGGAAAACAAACCTTGTTTGATACCTGATATTGTGTATTCGGGTGTCTGTCGGCCGCCTACCGGAGCCTGCCCAGCTCATCCGAAACTGAACCAGTCGCTGTCATTTTCGTCAATGGCGTGGAACCCTGATGGACTTGACGTGTCCTCCTCCTTTACCTGCAGTATCAGATGAACTGCTGTATTATGTACCTGTATATTCTGAGACACTGGTTCAGATCCACAGAAAACAGACATCAGTAATGCATGGAATGTTAGCAAAGTTTCTTTTTGGAAAGGTGTGTTTGGTCCCGCTGTGATTTGATCCTGTGACCTTGGAAACCAAAGTCCAAGGGCTTACCTGATGAGCTATTGTCTGGTTAATAGTGACATTACCTGCATCATTGATCAAACAGGGGTGTGCAGGTGCGTGGAGGGCGAAGCAGATGGCTCTGCCGCATACTTCACACCTAAGAGGGAATTCTTCGACTATCCCAGGAGAGACAAACGAAAGGAGAAAAGGTGGGTTAAATAAACAGAGCCCTACGTAAGGTCTGCACTATAATGTGTAGTGACCGATACGATTAAAATAAACTTTCTGGAGCAGCGGAGACCTGAACCAGCAACGCTGCGCTGTGGGACAGGAGTCTTAGCCCTAGGCTATAGGAGTTCTCCTTAAAGTTTTGTTTGGATTCAAACCCCTGTTCAGATAGCCGCTACTAGCGTACTGAGCCGCAGCGCTATTTGTCTGATGCCTTACACGCATTCCACAATTACAAATAGCATTAGTAACTAGTGACACCAAGGAATAATAAAGGGAAGGCAACACCCCGCCCTGTATTTAGTGTACCGCTAATTAAGGTGCACCAGATGTTTCTCGGAGGTTCCGCTGGCTTTTCAAAATGGTGACCAGCCTGTGAGAAAGATGGGGGAAAATGTTATGTGCAAGATGTTATTAGAAAACATTGCAGAAGTTTTGTTTTATCCCCTATATCTGGTATTTTATGGATTTATCTATATACATACCTACACGCACTTAAATATATATATCTATATATATATATACACATGCACAAACATAACTATATATGTATATATACACACACACCGTAGGTAAATAAATACTGCACAGTAGATTCTTTTAATTATTATTGAGCTGAGTCCCAGCTACTGTAATAGAGCAGGTTCCCTGATTTGCAAGTAAGGAAATGCTGGGTAGAGGACTCTACTGCAGGAGGAATGTATCTATATTTCAGCAGCCTGAAGTATCGAAAAGTTACAAATCCCAGAGCTGTTGCCTAGCGATGGGGAGACCTGGGAGCCCACTGAGTAAAGCGGGTTAACTGTTAATATACCTGGGACTTTATTTGTATTTGTCTCTGAGTATGCAAGATTAGCCCACTGGGCTATAGGAGACACTGCAAATATGAAGCCAGGTCTGTGCAGGGAGGAAATGGCCGCCAGAGTGAAACTCCTCTGGGCTATGCGATAAAATCTATATAGTGGATAACTGGATTAGTGCTGAGCCACTCTGACTATATCACATTCTCCTCAGCACCATGTGCATTAAACTCACATAAATGCCTATTACACTATAACAGTGGCCGGGGAGCGGAGAATGCTGAGCCCGCTGTACAGAGCGGGAGTTAGCTCCGCCCCCCGGCTATGGCGCCTTATTGCAAAACTAAGCGGGAAGCGAGCTGTACCCTCCGCTGGGCCTGCGAGTCACCGCCGGGGAGCGCTGAGCCCGCTATACAGCGCTAGTAGAGCCCTGTATCTGCTAGCCGCCGCCGGGGAGTGTTGCGCTGAACAGAGCGCGAGTCACCGCCGGGGAGCGGGGAGCGCTGAGCCCGCTATACAGCGCTAGTAGAGCCCTGTATCTGCTAGCCGCCGCCGGGGAGTGTTGCGCTGAACAGAGCGCGAGTCGCCGCCGGGGAGCAGGGAGCGCTGAGCCCGCTCTACAGAGCGGGACTTAGCTCCGCCCCCTCCGTACAAGGCGCCAAATTTAAACATTGCTTTGCGCTCGAGCGGGATCCCTGTGCCGGCTCTGTGAGTCGCGCTGAGTGGGGATCTGTGCGGGGGGTGCGGGGAGCTGGGGGAGCGGAGGGTTATCAGAATGACACACACCCGTTTTTCAGTCAGGGTTGTATAAACACATACTCAGCCTCCCCCAATCATCCTGTCTGTTTCTCCATGAGGAGGACAGGTAAGGATACAATAAAGTACATTACAGCCCCAGAGAGCCCTTCTGGAGTGGGTTGTACAACAATAAACAGTGCATTGCTCTAAAAACATACATAGCCACCACAAATAAAGTATACTTCACTCACCACTGTGTTCTTGGTGGATCGGCCCCGACACACGCCGCACGCAGCGGCGTCCAGCCGGAATCTTCTGTGGTGGGGTGGTCCCGACACAAGCCGCACGCAGCGGTGTCCGACCATTTTTGATACTCACCGCTGCCATGCTGCCGGAATCTTCTGCTGGATGGAGTGGCCGCGACACGCGCCGCACGCAGCGGTGTCCGCCAACTCAGGAGAGCTCAGTGTCTCCCTCAGCCGGGGCCCATCCCTAGCCGCACGCAGCTGCGATGGGACCCCGCCGGCAGCTCCCACGGTGCAGACTGGCAGTGGCAGAGCTGCCAGTCTGTGAGTGTGTGTAAGAAAAATAAAATAATAAAGAAAAAAGAAGAAAATTCTTCAGCTAAACCCAAGTGAACCAGCTACCTCGGGCACTTAACTAAGACTGGCTTGGAGGGGAGATAGTAGGGGAGGAGCTAGCCACAGTGTGAGAATTTTTAAAGTGCCAGCTACCAATACCACCTACTATCTCCCCATTGTAACTACACTCCAGTGGCCCCTAGTGGATGAAGGAGAAAGACCGGGTCCCGCAAGCGGGACCCACTTACCACCTCCCGAAGCGCGGCCACGCGATCCCGGAGAGCCCCCGTCATGTGTGCCTGACGTGAAGAAAACCGTAGCCTCCTGCTGTAGTTACCCGGCAACCAGGGCTCGGGACTGTTCAGCGCCGCTGGGGAGAGCTGGAGCTGCAGCAGTGAATGTCTTCTGACATTTACCACCGCTGCTGCCCTTGAAGTCTTCACTTTTTTCTTCAAAAAAAGCTCTTCTTAGGGCTGCCTGGAGCAGCCCCTCTGTTCTTACTGCAGCACCAACTACAAAACTGAGCTCCTGTGCAGGGAGGCGGAGTTATAGAGGTGGTAGCGCTGTGCATTCTGGGAACAGTCAAAGCTTTGAGCCTGTTGGTGCCTCGGATCAAGATCCTACTCTACATCCCAATGTCTATCCTTGTGGAGCCCAGTGTACCCTGCAGCAGAAAATGGATTAAAGCCTAATCCGACCTGTGCCCTTTCCCTAGTTATCTAGTGTGGTTCCTGTATGGCCACAGTGTCCATGCCAGCGCGCGCGGTACGCCTCCTAATGGCCGCGCCGGGTCACAATTTCCAGCGGGTCCCACCTAGGGGTCCCTCTTACCTCCTCCCTGAGTGCAGCCACATGATCCCGGAGAACTTCGGTTAGTGTGTGTGCCCTGGGTGAAGAACCGGAGCCTCCGCTGTAAGAACCTGGCAACCAGGTACCCGAGAGTATACAGCGCCGCTGGGGGAGGTGATGGAGCTGCAGCAGGAGATATCAGAATGATATCTAGCACTAGAGTGCCTCTGCTGCAGCCCTTGAAGTCTTCTATATTCTTTAAAATAGCTCTTCTTAGGGCTGCTGGAGCAGCCCTGCCCGTTAGCTGCCTGCACTGCAGGCACAACTTACAAACTGAGGTCCTGTGCACGGAGGTGGGGTTATAGAGGAGGCGGCGCTGAACATCTTGGGAACAGTCAAAGCTTTTAGCCTGTTTGTGCCTCGGATCAAGATCCTTCTCTACACCCCGATGTTATTCCCTGTGGAATACCAGTGTACCCCGCTGCAGAAATTTAAACTGTCTATATCTTTTCTTCTTTGTTAGTGCCATCTTCCAATATTGTGATTGCAATTACTATTGGCAGAACCTATGGAGTTGATAGATGTTAGCGGTGTGTGATGGAGATCAGTCCACATGATGAATAGCTTAACCAGGGTTTGGTTTATTAACCAGGTAGAATACAGGATGCTAGTCAACACAGGGTTAATACAGCAGGTACACAATGCAGGAACATATAGGGCCGGATGTAATAGCGCTCGAGTTCGGCGGCCGCGCAGGATGCCGGCCGAACTTGGACCTTTTTTTTTTTAAAGGACACTCGTGTACAAGGTAGCCTTGTACATGATTGCCCTTTAAAAAAAAAAAAAGGTCAGAGTTCGGCGGACATCTTGCACGGCCGCAGGACTTGGGTGCTATTACATCTGCCCCATAGTGTGACAGATCCTGCCAGGAGGGTTAATGCAGGTGGTATGTGGAATCTGGAGCACACAGCTGCACATACACTCAGTGTTAGCAGTGGAATGTATAAAGCACCCAGTGGTGTGTACTGCCCAGTGGCCGAACTACCGCCAGTGCAAGCAGTGCCTCGCACTGGGGCCCGCCACTATCAAGGGGACCAAAGCCAGCGCAGCATGTAATAAATCAAACTGACTCATTACATGCCGCCTGCCGCCAGTGGACTGGACGAGTGCTGGGCTTTTCATGGTCCCGGCACGCTGTCCGTTATTAGACAGCTGCCGGGTGCCGGCTCCTCTAGTGCTCGCCTGTCACTGTATATTAAATGTGTTGTGCGTGTGACATCATGATGCATGTGTGCATGATGTCATACGCATGCAGAGAGGAGCCGGCCGGGACGCAGTGTAAACGCCGCGCTGAGACTGGGACTGTGACTGCGCTGCTCTCCAGAGCCCAAGCATGCTGCAGGAGAAGGGGGAGCTCTGAAGGTGCCGCTCTGTCCATCCTGTGCAAGGTGAGAGCGAGAGGGATATTTTTACCCGTGCCTTCCCCCACGACTGGTCACTGAAACTAAAAGCCAGCAGCCTACAGCCATAGCAAATACCTGCTGCAGGCTGGAGCAGAGGCGGAACTACCGGCAGGGCAAGCAGTGTGTTGCACTGGGGCTCGCCTCTGTCCAGGGGCCCAAGCATGTAATGAGTCAAAATGACTCATTACATGCCGCTGTGCGCTGCGGGCAACCGCTGCCCGCAGCGCACAGCTGCCCAGAGAGGAGAAGAGCAGCGGCACGGACGGGGGAAGGAGGAGGACGGAGGTGAAGGAGGGAGCCGCAGCAGCGCTTTGTTACTGGTGGAGGCGCTGCTGCTGCTGCCCCTCTGCTTCACTATAGTCTGTCTTCCGAGAACAGCCTATAGTGAAGCAGGGGGGCAGCAGCAGCAGCGCCTCCACCAATAACACAGCGCTGCTGCGGCTCCCTCCTCCACCTCGTCTACTGCCCGGGAATCGTCAAGCTGCACGAGGAGCCTGAGCCAGCGGAGAGGGTAAGTATGATTCTACTTTCTTTCTCTTTATTTCTTTCTTTCTTTCTGTCTCTTTCTTTCTTTATTTGTTGGGACTGCCTGCCGCTATGTGTAAAAATGGGGGACTGCCTACCGCTGTGTGTAAAAATAAGAATTTACTTACCGATAATTCTATTTCTCGGAGTCCGTAGTGGATGCTGGGGTTCCTGAAAGGACCATGGGGAATAGCGGCTCCGCAGGAGACAGGGCACAAAAAGTAAAGCTTTAGGATCAGGTGGTGTGCACTGGCTCCTCCCCCTATGACCCTCCTCCAAGCCTCAGTTAGGATACTGTGCCCGGACGAGCGTACACAATAAGGAAGGATTTATGAATCCCGGGTAAGACTCATACCAGCCACACCAATCACACTGTACAACCTGTGATCTGAACCCAGTTAACAGTATGATAACAGCGGAGCCTCTGAAAGATGGCTCACAACAATAATAACCCGATTTTTGTAACTATGTACAAGTATTGCAGATAATCCGCACTTGGGATGGGCGCCCAGCATCCACTACGGACTCCGAGAAATAGAATTATCGGTAAGTAAATTCTTATTTTCTCTATCGTCCTAGTGGATGCTGGGGTTCCTGAAAGGACCATGGGGATTATACCAAAGCTCCCAAACGGGCGGGAGAGTGCGGATGACTCTGCAGCACCGAATGAGAGAACTCCAGGTCCTCCTTAGCCAGGTTATCAAATTTGTAGGATTTTACAAACGTGTTTGCCCCTGACTAAATAGCCGCTCGGCAAAGTTGTAAAGCCGAGACCCCTCGGGCAGCCGCCCAAGATGAGCCCACCTTCCTTGTGGAATGGGCATTTACATATTTTGGCTGTGGCAGGCCTGCCACAGAATGTGCAAGCTGAATTGTATTACACATCCAACTAGCAAAAGTCTGCTTAGAAGCAAGAGCACCCAGTTTGTTGGGTGCATACAGGATAACAGCAAGTCAGTTTTCCTGACTCCAGCCGTCCTGGAACCTATATTTTCAGGGCCCTGACCACATCTAGCAACTTGGAGTCCTCCAAGTCCCTAGTAGGCGCAAGACACCACAATAAGCTGGTTCAGGTGAAACACTGACACCACCTTAGGGAGAGAACTGGGGACGAGTCCGCAGCTCTGCCCTGTCCGAATGGACAAACAGATATGGGCTTTTTTGAGAAAAAAACCACCAATTTGACACTCGCCTGGTCCAGGCCAGGTCCAAGAGCATGTTCACTTTTCATGTGAGATGCTTCAAATCCACAGATTTGACTGGTTTTAAACCAATGTGTTTTGAGGAATCCCAGAACTACGTTGAGATCCCACAGTGCCACTGGAGGCACAAAAGGGGGTTGTATATGCAATACTCCCTTGACAAACTTCTGGACTTCAGGAACTGAAGCCAATTCTTTCTGGAAGAAAAATCGACAGGGACGAAATTTGAACCTTAATGGACCCCAATTTGAGGCCCATAGACACTCCTGTTTGCAGGAAATGCAGGAATCGACCGAGTTGAAATTTCTTCGTGGGGCCTTCCTGGCCTCACACCACGCAACATATTTTCGCCACATGTGGTGATAATGTTGTGCGGTCACCTCCTTTCTGGCTTTGACCAGGGTAGGAATGACCTCTTCCTGAATGCCTTTTCCCTTAGGATCCGGCGTTCCACCGCCATGCCGTCAAACGCAGCTGCGGTAAGTCTTGGAACAGACATGGTACTTGCTGAAACAAGTCCCTTCTTAGCGGCAGAGGCCATAAGTCCTCTGTGAGCATCTCTTGAAGTTCCGGGTACCAAGTCCTTCTTGGCCAATCCGGAGCCATGAGTATAGTTCTTACTCCTCTACGTCTTATAATTCTCAGTACCTTAGGTATGAAAAGCAGAGGATGGAACACATACACCGACTGGTACACCCACGGTGTTACCAGAACGTCCACAGCTATTGCCTGAGGGTCTCTTAACCTGGCGCAATACCTGTCCCGTTTTTTGTTCAGACGGGACGCCATCATGTCCACCTTTGGTAATTCCCAACGGTTTACAATCATGTGGAAAACTTCCCCATGAAGTTCCCACTCTGCCGGGTGGAGGTCGTGCCTACTGAGGAAGTCTGCTTCCCAGTTTCCATTCCCGGAATGAAACACTGCTGACAGTGCTATCACATGATTTTCCGCCCAGCGAAAAGTCCTTGCAGTTTTTGCCACTGCCCTCCTGCTTCTTGTGCCGCCCTGTCTATTTACGTGGGCGACTGCCGTGATGTTTTATCCCACTGGATCAATACCGGCTGACCTTGAAGCAGAGGTCTTGCTAAGCTTAGAGCATTATAAATTTACCCTTAGCTATATTTATGTGGAGAAAAGTCTCCAGACTTGATCACACTCCCTGGAAATTTTTTCCTTGTGTGACTGCTCCCCAGCCTCTCGGGCTGGTCTCCGTGGTCACCAACATCCAAAACTGAATGCCGAATCTGCGGCCCTCTAGAAGATGAGCACTCTGTAACCACCACAGGAGAGACACCCTTGTCCTTGGATATAGGGTTATCCGCTGATGCATCTGAAGATGCGATCCGGACCATTTGTCCAGCAGATCCCACTGAAAAGTTCTTGCATGAAATCTGCCGACTGGAATTGCTTCGAAGGAAGTCACCATTTTTTTTTACCATGGCCCTTGTGCAATGATGCACTGATTTTAGGAGGTTCCTGACTAGCTCGGATAACTCCCTGGCTTTCTCTTCCGGGAGAAACACCTTTTTCTGGACTGTGTCCAGAATCATCCCTAAGCACAGGAGACTTGTTGTCGGGATCAGCTGCGATTTTGGAATATTTAGAATCCACCCCTGCTGTTGTAACAGTATCCGAGATAGTGCTACTCCGACCTACAACTGTTCCCTGGACTTTGCCCTTATCAAGAGATCGTCCAAGTAAGGGATAATTAAGACGCCTTTTCTTCGAAGAAGAACCATCATTTCGGCCATTACCTTGGTAAAGACCCGGGGTGCCGTGGACAATCCAAACGGCAGCGTCTGAAACTGATAGTGACAGTTCTGTACCACGAACCTGAGGTACCCTTAGTGATAAGGGCAAATTTGGGACATGGAGGTAAGCATCCCTGATGTCTCGGGACACCATATAGTCCCCTTCTTCCCGGTTCGTTATCACTGCTCTGAGTGACTCCATCTTGATTTGAACCTTTGTAAGTGTTCAAATTTTTTTAGATTTAGAATAGGTCTCACCTAGCCTTCTGGCTTCAGTACCACAATATAGTGTGGAATAATACCCCTTTTCTTGTTGTAGGAGGGGTAATTTAATTATCACCTGCTGGGAATACAGCTCGTGAATTGTTTCCCATACTGCCTCCTTGTCGGAGGGAGACCTTGGTAAAGCAGACTTCAGGAGCCTGCGCAGGGGAAACGTCTCGACATTCCAATCTGTACCCCTGGGATACTACTTGTAGGATCCAGGGGTCCTGTACGGTCTCAGCGTCATGCTGAGAGCTTGTCAGAAGCGGTGGAACGCTTCTGTTCCTGGGAATGGGCTGCCTGCTGCAGTCTTCTTCCCTTTCCTCTATCCCTGGGCAGATATGACTCTTATAGGGACGAAAGGACTGAGGCTGAAAAGACGGTGTCTTTTTCTGCAGAGATGTGACTTAGGGTAAAAAACGGTGGATTTTCCAGCAGTTGCCGTGGCCACCAGGTCCGATGGACCGACCCCAAATAACTCCTCTTCCTTTATACGGCAATACACCTTTGTGCCGTTTGGAATCTGCATCACCTGACCACTGTCGTGTCCATAAACATCTTCTGGCAGATATGGACATCGCACTTACTCTTGATGCCAGAGTGCAAATATCCCTCTGTGCATCTCGCATATATAGAAATGCATCCTTTAAATGCTCTATAGTCAATAAAATACTGTCCCTGTCAAGGGTATCAATATTTTTAGTCAGGGAATCCGACCAAGCCACCCCAGCTCTGCACATCCAGGCTGAGGCGATCGCTGGTCGCAGTATAACACCAGTATGTGTGTATATACTTTTTATGATATTTTCCAGCCTCCTGTCAGCTGGCTCCTTGAGGACGGCCCTATCTATAGACGGTACCGCCACTTGTTCTGATAAGCGTGTGAGCGCCTTATCCACCCTAAGGGGTGTTTCCCAACGCGCCCTAACTTCTGGCGGGAAAGGGTATACCGCCCATATTTTCTATCGGGGGGAACCCACGCATCATCACACACTTCATTTAATTTATCTGATTCAGGAAAAACTACGGTAGTTTTTTCACATCCCACATAATACCCTCTTTTGTGGTACTTGTAGTATCAGAAATATGTAACACCTCCTTCATTGCCCTTAACGTGTGGCCCTAATAAGGAATACGTTTGTTTATTCACCGTCGACACTGGATTCAGTGTCCCTGTCTGTGTCTGTGTCGACCGACTAAAGTAAACGGGCGTTTTAAAACCCCTGACAGTGTTTTTGAGACGTCTGGACCGGTACTAATTGTTTGTCGGCCGTCTCATGTCGTCAACCGACCTTGCCGCGTGTTGACATTATCACGTAATTCCCTAAATAAGCCATCCATTCCGGTGTCGACTCCCTAGAGAGTGACATCACCATTACAGGCAATTGCTCCGCCTCCTCACCAACATCGTCCTCATACATGTCGACACACACGTACCGACACACAGCACACACACAGGGAATGCTCTGATAGAGGACAGGACCTACTAGCCCTTTGGAGAGACAGAGGGAGAGTTTGCCAGCACACACCAAAAACGCTATAATTATATAGGGACAACCTTATATAAGTGTTTTCCCTTATAGCATCTTTTTTATATATTTCTAACGCCAAATTAGTGCCCCCCCTCTCTGTTTTAACCCTGTTTCTGTAGTGCAGTGCAGGGGAGAGCCTGGGAGCCTTCCCTCCAGCCTTTCTGTGAGGGAAAATGGCGCTGTGTGCTGAGGAGATAGGCCCCGCCCCTTTTTCGGCGGCCTCGTCTCCCGCTCTTAACGGATTCTGGCAGGGGTTAAATATCTCCATATAGCCCCCGGAGGCTATATGTGAGGTAGTTTTAGCCAAAAATAGGTTTTCATTGCCTCCCAGGGCGCCCCCCTTCCAGCGCCCTGCACCCTCAGTGACTGCCGTGTGAAGTGTGCTGAGAGGAAATGGCGCACAGCTGCAGTGCTGTGCGCTACCTTAAGAAGACTGAGGAGTCTTCATGCCGCCGATTCTGGACCTTCTTCTTGTTTGAGCATCTGCAAGGGGGCCGGCGGCGAGGCTCCGGTGACCATCCAGGCTGTACCTGTGATCGTCCCTCTGGAGCTAATGTCCAGTAGCCAAAGAAGCCAATCCATCCTGCACGCAGGTGAGTTCACTTCTTCTCCCCTAAGTCCCTCGTTGCAGTGATCCTGTTGCCAGCAGGACTCACTGTAAAATAAAAAACCTAAGCTAAACTTTTCTAAGCAGCTCTTTAGGAGAGCCACCTAGATTGCACCCTTCTCGGCCGGGCACAAAAATCTAACTGAGGCTTGGAGGAGGGTCATAGGGGGAGGAGCCAGTGCACACCACCTGATCCTAAAGCTTTACTTTTTGTGCCCTGTCTCCTGCGGAGCCGCTATTCCCCATGGTCCTTTCAGGAACCCCAGCATCCACTAGGACGATAGAGAAAATGGGGGACTGCCTGCCGCAATGTGTAAAAAGGGGGACTGCCTGCCGCAATGTGTAAAAAGGGGGACTGCCTGCCGCAATGTGTAAAAATGGGGAATCTGCCTGCCGCAATGTGTAAAAATGGGGAATCTGCCTGCCGCTATATGTAAAAAGGGAGAATCTGCCTGCCGTAATGTGTAAAAATGGGGAATCTGCCTGCCGCAATGTGTAAAAACGGGGGACTGCCTGCCGCAACGTGTAAAAAGGGGGAATCTGCCTGCCGTAATGTGTAACAAGGGCACGCTGTCTGCCGTAATGTGTAACAAGGGCACGCTGTCTGCCGTAATGTGTAACAAGGGCACGCTGTCTGCCGTAATGTGTAACAAGGGCACGCTGTCTGCCGTAATGTGTAACAAGGGCACGCTGTCTGCCGTAATGTGTAACAAGGGCACGCTGTCTGCCGCTATGTGTAACAAGGGCACGCTGTCTGCCGCTATGTGTAAAAAGTGTACGTTGTCTGCCGTAATGTGTAAAAAGGGGACGCTGTCTGCCGTAATGTGTAAAAAGGGGACGCTGTCTGCCGTAATGTGTAAAAAGGGGGACGCTGTCTGCCGTTATGTGTAAAAAGTGTACGCTGTCTGCCGCTATGTTTAACAAGGGCACGCTGTCTGCCGTTATGTGTAAAAAGGGGACGCTGTCTGCCGTAATGTATAAAAAGGGGGACGCTGTCTGCCGTAATGTGTAAAAAGGGGACGCTGTCTGCCGTAATGTGTAAAAAGAGGAATCTGTTCGCTGTAAGTTGTAAAAGGGTCTCTACCTGGTGTAGTGGTGCTACTGTGCGGCGTAATTTGAAGAATGGAGACTACTGTGCACCGTTTTAGGAATTGGTATTATTTTGTGGCCACACCCCTTCCCCGCGAAGCCACGCCACTATGTATTTTTGCGCGCACCTACGGCGCGCACTGCCCCTGTTTTGCATGCAGGGGTGGGGCTCCAATGCCGTTTCTTGCACACAGTGCTAAAATGTCTAGTTACGGCACTGTTGCTAGGTATCCATTTCTCTGGCCCTGAGCAGGTCCTCCTCACCAGATCCTCTCAAGGGGTGAAGTGGTGGACTTGGATGGGATGGGGGGGGGGCCCAAAGCATTTTGTCGCACCTGGGCCCACCGCTTGCTAGTTCCGCCACTGGGCTGGAGTATATGTGCCTGGGGAGGGGAGGGGAGGAGAGGAGACCCCTAGATGCAGAATAGACGGGCAGAGGGGAGGCACATAGTGAGAAACATGACTCTATTTGTGGTTGTAGTCGGGTAACAGTGCGGGGTGAGTGAAAATGTGTTGCAGTGAGTGGGAATGTGTAACAGTGCGCGGTGAGTGGTCATGTGTGACAGTGCGGGGTGAGTGGTCATGTGTAACAGTGCGGAGCGAGTAATGTGTAAAAAGGAAGCGCTGTCTGCCGCCATGCGTAAAAAAAAAGGAGACGCTGTCTGCCATAATGTGTAAAAAGGGGACGCTGTCTGCCGCAATGTGTAAAAAGGGGGGCACAGTCTGCCGTAATGTGTAAAAAGGGGACGCTGTCTGCCGCAATGTGTAAAAAGGGGACGCTGTCTGCGCAATGTGTAAAAAGGGGACGCTGTCTGCCGTAATGTATAAAAGTGGACTCTGAAAGGGGACGCTGTCTGCCGTAATGTGTAAAAAGGGGACGCTGTCTGCCGTAATGTGTAAAAAGGGGATGCTGTCTGCCGTAATATGTAAAAGTGGACTCTATCTGCCGTAATGTGTAAAAAGGGGACGCTGTCTGCCGTAATGTGTAAAAAGGGGACGCAGTCTGTCATAATGTGTAAAAAGGGGACGCTGTCTGCCGTAATGTGTAAAAAGGGGGACGCTGTCTGCTGTAATGTGTAAAAAGGGGACGCTGTCTGCCGTAATGTGTAAAAAGTGGACGCTGTCTGCCGTAATGTGTAAAAATAAGATTTTAAACCTACCGGTAAATCTTTTTCTCCTAGTCCGTAGAGGATGCTGGGGACTCCGTAAGGACCATGGGTATAGACGGGCTCCGCAGGAGACATGGGCACTCTAAAGACTTTAGATGGGTGTGCACTGGCTCCTCCCTCTATGCCCCTCCTCCAGACCTCAGTTAGAGAACTGTGCCCAGAGGAGACGGACAGTACGAGGAAAGGATTTTTGTTAATCTAAGGGCAAGATACATACCAGCCCACACCAATCCACACCGTACAACTCGGAACATACGAACCAGTTAACAGTATGAAACAAAACAGCATCAGCCCGAGACTGATCAAAACTGTAACATAACCCTTATGTCAGCAATAACTAAATACAAGTCTTGCAGAATTTTGTCCACACTGGGACAGGCGCCCAGCATCCTCTACGGACTAGGAGAAAAAGATTTACCGGTACGTTTAAAATCTTACTTTCTCTTACGTCCTAGAGGATGCTGGGGACTCCGTAAGAACCGTGGGGATTATACCAAAGCTCCAGACCGGGCGGGAGTGCGGATGACTCTGCAGAACCGATTGAGAAAACATAAGATCCTCCTCAGCCAAGGTATCAAACTTGTAGAATTTAGCAAAAGTGTTTGAACCCGACCAAGTCGCCGTTTGGCAAAGCTGTAATGCCGAGATGTCTCAGCAGCCGCCCAAGAAGAGCCCACCTTCCTAGTGGAATGGGCCTTTACCGAATTTGGTAACGGCAATCCAGCCGTAGAATGAGCCTGCTGAATCGTGTTACAGATCCAGCGAGCAATAGTCTGTTTAGAAGCAGGAGCGCCAAGCTTGTTGGCTGCATACAGGACAAACAGTGCCTCTGTTTTCCTAACCCGAGCTGTCCTGGCTACAAAAATATTTAAGGCTCTGACTACATCAAGGGACTTGGAATCCTCCAAGTCACCCGTAGCCACAGGCACCACAATAGGTTGGTTCATATGAAAAGATGAAACCACCTTAGGCAAAAATTGAGGACGAGTCCTTAATTCTTCTCTATCCACATGGAAAATCAGGTATGGGGTGTCTTGTGAGACAAAGCCGCCAATTTGGATACCCGCCGTTCAGATGCCAAGGCCAACAACATGACCACCTTCCAAGTGAGAAATTTTAAACCCACCGTTTGAAGAGGCTCAAACCAGTGAGATTTTAGGAACTGTAACACCACGTTAAGGTCCCATTGTGCCACTGGGGGCACAAAAGGAGGCTGGATGTGCAGCACTCCCTTTACAAAAGTCTGGACTTCTGGGAGAGAAGCAAATTCCTTCTGAAAGAAAATTGATAGGGCCAAAATCTGTACCTTAATGGAGCCTAACTTTAGGCCCATACCCACTCCTGTCTGTAGAAAGTGGAGAAAACGGCCCAGATGGAAATCTTCAGTAGGAGCATTCATTGCTTCACACCAAGATACATACTTCCTCCAGATGCGGTGATAATGTTTCGCCGTCACCTCCTTCCTAGCCTTAATCAGAGTAGGGATGACTTCCTCCGCAATACCTTTTCCCGCTAGGATTTTGTGTTCAACCGCCATGCCGTCAAACGTAACCGCGGTAAGTCTTGGAACACGCAGGGTCCCTGCTGCAATAGGTCTTCCCTGAGAGGAAGAGGCCACGGATCTTCTGTGAGCATTTCCTGAAGATCTGAATACCAGGCCCTTCGCGGCCAATCCGGAACAATGAGTATTGTCTGCACTCTTTTTTGTCTTATGATTCTCAGTCTATTTGTGGAAGTCCCCACTGACTTGTTATCTCTGCAAAAACTTCTTGATGAAGTCCCTACTCTCCTGGATGGAGATCATGTCTGCTGAGGAAGCCTGCTTCCCAGTTGTCCACTCCCGGAATGAAGACTGCTGACAGAGCGCTTGCGTGATGATCCGCCCAGCGAAGAATCCTGGTGGCTTCCGTCATTGCCACTCTGCTCCTTGTCCCGCCTTGGCGGTTTACATGAGCCACAGCCGTGACGTTGTCTGATTGAATCAGAACCGGTAGGTCGCGAAGAAGAGTCTCCGCTTGTCATAGGCCATTGTATATGGCCCTCAATTCCAGTACGTTGATGTGTAGACAAGCCTCCTGGCTTGACCATAGTCCCTGAAAATTTCTTCGTTGTGTGACTGCTCCCCATCCTCGGAGGCTCGCGTCCGTGGTCACCAGAACCCAGTCTTGAATGCCGAACCTGCGACCTTCGAGAAGGTGAGCACTCTGCAGCCACCACAGGAGAGACACCCTGGCCCTGGGGGACAGGCTTATTTTCTGATGTATCTGTAGATGGGACCCCGACCACTTGTCCAGAAGGTCCCACTGAAACGTCCTTGCATGAAACCTGCCGAAGGGAATGGCCTCGTAGGTCGCCACCATTTTTCCCAGTACTCGAGTGCATTGATGGACTGACACTTTTTTCGGTTTTAACAGGCCATGTTCTGGAGTTCCTGGGCTTTTTCCATCTGGAGAAAAACCCTCTTTTTTTCCCGTGTCCAGAATCATGCCTAAGACAGATAGCCGAGTCGTTGGAATCAACTCTGACTTCGGTAGATTTAGAATCCAGCCATGCTGCTGCAGAACTCTCAGGGAGAGTGACACGCTTTTCTGCAATTGATCTCTCGATCTTGCTTTTATCAGGAGATCGTCCAAGTACGGGATAATTGTGACAGGAGCACCATCATTTCCGCCATTACCTTGGTAAAAATCCTCGGGGCCATGGAAAGCCCAAACGGCAACGTCTGAAACTGGTAATGACAGTCCTGTACAGTGAATCTCAGGTATGCCTGATGAGGGGGATATATGGGGACATGAAGGTATGCATCCTTTATGTCCAGTGACACCATAAAATCTCCCCCCCCTCCAGGCTGGAGATAACTGCCCGGAGCGATTCCATCTTGAATTTGAACTTTTTCAAGTACAGGTTTCGGGATTTTTGATTTAGAATGGGTCTGATCGAGCCATTGGGTTTCGGGACCACAAACAGGGTTGAATAGTACCCCTTCCCCTGTTGAACTAGGGGCACCTTGACAATCACTTGTTGTTGACAAAGTTTTTGAATTGCAGCTAAGACTATCTCCCTTTCTGGGGGAGAAGCTGGTAAAGCCGATTTGAAAAATCGGCGAGGAGGCACGTCTTCGAATTCCAGCTTGTAGCCTTGGGATACAATTTCCATCACCCAAGGATCCACGTCTGACTGAACCCAGACCTGGCTGAAGAGTCGAAGACGTGCCCCCACCGGCGCGGACTCCCTCAGTGGAGCCCAAGCGTCATGCGGTGGATTTAGTAGAAGCCGGGGAGGACTTCTGCTCCTGGGAACTAGCCGTAGCAGGCAATCTTTTCCCTCTACCCTTACCTCTGGCGAGAAAGGAAGAGCCCCGACCTTTTCTGGACTTATGCGACCGAAAGGACTGCATCTGATATTGCGGTGTTTTCTTTTGCTGTGGGGGAACATAAGGTAAAAAGGTAGATTTACCCACGGTAGCTGTGGAAACCAGGTCCGCGAGACCTTCCCCAAATAAAACCTCACCCTTGTAAGGCAAAACTTCCATATGTCTCTTTGAGTCGGCATCACCCGTCCATTGACGGGTCCACAGGGCTCGCCTAGCAGAAATCGCCATGGTGTTAGCTCTTGAACCTAACAGCCCAACGTCTCTGGAAGCGTCTCTCATATATAAGACTGCGTCTTTAATATGACTTAAGGTCAATAAAATGCTATCCCTATCTAGGGTATCAATGTCAGATGACAAGGTATCTGCCCAAGCTGCTACAGCGTTACAAACCCAAGCCGACGCTATTGCCGGTCTGAGCAAGGCACCCGTATGTGCATAAATTGATTTTAGGGTAGTTTCCTGTCTGCGATCAGCAGGATCCTTGAGGGCTGCCGTATCTGGAGATGGTAGCACCACCTTTTTGGACAAGCGCGTTAAAGCCTTGTCCACCTTGGGCGAGGATTCCCACCGTAACCTGTCCTGTGCAGGTAAAGGATACGCCATAAGAATTCTCTTAGGAATCTGCAGTTTCTTGTCTGGAGTTTCCCAAGCCTTTTCAAATAATGCGTTCAGCTCATGAGATGGTGGAAAGGTTACCTCAGGTTTCTTTTCCTTAAACATGCATACCCTCGTGTCAGGGACAGAGGGGTCATCTGTGGTATGTAAAACATCTTTTATTCAATAATCATATAATGAATACTTTTGGCCACCCTTGGGTGTAACCTCGCATCATCGTAGTCGACACTGGAGTCAGAATCCGTGTCGGTATCAGTGTCTGCTACTTGGGACAGGGGACGTTTCTGAGACCCTGGAGGGCCCTGTGATACAGCCAAAGCCATGGCTTGACTCCCTGACTTTTCTCTGGACTCTGCTTTGTCCATTCTCTTATGTAATAAAGACACATTTGCATTTAAAACATTCCACATATCCAGCCAATCAGGTGTCGGCGTTGCCGACGGAGACACCACAATCATCTGCTTCACCACCTCCTTAGATGAGCGGAAGGCTTCAGACATGCCGACACACACGTAACGACACCCCCACACACTCAGGGATATATATATATATATATATATATATATATGGAGACAGTCCCCCAATAAGGCCCTTTGGAGAGACAGAGAGAGAGTATGCCAGCACACACCCAGCGCCACCGGATACTGGAATAAAATCCTAGTCAGTACAGCGCTTTTATAAATATACTCACTGCGCCAAATAAATGTGCCCCCCTCCCCCCCTCTTTTTTGCCCTCTGTATGTGTTCAGCAGGGGAGAGTCCGGGGAGCCAGCTTCTCTGCAGCGTGCTGTGGAGAAAAAGGCGCTGGTTAGTGCTGAGGGATCAAGCTCCGCCCCCTCACCGGCAGGCTTCGATCCCGCTCAAATCTTTATACTCGCGGGGGTTTTTGCCATATACTGCCTTCGCAGTATATATCTCTGCCAGTGTCCCTTAAAAGGTTAATAATTGCTGCCCAGGGCGCCATCCCTGCGCCCTGCACCCATACAGTGCCGCCAGTGTGTGTGTTGGGAGCAATGGTGCGCAGCGTTACCGCTGCGCGTTACCTCATAGAAGATCCGAAGTCTTCTGCCGCCTTTGAAGTCTTCTTTCTTCTCATACTCACCCGGCTTCTATCTTCGGCTCTGTGAGGAGGACGGCGGCGCGGCTCCGGGACGAACGGCGAGGGTGAGACCTGCGTTCCGACCCTCTGGAGCTAATGGTGTCCAGTAGCCTAAGAAGCAGAGCCTATCATTTAAGTAGGTCTGCTTCTCTCCCCTCAGTCCCACGATGCAGGGAGCCTGTTGCCAGCAGTGCTCCCTGAAAATAAAAAACCTAACAAAAGTCTTTTACAGAAAAACTCAGTAGAGCTCCCCTGCAGTGCACCCAGTCTCCTCTGGGCACAGGATCTAACTGAGGTCTGGAGGAGGGGCATAGAGGGAGGAGCCAGTGCACACCCATCTAAAGTCTTTAGAGTGCCCATGTCTCCTGCGGAGCCCGTCTATACCCATGGTCATTACGGAGTCCCCAGCATCCTCTAGGACGTAAGAGAAAAGGGGATGCTGTCTGCGCAATGTGTAAACATGGGACGCCGTCTGCTGTAATGTGTAAAAAGGGGATGCTGTCTGCTGTAAATTGTAAAAAGGGGACGCTGTCTGCCGTAATATGTAAAAGTGGACTCTGTCTGCTGTAATGTGTAAAAAGGGGACGCTGTCTGCCGTAATGTGTAAAAAGGGGAATCTGTCCACCGTAATGTGTAAAAGGGCTCTACCTGGTGTAGTGGCGCTACTATGCGGGGTAATTTGAATAATGGAGACTACTGTGCACCGCTATATGAATTGGTATTATTTTGTGGCCACACCCCTTCCCCATGAAACCACACCCCTATATTTTTTGCACGCGCCTACCGCACGCACTGCCCCTATTTTGCATAAAGGAGGGGGTGCCGATGGCCGTTTCTTACACACAGCGCTAAAATGTCTACTTACGGCAATGTTGCCAGGTATCCATTTCCCTGGAACTGAGCAGGTCCCCCTCAGCAGATCCTCTCCAGGGGTGAGGGGGTGGACTTGGACGGGATGAGGGAGGGGGGCCCAAAGCATTTTGTTGCACCTGGGCCCACCGCTCGCTAGTTCCGCCACTGCTACTGCCACTGTTATGCGTGCACACAGTCTCCATCAAGAAGACACTCAGGGGCAAGTCCTATTCCGATGGAGGGTAGAGAGTAAGCAAGGTGACTGCTAAAGCCACGCCGGTCAAAGGTTGCGCACATGACGTCAATGCACCTATATCGCTATGGGGACACTGCAGAAGTCACGGCAACATGGAGACACAGGGCACTCTCCTCAACAATTATGTGATGCCAGTTTATAAAAATAAGATTTTAAACCTACCGGTAAATCTTTTTCTCCTAGTCCGTAGAGGATGCTGGGGACTCCGTAAGGACCATGGGGTATAGACGGGCTCCGCAGGAGACATGGGCACTATAAAGAACTTTAGAATGGGTGTGCACTGGCTCCTCCCTCTATGCCCCTCCTCCAGACCTCAGTTAGAGAAACTGTGCCCAGAGGAGACGGACAGTACGTGGAAAGGATTTTGGTAATCTAAGGGCAAGATTCATACCAGCCCACACCATCCACACCGTATAACCTGGAATATACACAACCAGTTAACAGTATGAACAAACAGTATCAGTCAACGACTGATCTTAACTGTAACATAACCCTTATGTAAGCAAGAACTATATACAAGTCATGCAGAAATATGTCCGCACTGGGACGGCGCCCAGCATCCTCTACGGACTAGGAGAAAAAGATTTACTGGTAGGTTTAAACTCTTATTTTCTCTTACGTCCTAGAGGATGCTGGGGACTCCGTAAGGACCATGGGGATTATACCAAAGCTCCAAACCGGGCGGGAGAGTGCGGATGACTCTGCAGCACCGACTGAGCAAACATAAGGTCCTCATCAGCCAGGGTATCAAACTTGTAGAACTTTGCAAAGGTGTTTGAACCCGACCAAGTAGCTGCTCGGCAAAGCTGTAACGCCGAGACGCCTCGGGCAGCCGCCCAAGAAGAGCCCACCTTCCTAGTGGAATGGGCCTTTATCGAATTTGGTACCGGTAATCCAGCCGTAGAATGAGCCTGCTGAATCGTGTTGCAGATCCAGCGAGCAATTGTCTGCTTAGAAGCAGGAGCGCCAACATTGTTGGCAGCATACAGGACAAACAGAGCTTCTGTTTTCCTAATTCGAGCCGTCCTGGCTACGTAAATTTTTAAGGTCCTCACTACATCAAGAGATTTGGAATCCTCCAAATCTCCCGTAGCCACAGGCACCACAATAGGTTGGTTCATATGAAACGATGACACCACCTTAGGCAAAAATTGAGGACGAGTCCTCAACTCTGCCCTATCCACATGGAAAATGAGATAGGGGCTCTTATGAGACAAGGCCGCCAATTCGGACACCCGCCTTGCAGATGCCAAGGCCAACAACATGACCACCTTCCAAGTGAGAAATTTTAACTCAACCGTTTGAAGAGGCTCAAACCAGTGAGATTTTAGGAACTGTAACACCACGTTAAGGTCCCATGGTGCCACTGGGGGCACAAAAGGATGCTGAATGTGCAGTACTCCCTTTACAAAAGTCTGGACTTCTGGGAGAGAAGCTAATTCTTTTTGGAAGATTATAGAAAGGGCCGAAATCTGTACCTTAATGGAGCCTAACTTTAGGCCCATATCCACTCCAGTCTGTAGAAAGTGGAGAAACCGGCCCAAGTGGAAGTGTTCCGTAGGAGCATTCTTGGCTTCACACCAAGAAACATACTTCCTCCAGATACGGTGACAATGTTTTGCTGTCACCTCCTTCCTAGCCTTTATCAGAGTAGGGATGACTTCCTCCGGAATACCCTTCCCAGCTAGGATTTGGCGTTCAACCGCCATGCCGTCAAACGTAACCGTGGTAAGTCTTGGAACACGCAGGGCCCCTGTTGTAAGAGGTCCTCCCTGAGAGGAAGAGGCCATGGATCTTCTGTGAGCATCTCCTGAAGATCTGAATACCAGGCCCTTCGAGGCCAATCTGGAACAATGAGTATTGTCTGCACTCTTTTTCACCTTATGATTCTCAGTATCTTTGAGATGAGAGGAAGAGGAGGGAACACATAGACCGACCGAAACACCCATGGTGTCACAAGAGCGTCCACCGCTACTGCCTGAGGGTCCCTTTACCTGGCACAATACCTCCAAAGCTTTTTTTTGAGGCGTGACGCCATCATGTCTATTTGAGGAAGTCCCCAAAGACTTGTTAACTCTGCAAAAACTTCTGGATGAAGTCCCCACTCTCCTGGATGGAGATCATGTCTGCTGAGGAAGTCTGCTTCCCAGTTGTCCACTCCCGGAATGAATACCGCTGACAGAGCGCTTACGTGATTTTCTGCCCAGCGCAGAATCCTGGTGGCTTCCGCCATTGCCACTCTGCTCCTTGTACCGCCTTGGCGGTTTACATGAGCCACGGCTGTGACGTTGTCTGATTGAATCAGAACCGGTAGGTCGCGAAGAATATTCTCCGCTTGTCGTAGGCCGTTGTATATGGCCCTCAATTCCAGTATGTTGATGTGTAGACAAGCCTCCTGGCTTGACCACAGTCCCTGAAAATTCCTTCCTTGTGTGACTGCTCCCCATCCTCGGAGGCTCGGGTCAGTGGTCATCAGAACCCAGTCCTGAATGCCGGACCTGCGACCCTCTAGAAGGTGAGCACTCCGGAGCCACAACAGGAGAGACACCCTGGCCCTGGGGGACAGAGTTATTTTCTGATGTATTTGAAGGTGTGACCCGGACCACTTGTCCAGAAGGTCCTACTGAAACATCCTCGCATGAAACCTGCCGAAGGGGATGGCCTCGTAGGTCGCCACCATTTTCCCCAGTACTCGAGTGCACTGATGGACTGACACTCTTTTTGGTTTTAACAGGTCTCTTACCATGTTCTGGAGTTCCTGGGCTTTTTCCCTCGGGAGAAAAACCCTCTTTTGTTTTGTGTCCAGAATCATGCCTAAGAAAGACAGCCGAGTCGTTGGAACCAACTGCGACTTTGGTAGATTTAGAATCCATCCATGTTGCTGTAGCACTCCCAGGGAGAGCGACACACTTTTCTGCAACTGTTCCTTTGATCTCGCTTTTATCAGGAGATCGTCCAAGTACGGGATAATTGTGACTCCTTGCCTGCGTAGGAGCACCGTCATTTCCGCCATTACCTTGGTGAACACCCTTGGGGCCGTGGAAAGCCCTAACGGCAACGTCTGAAACTGGTAATGACAGTCCTGTACAGCGAATCTCAGGTATGCCTGATGAGGAGGATATATGGGGACGTGAAGGTATGCATCCTTTATGTCTAATGACACCATAAAATCCCCCCCTTCCAGGCTGGAGATGACTGCCCTGAGCGATTCCATCTTGAACTTGAACCTTTTTAAAAACAGGTTCAGGGATTTTAGATTTAGAATGGGTCTGACCGAGCCATCCGGTTTCGGGACCACAAAGAGGGTTGAATTCAACCCTTTCCCCTGTTGTGTTAGGGGAACCTTGATAATCACTTGCTGTTGACACAGCTTTTGAATTGCAGCTAAAACTATCTGCCTCTCTTGGGGAGAAGCCGGTAAAGCCGATTTGAAGAATCGAAGAGGAGGCACGTCTTCGAATTCCAGCTTGTAGCCCTGGGATACAATTTCCATCGCCCAAGGATCCACGTCCGACTGAACCCAGACGTGGCTGAAGAGTCGAAGACGTGCCCCCACCGGTGCGGCCTCCCTCAGTGGAGCCCCAGCGTCATGCGGTGGATTTAGTAGAAGCCGGGGAGGACTTCTGCTCCTGGGAACTGGCCGTAGCAGGCATTCTCTTCCCTCTACCCTTACCTCTGGTGATGAAGGAAGAGCCCCGACCTCTTCTGGACTTATGCGACCGAAAGGACTGCATCTGATACTGAGGAGTTTTCTTTTGCTGTGGGGGAACATAAGGCAAAAAGGTAGATTTCCCCGCGGTAGCTGTGGAAACTAGGTCCACGAGACCTTCCCCAAATAAAACCTCACCCTTGTAAGGTAAAACTTCAATATGCCTCTTTTAGTCGGCATCACCCGTCCATTGGCGGGTCCACAGTGCTCACCTAGCTGATACCGCCATTGCGTTGTCCCTTGAACCTAGTAGTCAGACGTCTCTCTGAGCATCTCTCATATATAAGACTGCGTCCTTGATGCGACCTAAGGTCAACAAAATGGTATCCCTATCTAGGGTATCAAGATCAGGTGACAAGACCCAAGCCGATGCTATAGCCCAGGGGTGTCAAACTCAAATTCATCGGGGGCCGCATCAGCAGTTTGGTCCCCATCAAAGGGCCGGTTGTATCTGTAGGCCTATCCAAAATTTACCGCTCCACCTGCCTTATATGTGCCCAGCCATCTGCCCCCTTTTAAAGTGCCCAGCCATGTGCCCCCTTTTATAGTGCCCAGCCATGTGCCCCCTTTTATAGTGCACAGGTCCCCATTTTACACATTGCGGCAGGCACAGGTCCCCATTTTACACATTGCGGCAGGCACAGGTCCCCATTTTACACATTGTGGCAGGCACAGGTCCCCATTTTACACATAGCGGCAGGCACAGGTCCCCATTTTACACATAGCGGCAGGCACAGGTCCCCATTTTACACATAGCGGCAGGTACAGGTCCCCATTTTACACATTGTGGCAGGCACAGGTCCCCATTTTACACATAGCGGCAGGTACAGGTCCCCATTTTACACATTGTGGCAGGTACAGGTCCCCATTTTACACATTGTGGCAGGCACAGGTCCCCACTTTACACATTGTGGCAGGCACAGGTCCCCATTTTACACATAGCGGCAGGCACAGGTCCCCATTTTACACATTGTGGCAGGCACAGGTCTCCATTTTACACATAGCGGCAGGTACAGGTCCCCATTTTACACATAGCGGCAGGCACAGGTCCCCATTTTACACATTGTGGCAGGCACAGGTCCCCATTTTACACATAGCGGCAGGTACAGGTCCCCATTTTACACATAGCGGCAGGTACAGGTCCCCATTTTACACATTGTGGCAGGCACAGGTCCCCATTTTACACATTGTGGCAGGCACAGGTCCCCATTTTACACATTGTGGCAGGCACAGGTCCCCATTTTACACATTGCGGCAGGTGGTGGAAGGAGGGAGAGAGAGAGAAAGAGAGGAAGGGAGAGGGGCTGACTTACATTTGAAGCGGTTCTCGCCGCTCTTCAGCCGCCTCTCCCTCCTCGTCTGCGCGGCTCCCTTCTCCCTCCTCCGACGGGGTTTCGTTGAATGACGCGTTTGCGCCGTGACGTCACGACGCAATCGCGTCATTCCGCGAAACCCCGCCCCCCCCGAGCTGGGCACTCGGGAGAAGGGGGTTTCATGGCGGCGGCACCGCGGGCCATCAGACGAGGTCTGGCGGGCCGGATTTGGCCCGCGGGCCTTGTCTTTGACACCCCTGCTATAGCCGGTCTGAGTAAAGCACCAGTATGTGTATAAATTGATTTTAAAGTCGCTTCCTGTCTGCGATCAGCAGGATTTTTGAGAGCTGCCGTGTCTGGGGACGATAGCGCAATCTTTTTGGATAAGCGCGTCAAAGCTTTGTCCACCCTGGGCGAGGATTCCCACCGTACCCTGTCCTGTGCCGGGAGAGGATACGCCATAAGAACTCTTTTGGGAATCTGCAGTTTTTTGTCTGGCGTTTCCCAGGCTTTTTCAAATAACGCGTTCAGCTCATGAGATGGGGGAAATGTTACCTCAGGTTTCTTTTCTTTAAACATGTGTACCCTCGTGTCAGGGACAGAGGGATCATCAGTGATATGCAAAACATCTTTTATTGCAATAATTATATAATGAATACTTTTGGCCACCCTTGGGTGTAGCCTTGCATCATCGTAGTCGACACTGGAGTCAGAATCCGTGTCGGTATCAGTGTCTGCTATTTGGGAAAGGGGACGTTTTTGAGACCCTGAAGGGCCCTGTGACACCGTCAAAGCCATTGATTGACTCCCCGTATTATCCCTGGACTCCGCTTTGTCCAATCTCTTATGTAACAAGGTCACATTTGCATTTAAAACATTCCACATGTCCAACCAATCAGGTGTCGGCGTTGCCGACGGAGACACCACAATCATCTGCTCCACCTCCTCTCTAGAAGAGCCTTCCGCCTCAGACATGCCGACACAGGCGTACCGACCCCCCCACACACACACACACAGGGATTTTGTATATATATATATATATATATATATATATATATATATATATGATGACAGTTCCCCCAATAAGGCCCTTTGGAGAGACAGAGAGAGAGTATGCCAGCACACACCCAGCGCCAATACCACTGGAAACAAAATTCCCAGATAAACAGCGCTTTTATATAATCATATATATAAATCTATACACTCACTGTGCCTTACAAGTGCCACGCCCCTCTTTTTTGCCCTCTGTCACCGTGTACAGCAGGGGAGAGTCCGGGTAGTCAGCTTCTGCAGTGTGCTGTGGAGAAAATGGCGCTGGTTAGTGCTGTGAGATCAAGCTCCGCCACCTCAGCGGCGGGCTTCGGTCCCGCTCTCAAATTTATTTATACTGGCAAGGGATTATAAAATATACTGCCTCCGCAGCCTATATATACCTATGAGCCAGTCCTAGAGGTTTATTGCTGCCCAGGGCGCCCCCCCTGCGCCCTGCACCCATTAGTGCCTGCAGTGTGTGGGAGCAATGGCGCGCAGCGTTACCGCTGCGCGTTACCTCATAGAAGATCTGAAGTCTTCAGCCGCCTTTGAAGTGTTCTTTCTTCGTATACTCACCTGGCTTCTATCTTCCGGCTCTGCGAGGAGGACGGCGGCGCGGCTCCGGGACGAACGGCGAGGGTGAGACCTGCGTTCCGACTTCCTCTGGAGCTAATGGTGTCCAGTAGCCTAAAAAGCAGAGCCTATCATTTAAGTAGGTCTGCTTCTCTCTCCTCAGTCCCACGATGCAGGGAGCCTGTTGCCAGCAGTGCTCCCTGAAAATAAAAAACCTAACAAAATTATTTTTCAGAGAAACTTAGGAGAGCTCCCCTGTAATGCACCCAGTCTCCTCTGGGCACAGGATCTAACTGAGGTCTGGAGGAGGGGCATAGATGGAGGGTGCATACCCATTCTAAAGTTCTTTATAGTGCCCATGTCTCCTGCGGAGCCCATCTATACCCCATGGTCGACTGGACACTCTAAGAAAGAATTAGGACTACTGGTGTGCACTGGCTCCTCCCTCTATGCCCCTCCTCCAGACCTCAGTTAGGGAAACTGTGCCTGGAAGAGCTGACACAATAAGGAAAGGATTTGGAATCCCGGGTAAGACTCATACCAGCCACACCAATCACACCGTACAACTCGTGATACTATACCCAGTTAACAGTATGAATAACAACTGAGCCTCACGAACAGATGGCTCATAACAATAACCCTTTAGTTAGGCAATAACTATATACAAGTATTGCAGACAATCCGCACTTGGGATGGGCGCCCAGCATCCACTACGGACTATGAGAAATAGAATTACCGGTGAGTAAATTCTTATTTTCTCTGACGTCCTAGTGGATGCTGGGAACTCCGTAAGGACCATGGGGATTATACCAAAGCTCCCAAACGGGCGGGAGAGTGCGGATGACTCTGCAGCACCGAACGAGCAAACTCAAGGTCCTCCTCAGCCAGGGTATCAAACTTGTAGAATTTTGCAAACGTGTTTGATCCCAACCAGGTAGCAGCTCCGCAAAGTTGTAAAGCCGAGACCCCTCGGGCAGCCGCCCAAGAAGAGCCCACCTTCCTCGTGGAATGGGCTTTGACTGATTTAGGATGCGGCAGTCCAGCCGCAGAATGTGCAAGTTGAATCGTGGAACAGATCCAGCGAGCAATAGTCTGCTTAGAAGCAGGAGCACCCAACTTGTTGGGTGCATGCAGGATAAACAGCGAGTCAGTATTTCTGACTCTAGCCGTCCTGGAAACATAGATTTTCAGGGCCCGGACTACGTCCAGCAACTTGGAAGCCTCCAAGTCCCGAGTAGCCGCAGGCACCACAATAGGCTGGTTCAAATGAAACGCTGATACCACCTTAGGGAGGAATTGGGGACGCGTCCTCAATTCTGCTCTGTCCATATGGAAGATCAGATAGGGGCTTTTACAGGACAAAGCCGCCAATTCTGACATCCGCCTAGCCGAAGCCAAGGCCAAAAGCATGACCACTTTCCACGTGAGATATTTTAATTCCACGGTCTGAAGTGGCTCAAACCAATGTGATTTTAGGAAATCCAACACAACGTTGAGATCCCAAGGTGCCACTGGGGGCACAAAAGGGGGCTGAATATGCAGCACTCCCTTAACAAACGTCTGAACTTAAGGCAGTGAAGCCAGTTCTTTTTGAAAGAAAATAGACAGGGCTGAAATCTGGACTTTAATGGATCCCAATTTTAGGCCCATAGTCACTCCTGACTGTAGGAAGTGCAGAAATCGACCCAGCTGAAATTCTTCTGTGGGGGCCTTCATAGCCTCACACCAAGCAACATATTTTCGCCATATGCGGTGATAATGCTTTGCTGTCACATCTTTCCTAGCTTTTATCAGCGTAGGAATGACTTCAACCAGAATGCCCTTTTCCATCAGGATCCGGCGTTCAACCGCCATGCCGTCAAACGCAGCCGCGGTAAGTCTTGGAACAGACAGGGCCCCTGCTGTAGCAGGTCCAGTCTGAGAGGCAGAGGCCAAGGGTCCTCTGAGATCATTTTTTGTAGTTCCGGGTACCAAGTCCTTCTTGGCCAATCCGGAACGATGAGTATAGTTCTTACTCCTCTCTTTCTTATTATCCTCAGCACCTTTGGTATAAGAGGAAGAGGAGGGAACACATAAACCGACTGGTACACCCACGGTGTCACTAGAGCGTCCACAGCTATCGCCTGAGGGTCCCTTGACCTGGTGCAATATCTTTTTAGCTTTTTGTTTAGGCGGGACGCCATCATGTCCACCTGTGGCCTTTCCCAACGGTTTACAATCAGTTGGAAGACTTCTGGATGAAGTCCCCACTCTCCCGGGTGGAGGTCGTGCCTGCTGAGGAAGTCTGCTTCCCAGTTGTCCACTCCCGGAATGAACACTGCTGACAGTGCTATCACGTGATTTTCCGCCCATCGGAGAATCCTTGTGGCTTCTGCCATCGCCATCCTGCTTCTTGTGCCGCCCTGTCGGTTTACATGGGCGACCGCCGTGATGTTGTCTGACTGAATCAGCACCGGCTGGTTTTGAAGCAGGGGTCTTGCCTGACTTAGGGCATTGTAAATGGCCCTTAGTTCCAGAATATTTATGTGTAGGGAAGCTTCCTGACTCGACCATTGTCCTTGGAAGTTTCTTCCCTGCGTGACTGCCCCCCAACCTCGGAGGCTTGCATCCGTGGTCACCAGGACCCAGTCCTGTATGCCGAATCTGCGGCCCTCTAGAAGATGAGCACTCTGCAGCCACCACAGCAGAGACACCCTGGCCCTCGGGGACAGGGTGATCAGCCGATGCATCTGAAGATGCGATCCGGACCACTTGTCTAACAGATCCCACTGAAAGATCCTTGCATGGAACCTGCCGAATGGAATTGCTTCGTAAGAAGCTACCATCTTTCCCAGGACTCGCGTGCAGTGATGCACCGACACCTGTTTTGGTTTCAGGAGGTCTCTGACCAGAGATGACAACTCCTTGGCCTTCTCCTCCGGGAGAAACACCTTCTTCTGTTCTGTTTCCAGAATCATACGCAGGAACAGCAGACGCGTCGTAGTAACCAGCTGCGACTTTGGAATATTCAGAATCCAGCCGTGCTGTTGTAGCACTTCCTGAGATAGTGCTACTCCGACCAACAACTGCTCCCTGGACCTCGCCTTTATAAGGAGATCGTCCAAGTATGGGATAATTATAACTCCCTTCTTTCGAAGGAGTATCATCCTTTCGGCCATTACCTTGGTAAATACCCTTGATGCCGTGGACAGACCAAACGGCAACGTCTGGAATTGGTAATGGCAGTCTTGTACTACAAAACGGAGGTACACCTGGTGAGGTGGGTAAATGGGGACATGCAGGTAAGCATCCTTGATGTCCAGTGATACCATGTAATCCCCTTCTTCCAGGCTTGCAATAACCGCCCTGAGCGATTCCATTTTGAACTTGAACCTTCTTATATAAGTGTTCAAGGATTTCAAATTTAGAATGGGTCTCACCGAACCGTCTGGTTTCGGTACCACAAACATTGTGGAATAGTAACCCCGTCCCTGTTGAAGGAGGGGAACTTTTATTATCACCTGCTGGAGGTACAGCTTGTGAATTGCCGCCAGCACTACCTCCCTGTCCGGGGGAGTAGCTGGCAAGGCTGATTTGAGGTAACGGCGAGGGGGAGACGTCTCGAATTCCAGCTTGTATCCCTGAGATACCACTTGTAGAACCCAGGGATCCACCTGTGAGCGAACCCACCGGTCGCTGAAGTTCCGGAGACGGGCCCCCACCGCACCTGGCTCCACTAGTGGAGCCCCAGCGTCATGCGGTGGATTTAGTGGAAGCAGGGGAGGATTTCTGTTCTTGGGAACTGGCTGTATGGTGCAGCTTTTTCCCTCTACCCCTGCCTCTGGGCAGAAAGGACACGCCTTTAACCCGCTTGCCTTTCTGGGGCCGAAAGGACTGTACTTGATAATACGGTGCTTTCTTTGGCTGTGAGAGAACCTGGGGTAAAAATGTCGACTTCCCAGCTGTCGCTGTGGAAACGAGGTCCGAGAGACCATCCCCAAACAATTCCTCACCCTTGTAAGGCAAAACCTCCATGTGCCTTTTAGAATCCGCATCACCTGTCCACTGCCGAGTCCATAATACTCTCCTGGCAGAAATGGACATTGCATTTATTCTAGATGCCAGCCGGCAAATATCCCTCTGTGCATCTCTCATGTATAAGACTACGTCTTTAATATGCTCTATGGTTAGCAATATAGTGTCCCTGTCAAGGGAATTAATATTATCAGACAGGCAATCAGACCACGCTGCTGCAGCACTGCACATCCATGCTGAAGCAATAGCAGGTCTCAGTATAGTACCTGAGTGTGTATATACAGACTTCAGGATAGCCTCCTGCTTTCTATCCGCAGGCTCCTTTAAGGCGGCCGTATCCTGAGACGGTAGTGCCACCTTTTTTGACAAGCGTGTGAGCGCTTTATCCACCCTCGGGGATGTCTCCCAACGTACCCTGTCCTCTGGCGGGAAAGGGTACGCCATTAGTAACTTTTTAGAAATCACTAATTTTTTATCAGGGGATGCCCACGCTTCTTCACACACTTCATTTAACTCATCTGAAGGGGGAAAAACCACTGGTTTCTTTTTCTCCCCAAACATAATACCCTTTTTAGTGGTACCTGGGTTAATGTCAGAAATGTGCAACACATTTTTCATTGCCGTAATCATGCAACGGATAGCCTTAGTGGAATGTACATTAGTCTCGTCGTCGTCGACACTGGAGTCAGACTCCGTGTCGACATCTGTGTCTGCCATCTGAGGTAGCGGGCGTTTTTGAGCCCCTGATGGCCTTTGAGACGCCTGGGCAGGCACTGGCTGAGAAGCCGGCTGTCCCACAGCTGTTAGTGTCAACTCCTTACATAAAAGGTTTGATGACATGTCTGTTAATACCTTCCACATATCCATCCACTCTGGTGTCGACCCCGCAGGGGGTGACATCACATTTATCGGCACCTGCTCCGCCTCCACATAAGCCTCTTCATCAAACATGTCGACACAGCGGTACCGAAACACCGCACACACACAGGGAATGCTCTGACTGAGGACAGGACCCCACCAAGTCCTTTGGGGAGACAGAGAGAGTATGCCAGCACACACCACAGCGCTATATAACACAGGGATTTACACTACACAAAGTGATTTTCCCTATAGCAGCTATAATACACAGTATTGCGCCTAAATTTAGTGCCCCCCCCTCTCTTTTTTACCCTATTGAGCCTGGAAACTGCAGGGGAGAGCCTGGGGAGCGTCCTTCCAGCGGAGCTGTGAAGAGGAAATGGCGCCAGTGTGCTGAGGGAGATAGCCCCGCCCCTTTTTCGGCGGGATTCTCCCACTCTTTATATTAATATTATGGCAGGGGATTTTTACACATATATAGTTTATTAGACTATATTATGTGTTTTTTGCCATTTTTAAGGTAATCTAATTGCAGCCCAGGGCGCCCCCCCCCCCCCCCGCGCCCTGCACCCATCAGTGACCGGAGTATGTGGTGTGCATGGGGAGCAATGGCGCACAGCTGCAGTGCTGTGCGCTACCTTAATGAAGACCGGAGTCTTCAGCCGCCGATTTTCTCCTCGGAATCTTTCGTCTTCTGGCTCTGCAAGGGGGACGGCGGCGCGGCTCCGGGACCGGACGACCGAGGCTGGGCCTGTGTTCGATCCCTCTGGAGCTAATGGTGTCCAGTAGCCTAGAAGCCCAAGCTAGCTGCAAGCAGGTAGGTTCGCTTCTCTCCCCTAAGTCCCTCGTAGCAGTGAGTCTGTTGCCAGCAGATCTCACTGAAAATAAAAAACCTAATAAATACTTTCTTTACTAGGAGCTCAGGAGAGCCCCTAGTGTGCAACCAGCTCGAGCCGGGCACAGATTCTAACTGAGGTCTGGAGGAGGGGCATAGAGGGAGGAGCCAGTGCACACCAGTAGTCCTAATTCTTTCTTAGAGTGCCCAGTCTCCTGCGGAGCCCGTCTATTCCCCATGGTCCTTACGGAGTTCCCAGCATCCAGAGAAAGGGAGTTTTGTGTAAAAGTGAGAATGCCTGCACAAAACGGGGTCACTTTGCAATGCAGCCGCTGTAATTAATACTATACGCAATTCAAGCTGCTGGCAGAAGGGGTGTGGTATGGCATGCCGGCGGCCGCGCTCCTGGCGACCAGCATACAGGCGCTGGGATCCCGACCGCCGGCATACTGACAGCGTGGCAAGTGCAAATGAGTCCCTTGCGTGCCTGCTGCGCTCGTCACGCTGCGGGCACGGTGGCGCGCTAGGCTATTTATTCTCCCTCCAGGGGGGTCGTGGACCCCCAAGAGGGAGAAAAAGGGTCGGTATGCCGGCTGTCGGGATTCCGGCGCCGATATACTGTGCGCCGGAATCCCGACAGCCGGCAAACTGAAGACCACCCGGCAGAAGAGTGAAGGGCATACATTGCAAAGTGTACAGCCTAAGTATTTGGCTCTATGGGGGAGAAGAAGTATACGAGTAACTATGGGGCAACTAATCAGCTGCTCCGTACAATAGTATAGTATGCAAATTACATACCTCGCAACTTTCGGGTTGATGAAGACGAGACTCTCCCGACCGAAAAAGGGGGCGTGGCTCGCTCGTGATGGGTGTGACATCATTTAAGTGGGCATGGCCTCGCCAAACGGGCCATTTTCCTGCATTTTGGGGGCGTGCCCAGCTGGGCAGCCCCTGCTCCCCTCCTAGCACTGAACACATGCCGTGCGCACGCATCTATTCAGTGATCACCGGCTGCTTTGCAGAGCAGAGCAGCCAGTGATCAAAGGCTCTCCCAACTGCCCCCCTGCGGGACACTGCTGCCCGCGGGTGGGACAGCGGGACAGGGTTTGAATAGCGGGACTGAGTTGGGAGGTATGAAATTATAACATTTTACTTCTTATGCTGATCATTCGCCATGGGCAACTTCTCCACACTTTTCACTGCTTCATGAATAGACCCCATAAAACCGACCTATTACTAGTGAAATGGGGTCTGGGACTCCAGGTCGACAACAAAAAGGTTGACACACCATAGGTCGACGCCAATTGGTCGACACACCTTAGGTCGACATGGACAAAAGGTCGACAGGAACAAGGTCGACATGGAAAAAGGTCGACGTTTTTTATTATTATTTTTTGGTGTCGTTTTCTTCGTAGAGTGACCGGGAACCCCAATTAGTGCACCGCGTCCCCTCGCATGGCTCGCGGCTTCGGGCATGGTGCCTTCGCTCCGCTCGGCATAGATTACAGTTCCAATCGTAGTCCACGTGGATCGTTAAGTATGAAAAGGTTCCAAAAAGTAAAAAATTGTGAAAAACTCATGTCGACCTTTTGTCCATGTCGACCAATTGGCGTCGACCTGAAGTCCGGATACCAGTGAAATGAACCACAAATGCTGATCACACTTCCCTGCCATAGCCGGCTATAGGAGTTGAAGGTCGAAGTTGCTGCTGGTAGAAATCCTTGATATAGCCTCAATCAGCTTTTTAATAAAATGGAGAGAAGCGGTAATAATAAGAATTTACTTACCGATAATTCTATTTCTCGGAGTCCGTAGTGGATGCTGGGGTTCCTGAAAGGACCAGGGGGATAGCGGCTCCGCAGGAGACAGGGCACAAAAAGTAAAGCTTTCCGATCAGGTGGTGTGCACTGGCTCCTCCCCCTATGACCCTCCTCCAAGCCTCAGTTAGGTACTGTGCCCGGACGAGCGTACACAATAAGGGAGGAATTTTGAATCCCGGGTAAGACTCATACCAGCCACACCAATCACACCGTACAACTTGTGATCAAACCCAGTTAACAGTATGATAACAGAGGAGCCTCTGAAAGATGGCTTCCTAAACAATAACCCGAATTAGTTAACAATAACTATGTACAATTATTGCAGATAATCCGCACTTGGGATGGGCGCCCAGCATCCACTACGGACTCCGAGAAATAGAATTATCGGTAAGTAAATTCTTATTTTCTCTATCGTCCTAGTGGATGCTGGGGTTCCTGAAAGGACCATGGGGATTATACCAAAGCTCCCAAACGGGCGGGAGAGTGCGGATGACTCTGCAGCACCGAATGAGAGAACTCCAGGTCCTCCTTAGCCAGAGTATCAAATTTGTAAAATTTTACAAACGTGTTCTCCCCTGACCACGTAGCTGCTCGGCAAAGTTGTAATGCCGAGACCCCTCGGGCAGCCGCCCAAGATGAGCCCACCTTCCTTGTGGAGTGGGCCTTTACAGATTTAGGCTGTGGCAGGCCTGCCACAGAATGTGCAAGTTGGATTGTGCTACAGATCCAACGAGCAATCGTCTGCTTAGACGCAGGAGCACCCATCTTGTTGGGTGCATACAATATAAACAACGAGTCAGATTTTCTGACTCCAGCTGTCCTTGCAATATATATTTTTAATGCTCTGACAACGTCCAGTAACTTGGAGTCCTCCAAGTCACTTGTAGCCGCAGGCACTACAATAGGCTGGTTCAGATGAAATGCTGACACCACCTTAGGGAGAAAATGCGGACGAGTCCGCAGTTCTGCCCTGTCCGAATGGAAAATCAGATATGGGCTTTTGTAAGATAAAGCTGCCAGTTCTGACACTCTCCTGGCCGAAGCCAGGGCTAGTAACATGGTCACTTTCCATGTGAGATATTTTAAATCCACCTTTTTTAGTGGTTCAAACCAATGAGATTTTAGAAATTCCAAAACCACATTGAGATCCCACGGTGCCACTGGAGGCACCACAGGAGGCTGTATATGCAGTACTCCCTTAACAAAAGTCTGGACTTCAGGAACTGAAGCCAATTCTTTTTGAAAGAAAATCGACAGGGCCGAAATTTGAACCTTAATAGATCCCAATTTGAGACCCATAGACAATCCTGATTGCAGGAAATGTAGGAATCGACCCAGTTGAAATTCCTCCGTCGGAGCACTCCGATCCTCGCACCACGCAACATATCTTCGCCAAATGCGGTGATAGTGTTGCACGGTTACTTCCTTCCTTGCTTTAATCAAAGTAGGAATGACTTCTTCCGGCATGCCTTTTTCCTTTAGGATCCGGCATTCAACCGCCATGCCGTCAAACGCAGCCGCGGTAAGTCTTGAAACAGACAGGGACCCTGCTGAAGCAAGTCCCTCCTTAGAGGTAGAGGCCACGGATCTTCCGTGATCATCTCTTGAAGTTCCGGGTACCAAGTCCTTCTTGGCCAATCCGGAACCACTAGTATCGTTCTTACGCCTCTTTGCCGTATAATTCTCAATACTTTTGGTATGAGAGGCAGAGGAGGAAACACATACACCGACTGGTACACCCAAGGCGTTACCAGCGCGTCCACAGCTATTGCCTGCGGATCTCTTGACCTGGCGCAATACCTGTCCAGTTTTTTGTTGAGGCGAGACGCCATCATGTCCACCATTGGTCTTTCCCAACGGGTTACCAGCATGTGGAAAACTTCCGGATGAAGTCCCCACTCTCCCGGGTGAAGGTCGTGTCTGCTGAGGAAGTCTGCTTCCCAGTTGTCCACTCCCGGGATGAACACTGCTGACAGTGCTATCACATGATTCTCTGCCCAGCGAAGAATCCTTGCAGCTTCTGCCATTGCACTCCTGCTTCTTGTGCCGCCCTGTCTGTTTACATGGGCGACTGCCGTGATGTTGTCCGACTGGATCAACACCGGTTTTCCTTGAAGCAGAGGTTTTGCCTGGCTTAGAGCATTGTAGATTGCTCTTAGTTCCAGAATGTTTATGTGAAGAGACGTTTCCAGGCTCGTCCACACTCCCTGGAAGTTTCTTCCTTGTGTGACTGCTCCCCAGCCTCTCAGGCTGGCGTCCGTGGTCACCAGGATCCAATCCTGTATGCCGAATCTGCGGCCCTCCAATAGATGAGCACTCTGCAACCACCACAGAAGAGATACCCTTGTCCTTGGAGACAGGGTTATCCGCTGGTGCATCTGAAGATGCGACCCTGACCATTTGTCCAACAGATCCCTCTGGAAAAGTCGTGCATGGAATCTGCCGAATGGAATTGCTTCGTAAGAAGCCACCATTTTTCCCAGGACTCTTGTGCATTGATGTACAGACACCTTTCCTGGTTTTAGGAGGTTCCTGACAAGCTCGGATAACTCCTTGGCTTTTTCCTCCGGGAGAAAAACCTTTTTCTGAACCGTGTCCAGAATCATCCCTAGGAACAGCAGACGAGTTGTCGGCATTAACTGGGATTTTGGAATATTCAGAATCCAGCCGTGCTGTTTTAGCACTTCTTGAGACAGTGATAATCCCCTCTCTAGCTGTTCTCTGGACCTTGCCCTTATTAGGAGATCGTCCAAGTATGGGATAATTAATACGCCTTTTCTTCGAAGAAGAATCATCATCTCGGCCATTACCTTTGTAAAGACCCGAGGTGCTGTGGACAATCCGAACGGCAGCGTCTGAAACCGATAGTGACAGTTTTGTACAACGAACCTGAGGTACCCCTGGTGTGAGGGGTAAATTGGAACGTGGAGGTACGCATCCTTGATGTCCAAGGACACCATAAAGTCCCCTTCTTCCAGGTTCGCTATCACTGCTCTGAGTGACTCCATTTTGAACTTGAACTTCTTTATGTACAGGTTCAAGGACTTCAGATTTAGAATAGGTCTTACCGAGCCGTCCGGCTTCGGTACCACAAATAGAGTGGAATAATACCCCTTTCCCTGTTGTAGAAGAGGTACCTTGACTATCACCTGCTGAGAGTACAGCTTGTGAATGGCTTCCAAAACCGTCTCCCTTTCGGAGGGGGACGTTGGTAAAGCAGACTTCAGGAAACGGCGAGGCGGATCTGTCTCTAGTTCCAACCTGTACCCCTGAGATATTATCTGCAGGATCCAGGGATCTACCTGCGAGTGAGCCCACTGCGCGCTGAAATTCTTGAGACGACCGCCCACCGCCCCCGAGTCCGCTTGAGAAGCCCCAGCGTCATGCTGAGGCTTTTGTAGAAGCGGGGGAGGGCTTCTGTTCCTGGGAAGGAGCTGCCTGTTGGTGTCTCTTCCCCCTTCCTCTGCCTCGTGGCAGATATGAATATCCCTTTGCTCTCTTGTTTTTAAAGGAACGAAAGGGCTGCGGTTGAAAAGTCGGTGTCTTTTTCTGTTGGGGAGTAGCTTGAGGTAAAAAGGTGGATTTCCCGGCTGTAGCCGTGGCCACCAAATCTGATAGACCGACTCCAAATAACTCCTCCCCTTTATACGGCAAAACTTCCATATGCCGTTTTGAGTCCGCATCGCCTGACCACTGTCGCGTCCATAAACTTCTTCTGGCCGAAATGGACATAGCACTTACCCGTGATGCCAGTGTGCAGATATCCCTCTGTGCATCACGCATATAAAGAAATGCATCCTTTATTTGCTCTAAAGACAGTAAAACATTGTCCCTATCCAGGGTATCAATATTTTCAATCAGGGACTCTGACCAAGCTACTCCAGCACTGCACATCCAGGCTGTCGCTATAGCTGGTCGTAGTATAACACCTGTATGTGTGTATATACTTTTTTGGATATTTTCCATCCTCCTATCTGCTGGATCTTTAAGTGCGGCCGTCTCAGGAGAGGGTAACGCCACTTGTTTAGATAAGCGTGTGAGCGCCTTGTCCACCCTAGGAGGTGTTTCCCAGCGCGCCCTAACCTCTGACGGGAAAGGGTATAAAGCTAATAACTTCTTTGAAATTAGCATCTTTTTATCGGGGGCAACCCACGCTTCATCACATACATCATTTAGTTCTTCTGATTCAGGAAAAACTATAGGTAGTTTTTTCACACCCCACATAATACCCTGTTTAGTGGTACCTGTAGTATCAGCTAAATGTAACGCCTCCTTCATTGCCAAAATCATATAACGTGTGGCCCTACTGGAAAATACGGTTGATTCGTCACCGTCGCCACTGGAATCAGTGCCTGTGTCTGTGTCGACCGACTGAGGCAAAGGGCGTTTTACAGCCCCTGACGGTGTTTGAGGCGCCTGGACAGGCACTAACTGATTGTCCGGCCGTCTCATGTCGTCAAACGACTGCTTTAGCGTGTTGACACTATCCCGTAATTCCATAAATAAAGGCATCCATTCTGGTGTCGACCCCCTAGGAGGTGACATCCCCATATTTGGCAATTGCTCCGCCTCCACACCAATATCGTCCTCATACATGTCGACACACACGTACCGACACACAGCAGACACACAGGGAATGCTCTTAACGAAGACAGGACCCCACTAGCCCTTTGGGGAGACAGAGGGAGAGTTTGCCAGCACACACCAAAAGCGCTATATATGACAGGGATAGCCTTATAATAAGTGCTCCCTGTATAGCTGCTTTTATAATATAATTTTTGCCACTATTTTGCCCCCCCTCTCTTGTTTTACCCTGTTTCTGTAGTGCAGTGCAGGGGAGAGACCTGGGAGCCGTCCTGACCAGCGGAGCTGTGTAAGGAAAATGGCGCTGTGTGCTGAGGAGATAGGCCCCGCCCCTTTTCCGGCGGGCTCGTCTCCCGCTCTTTAGTGTATTCTGGCAGGGGTTAAATATCTCCATATAGCCCCCGGAGGCTATATGTGAGGTATTTTTTAGCCAAATAGGTTTTCATTTGCCTCCCAGGGCGCTCCCCTCCCAGCGCCCTGCACCCTCAGTGACTGCCGTGTGAGGTGTGCTGAGAGGAAAATGGCGCACAGCTGCAGTGCTGTGCGCTACCTTTAGAAGACTGAGGAGTCTTCTGCCGCCGATTCTGGACCTCTTCATGTTTCAGCATCTGCAAGGGGGCCGGCGGCGAGGCTCCGGTGACCATCCAGGCTGTACCTGTGATCGTCCCTCTGGAGCTGATGTCCAGTAGCCAAGAAGCCAATCCATCCTGCACGCAGGTGAGTTCACTTCTTCTCCCCTAAGTCCCTCGTTGCAGTGATCCTGTTGCCAGCAGGACTCACTGTAAAATAAAAAACCTAAGCTAAACTTTCTCTAAGCAGCTCTTTAGGAGAGCCACCTAGATTGCACCCTTCTCGGCCGGGCACAAAAATCTAACTGAGGCTTGGAGGAGGGTCATAGGGGGAGGAGCCAGTGCACACCACCTGATCGGAAAGCTTTACTTTTTGTGCCCTGTCTCCTGCGGAGCCGCTATCCCCCTGGTCCTTTCAGGAACCCCAGCATCCACTAGGACGATAGAGAAAATCTCTTTTCATTGAACATAAAGATCATCACCTCTTTATAGATGGATCTATTCGGATTTGACAAAAGCAGAATGAGACAATACTTTACAACTTGGACAGGGAGACAATACTTAACAACTTGGAGCAGAGGAACTGAGAAACAAGTATTGTATTTTAATTGTAACGATGACAGGCGGTGAGGCCCAGCACCGAGCACCCCCCTTCCCACTCGAGCGGGATCAGTCACAGGCAGCGGCGTGTGTCTGGCGGTTGCTAATGACGTGCCTGCATTACACATACACACCCGCCACTGGGAGTCGGAGAGAGGTTTTAAACCACGCCCATTTAATAACCCGTTACGCACAAACGGGATCGCGCACGTATCGGGCACTCCGGTAGAAGCATGACACGTAGTGACGTCTAACTTGATCGGGAGCGCGCATACTAAGGTAGTGACAATTTTACGTGATGGCGGGAAATTTTGAGAAGTTCCAGAGCCCCGGGAAGGGTAGCGGACTGCGGGCCACAAGGCACCTTGCCCTGAGCGAGACAGCGGCGTACTCGCAGCCCTATGTGTATACCGTGTGCCGAGGACAGAAGCGAGGAGCCGCAGCGTGTGACCAGTGCTTGCGCAGGTACTGACAGTGTACTGTATACGCCTCTGTGTCCGCAGCCAGCCAATCAGAGCACAGGATATTTTGATTGACGGCTCGTACAATCATCCTTTCCTCCTACTTTCTTGCTTAAGCCTTTCAGGTGGAGAAGACCAGTCTCTGAAATATTTATATAACGCAGACCCTCCAACATGACCCGCCCCACTAGGTACAAAATTCTCTGTTCCTGAACTTCCCTCTTAATTTATGATTTCCATCACCTGTGTTGAACTAGTTAAATGTTAAGAAAGCTGTTTCTTCACAGGTGATTGCAATAATAAATTAAGGGGGAAGTCCAGAAACAGCATTTTGTACCTAGTGGGGCGGGTCATGTTGGAGGGTATGACAATGTGTGTTACTGTGTATGACATTTTACCTCTTACTATATATAGTGCAATATCGTTATGAGAAAAAGGTTTGAAAACATATAAAACATAATTATATTTAGTAATATTCACAATAACTTGTATTTCTTATTCAGGGTCCGTAGTTTCCACAGGGAATAACTTTGGGCAGTGGCTCTCAAACTGTGTTCCTAGGCACCCTGGGGTGCCTCAGGGTTCTTGCAGGGGTGCCCTGGGTTGGTGGACCAATTTAGATTACTTACAATGTTATAGACAAAACAAGTGCTAGTAGCTTCCAATCATATAATATGTGGACAGACAGAAGTGAATCCTGTCACCAGGGGTGTATCTAGGGGTCCGAGAGCCCCTGGCAAAGTAAGGGCCCGGCGCCCCCCCCCCCCCATTTGAAATAGGGGGCCCACACCAACTGCATCCCACAAACGCTGCCAAACATTGCTGTTTGGGACTCACTGTCAACGGGAACTGGCTGGTAGCAACAGCAGACAGGAAAACAAGCAGCATTGGATCATGAACTGCCCAGTGAGGTGCGGTGAGGTCAGTGGCTGAGGAGGCACTGGCTAGTGTCAGAGTTACATACACATATATGAATGGGTGTGTTAGGAAATGGTGATGTTCGGGATGCAGGCGGTCAGATGACAAACTGCGACATTGTGATTTTTAGAATGCTGACAGAGGACAAGGTAATTAATTTACCCCTCCTCTGCCCCCTACCCTAACCACCCTGGGTAGGTGGCTAGGGCTAAAACTCAGGGGGGGGGGGGGGGGGGCAGCTATGGCTAATCGCAGGGGGTGGATGCGAAGACTCACATCCCATATGAACCGTAGGGTTCATGTGGGCATGAAACATGGTTGTACATATTTTGTTACCCTATATATGTTATTTATAGTCAAAACAAAAAAAGCTGGAGAATACTCGAGTATAACAGGTGAGGCTCTGCCTCCCCTGCCTACCCTCACTGGATCAGTCCACCCCCACCCCCCCCCCCCCAACCTCTGCTATCAACAGACTACTATAGGCTAGCTAACCTGCCTGCCCCAGACTATGTGTCATGGTGTTCCACCCACCCCAGACTATGGAACATCTCAGTTTAACATAATGCTATGTGGCGCAAGGCATCGCGCTGGTCACTCTTATTAACCTCTGCCCTTTGCTTTTTTTCTTTGACCCAGATTGCATACTTTTTCCTGCAGTTTGTGTTTTAATTTAATAAGTGTAGTAAGTACTTGGGATTAGTATATTTACTGACCCCTCTATATCCTACACTACATCACTGACTTCTCTACACCCTATACTACATCACTGATGCCTCTACACCCTACACTACATCACTGATGCCTCTACACCCTACACTACATCACTGACGCCTCTACACCCTACACTACATAACTGACCTCCCTACACTACATCACTGACGCCTCTACACCCTACACTACATAACCGACCTCCCTACCCTACATCACTGACGCCTCTACACCCTACACTACATAACCGACCTCCCTACACTACATCACTGACGCCTCTACACCCTACACTAATTGCTGACCCTTCTATAGGTTACACTACACTGTAAAACATCACTGTACTACCTCTCTGCACTACATCAGAGACAGAGAAATACTGCGAAAAATAAGACAAAGGATACAGTGGACAACAGATACTGACACGCTAGACCAGTGGTTCTCAAACTCGGTCCTGAAGGATCCCTAACAAGTCACGTTTTCCATGTCACACGGCATGTGTACTGTGTATCACCAACTGCCACATTTTAAAAATCCACAGGTGACCTGGAACTGTCGAGTACCGAGTTTGGGAACCACTGCAGTCTAGACAGAGGAGAGAGTCTAAGGGGTACATTTACTAAGCAGTGATAAGAGCGGAGAAGTGAGCCAGTGGAGAAGTGCCCATGGCAACCAATCAGCACTGAAGTAACATCTATAATTTGCATACTATTAAATTATACAGAGCTGCTGATTGGTTGATGGGGAAATTTCTCCACTGGCTCACTTCTACGTACGTACGTGTGTGTGTGTGTGTGTGTGTGTGTGTGTGTGCGCGCGCGTGCGCGTGCGTGGAGGGGTGGAGGTAGGTGTCTAGTAGTGAGTGGTAGGATAGGGAAAAAATACTTTAAGCAGCCTTAGAACTGAGTTGGGAATCTGGTGCTGGCATTGTAGTGTCGACATAAATACTGTTGACTTCTTTTCTCGCAACGGAGCGATTAGTCGCTAATGCGCATGCGCAATGTCCGCACTGCGACTGCGCAAAGTAAATTTGTTATGTAGTTAGGAATTTTACTCACGGCTTTTTCATCGTTCTGGTGATCGTAATGTGATTGACAGGTAGTGGGTGTTACTGGGCGGAAACAGGCCGTTTTATGGGTGTGTGCGAAAAAACGCTACCGTTTCCGGGAAAAACGCAGGAGTGGCTGGAGAAACGGAGGAGTGTCTGGGCGAACGCTGGGTGTGTTTGTGACGTCAAACCAGGAACGACAAGCACTGAACTGATCGCAGATGCCGAGTAAGTCTGGAGCTACTCTGAAACTGCTAAGAGGTGTGTAATCGCAATTTTGAGAATCTTTCGTTCGTAATTTTAAGACGCTAAGATTCACTCCCAGTAGGCGGCGGCTTAGCGTGTGCAATGCTGCTAAAAGCAGCTTGCGAGCGAACAACTCAGAATGAGGGCCTACATTCAACAACCCACTATTAGTATAACAGCTGTAACTATCTCCCTCTAGGAGGACGGAGGTGGGTGCAATTACATTTGGGGGTGGTTCAGTGAAATGTGGCAGCTCAACTGGCAAACATATGCACTGGAAAAATGCCGTACTGTACAGCTCTCCCTTATTAACCACCCAGTTTTAAAAGCAATAAGCGTTTTAAACTTTTTGATAAAGCTTATCAGCATCTCCAGCACGCTGCAGATGCTGGGAGATGTAGTTCTTCTTGTCAAAACAATTATGAACAATGTGCCCCCCCCTGAAAACTCTCTAACACACATTACCCTCATACGCACAAATCTAAACACAAACATACCTCCCCCACTGACAACTCTTACCACTCCCACACTGACACCTCCATCACGCCAATCCCCCCCTCCCCCCCCCTCCACACTGACGCCTCCATTACACCAATCTCCCCTTCCTCCCCTCCACAGTGACACCTCCATCACACCAATCCCCCCTTCCTCCCCTCCACACTGACAGCTCCATAACACCAATCCCTCCTTCCTCCCCTCCACACTGAAACCTCCATAACACCAATCCCCCCTTCCTCCCCTCCACACCGACACCTCCATCACACCCCCCCCCCCCCCCCCCCTTCCTCCCCTCCACACTGACAGCTCCATCACACCAATCCCCCTTCCTCCCCTCCACACTGACACCTCCATCACACCAATCCCCCTTCCTCCCCTCCACACTGACACCTCCATCACACCAATCCCCCCTTCCTCCCATCCATGCTGACACCTCTCTCACACCAATCCCCCCTTCCCCCCCTCCACACTGACACCTCCATAACACCAATCCCCCCTTCCTCCCCTCCACACTGGCAGCTCCATCACACCAATCCACCCCCTTCACCCCTCCACGCTGACACCTCCATCACATCAATCCCCCCTTCCTCCCCTCCACACCGACACGTCCATCACACCAATCCCCCCTTCCTCCCCTCCACACCGACATCTCCATCACACCAATCCCCCCTTCCCCCCCTCCACACTGACACCTCCATAACACCAATCCCCCCTTCCTCCCCTCCACACTGACGCCTCCATCACACTAATCCCTCCTTCCTCCCCTCCACACTGACGCCTCCATCACACTAATCCCCCCTTCCTCCCCTCCACACTGACAGCTCCATCACACCAATCCCCCCCTTCCTCCCATCCATGCTGACACCTCCATCACACCAATCCCCCCCTTCCACACTGACAGCTCCATCACACCAATTCCCCCTTCCCCCCCTCCACACTGACAGCTCTCATATATACATGCCCCAGTCCCAATACTGACAATTCTCTCAACCCCCCGACCCCCCCCCCCCCCCCCCCACACACACACACACACACTGCCAGCACACATACTGTGCAGAAGAAACGATTATTATGTGGATGGTATTACTGTAATGATTGGGGGGGGGGGGGTCTAAAATGTGGGATATTTGCAGGTATTGATGTACTGTGTGTGTCACATGCACAGATCTCCCCTTCCTCCCTTGTCCACCAACAGCTCCCTCACAGGCTCACACACATCCATCAACCCCCCCCCCCCCCCCCCCCCCCCATACTGACATCTTTCTCACTTCCCACCCACACATATCCCCTCCTCCACACAGACAGCTGTCACGGACTTCTTGGGACAAGGACTCACCATGGTGTCTCAGCACTTCAAGGGGTCTGTCCATCAGTCTCCAGCCATAGTCTCTCCTCCTCCCGCGGTGTGATTCCTTGCAGGCACCCCCAGTAATCCTCCTCACACTGCCCTGGTAATCATGGGCCTGGGCTGGATCTCCGCCTCCAGGGGGCGGGGCTAACTGCTTTCAAGGGAACAGTGGAGGGAGGGAGTGACTCGGAGGTGCAGGAGCTGAGGGGAGCGATATATTCAGCTGTAGCAGAAACTGCTGCAGCCAGGACTTTAAGTCAGGACTCGGCAGCACACAGCTTCTGTCTCCTCCAGCCGCTGATTAAACTCTGTGTAAGTTGTGCAGCCTTTGCTTCACTCCCTGCCCATCCGGACTGCTCTATCACTTGGCCGCAGGTGGCACCTCCGGGCGGCGCCCCCCTTCTACGGGCGCCCCTGGCGAGTGCCATCCTGGCCAAATGGTAGATACGCCCCTGCCTGTCACTCTCCACATAACTGAACCTAAGGATGACCTATAAACACAATTTACTTATTAAGAAATTCAGATTTATTTTTAATTAAGAAACTTCTGGCCTAGGGGTGCCATGATACAAATTCTGATACTCTAGGGCAGTGATCGCCAACCCGTCGCTCGCGAGCTACCGGTAGCTTGGTGCAGTATTTTCGGCAGCTTGCCAAGCGCACAGGCTTGGGCAATCATTGGCACGCCCTTCATTTTTAATATGGTGCCGGCCGTCAGCCAATCACAGCTCGCGCACCGGCAGCGGCGGCACCTGATTGGCTGCCGGGCCACGAGCTTTGGCTCACGTACCGGCACCATATTTCAAATGCCCGCCGCCGGAGACTATCACCCTCAACGCAGCTGCTCTCCGGATGTCAGACAGGAGAGGCGCGTGCTGCGCTCTCCTCCCCTTCCGTTCCTCATACAGGAGGAGCAGCACCAGCAGCGCTAGAAGCAGCCAGCAGTGGTGAGCACTGTGCGGGGGGCATTGTATGTGGCACTGGTGGGGGCATTGAATGTGGCACTGCTGGGGGGGCATTATTGGTGTATCTGGCACTGCTGGGGGGGGACATTGTTGGTGTATCTGGCACTGCTGGGGGGGGACATTGGTGTATCTGGCACTGCTGGGGGGGGACATTATTGGTGTATCTGGCACTGCTGGGGGGGGACATTATTGGTGTATCTGGCACTGCTGGGGGGGACATTATTGGTGTATCTGGCACTGCTGGGGGGGGGGGGGCATTATTGCATACTTGCCTACCTGACCCTCTCCATTAGGGAGAAAATAAGAATTTACTTACCGATAATTCTATTTCTCGTAGTCCGTAGTGGATGCTGGGGACTCCGTCAGGACCATGGGGAATAGCGGCTCCGCAGGAGACAGGGCACAAAAATAAAGCTTTAGGATTAGGTGGTGTGTACTGGCTCCTCCCCCTATGACCCTCCTCCAAGCCTCAGTTAGGATACTGTGCCCGGACGAGCGTACACAATAAGGAAGGATATTGAATCCCGGGTAAGACTCATACCAGCCACACCAATCACACCGTATAACTTGTGATCTGAACCCAGTTAACAGTATGACAAACGTAGGAGCCTCTGAACAGACGGCTCACAACAATAACAACCCGAATTTGTTTGTAACAATAACTATGTACAAGTATTGCAGACAATCCGCACTTGGGATGGGCGCCCAGCATCCACTACGGACTGCGAGAAATAGAATTATCGGTAAGTAAATTCTTATTTTCTCTAACGTCCTAAGTGGATGCTGGGGACTCCGTCAGGACCATGGGGATTATACCAAAGCTCCCAAACGGGCGGGAGAGTGCGGATGACTCTGCAGCACCGAATGAGAGAACTCAAGGTCCTCCTCAGCCAGGGTATCAAATTTGTAGAATTTTGCAAACGTGTTTGCCCCTGACCAAGTAGCAGCTCGGCAGAGTTGTAATGCCAAGACCCCCCGGGCAGCCGCCCAGGATGAGCCCACTTTCCTTGTGGAATGGGCCTTGACAGATTTAGGTTGTGGCAAGCCTGCCACAGAATGTGCAAGTTGAATTGTGCTACAAATCCAACGAGCAATCGTCTGCTTAGAAGCAGGAGCACCCATCTTGTTGGGTGCATACAATATAAACAGTGAGTCAGACTTTCTGACTCCCGCCGTTCTTGAAATATATATTTTCAATGCCCGGACCACGTCCAACAACTTGGAATCCTCCAAATCGTTAGTAGCCGCAGACACCACAATAGGCTGGTTCAGGTGAAACGCTGACACCACCTTAGGCAGAAAATGAGGACGCGTCCGCAGTTCTGCCCTGTCCGTATGGAAAATCAGATATGGGCTCTTATATGATAAAGCCGCCAATTCTGATACTCTCCTGGCTGAAGCCAGGGCCAGTAGCATGGTTACTTTCCATGTAAGATACTTCAACTCCACCGATTTGAGCGGCTCAAACCAATGGGATTTGAGAAAATCCAAGACTACATTAAGATCCCACGGTGCCACTGGGGGCACAACCGGGGGCTGTATATGTAGTACTCCTTTTACAAAAGTCTGGACTTCAGGAACTGAAGCCAATTCTTTCTGGAAGAAAATCGACAGGGCCGAAATTTGAACCTTAATGGACCCCAATTTGAGGCCCATAGACAATCCTGTTTGCAGGAAATGTAGGAATCGACCCAGTTGAAATTCCTCCGTGGGGGCCTTCCTGGCCTCACACCACGCAACATATTTCCTCCAAATGCGGTGATAATGTTGTGCAGTCACCTCCTTCCTGGCTTTTACCAGTGTAGGAATGACCTCTTCCGGAATGCCTTTTTCCCTTAGAATTCGGCGTTCAACCGCCATGCCGTCAAACGCAGCCGCTGTAAGTCTTGGAATAGACACGGTCCCTGCTGAAGCAGGTCCCGTCTTAGAGGTAGAGGCCACGGATCCTCCGTGAGCATCTCTTGAAGTTCCGGGTACCAAGTTCTTCTTGGCCAATCCGGAGCCACTAGTATCGTTCTTACTCCCTTTTGCCGTATAATTCTCAGTACTTTTGGTATGAGAGGCAGAGGAGGGAACACATACACTGACTGGAACACCCACGGTGTTACCAGAGCGTCCACAGCTATTGCCTGAGGGTCTCTTGACCTGGCGCAATACCTGTCCAGTTTTTTGTTGAGGCGGGACGCCATCATATCCACCATTGGTTTTTCCCAACGGTTCACAATCATGTGGAAGGCTTCTGGATGAAGTCCCCACTCTCCCGGGTGTAGATCGTGTCTGCTGAGGAAGTCTGCTTCCCAGTTGTCCACTCCCGGAATGAATACTGCTGACAGTGCTATCACATGATCTTCCGCCCAGCGAAGAATCCTTGCAGCTTCTGCCATTGCTGTCCTGCTTCTTGTGCCGCCCTGTCTGTTTACGTGGGCGACTGCCGTGATGTTGTCCGACTGGATCAACACCGGCTGACCCTGAAGCAGGGGTTTTGCCAGACTTAGAGCATTGTAAATCGCTCTTAGCTCCAGTATATTTATGTGAAGAGACATCTCCAGGCTTGACCATACTCCCTGGAAGTTTCTTCCCTGTGTGACCGCTCCCCAGCCTCTCAGACTGGCATCCGTGGTCACCAGGACCCAGTCCTGTATGCCGAATCTGCGGCCCTCTAACAGATGAGCACTCTGCAACCACCACAGAAGAGACACCCTTGTCCGTGGCGATAAGGTTATCCGCTGATGCATCTGCAGATGTGATCCGGACCATTTGTCCAGCAGATCCCACTGAAAAGTTCGTGCGTGGAATCTGCCGAATGGAATCGCTTCGTAAGAAGCCACCATCTTTCCCAGGACTCTTGTGCATTGATGCACAGACACTTTCCCTGGTTTTAGGAGGTTCCTGACAAGTTCGGATAACTCCCTGGCTTTCTCCTCCGGAAGAAACACCTTTTTCTGAACCGTGTCCAGAATCATTCCCAGAACAGCAGACGTGTCGTCGGGGTCAACTGAGATTTTGGAAAATTCAGAATCCACCCGTGTTGTTGCAGCACTAGTCGGGTTAGTGCTACTCCGTCCTCCAGCTGTTCTCTGGACCTTGCCCTTATCAGGAGATCGTCCAAGTAAGGGATAATTAATACGCCTCTTCTTCGCAGAAGAATCATCATTTCGGCCATTACCTTGGTAAAGACCCGAGGTGCCGTGGACAATCCAAACGGCAGCGTCTGAAACTGATAATGACAGTTTTGCACCACGAACCTGAGGTACCCTTGATGTGAAGGGCAAATTGGGACATGCAGGTAAGCATCCTTTATGTCCAGGGACACCATAAAGTCCCCTTCTTCCAGATTCGCTATCACTGCTCTGAGTGACTCCATCTTGAACTTGAATTTTTGTATGTACAGGTTCAAAGATTTCAGATTTAGAATAGGTCTTACCGAGCCGTCCGGCTTCGGTACCACAAATAGCGTGGAGTAATACCCCTTTCCCTGTTGTAGGAGGGGTACCTTGACTATCACCTGCTGAGAAAACAGCTTGTGAATGGCTTCCAATACCGTCGCCCTGTCTGAGGGAGACGTTGGCAAAGCAGACTTTAGGAACCTGCGAGGGGGAGACTTCTCGAATTCCAACCTGTAACCCTGAGATACTACCTGCAGGATCCAGGGGTCCACCTGTGAGCAAGCCCACTGTGCGCTGAAATTCTTGAGTCGACCCCCCACCGCTCCTGAGTCCGCTTGTAAGGCCCCAGCGTCATGCTGAGGGCTTTGCAGAACCCTGAGAGGGCTTCTGTTCCTGGGCAGGGGCTGCTTGCTGCCCTCTCTTACCCCTTCCTCTGCCCCGAGGCAGATATGACTGTCCTTTTGTCCGCTTGTTCTTATAGGACCGAAAGGACTGCGGCTGAAAAGACGGTGTCTTTTTCTGTTGGGAGGGGGTCTGAGGTAAAAAGGTGGATTTTCCGGCAGTTGCCGTGGCCACCAGATCCGATAGACCGACGCCAAATAATTCCTCCCCTTTATACGGCAATACTTCCATATGTCGTTTGGAATCCGCATCACCTGACCACTGTCGCGTCCATAAACTCCTTCTGGCAGATATGGACATCGCATTTACTCTCGATGCCAGAGTGCAAATATCTCTCTGAGCATCTCGCATATAAAGGAAAGCATCCTTTAATTGCTCTATAGTCAATAAAATACTGTCCCTATCCAGGGTATCAATATTTTCAGTCAGGGAATCCAACCAGACGACCCCAGCACTGCACATCAAGGCTGAGGCGATGGCTGGTCGCAGTATAACACCAGTATGTGTGTATATACTTTTTAGGGTAGTTTCCAGTCTCCTATCAGCTGGATCCCTGAGGGCGGCCGTATCAGGAGACGGTAACGCCACTTGTTTTGATAAGCGTGTGAGCGCCTTATCCACCCTAGGGGGTGTTTCCCAGCGCGCCCTAACCTCTAACCTCTGGCGGGAAAGGGTATAATGCTAATAACTTTTTTGAAATTAGCACTTTTCTATCTGGGTTAACCCACGCTTCATCACATACATCATTTAATTCCTCTGATTCAGGAAAAACTACAGGTAGTTTTTTCACCCCCCACATAATACCCCTTTTTGTGGTACTTGCAGTATCAGAGATATGCAAAGCCTCCTTCATTGCCGTGATCATATAACGTGTGGTCCTACTTGAAAATACGTTTGTTTCATCACCGTCGACACTAGATTCAGTGTCTGTGTCTGGGTCTGTGTCGACCGACTGAGGTAAAGGGCGCTTTACAGCCCCTGACGGTGTCTGAGACGCCTGGGCAGGTACTAACTGGTTTGCCGGCCGTCTCATGTCGTCAACTGATTTTTGTAATGTGCTGACATTATCACGTAATTCCATAAACAAAGCCATGCATTCCGGTGTCGACTCCCTGGGGGGTGACATCACCATTATCGGCAATTGCTCTGCCTCCACACCAACATCGTCCTCATACATGTCGACACACACGTACCGACACACAGCAGACACACAGGGAATGCTCTTATCGAAGACAGGACCCCACTAGCCCTTTGGGGAGACAGAGGGAGAGTTTGCCAGCACACACCCAAGCGCTATAATATATATGGGAACAACCTTATATAAGTGTTGTTCCTTATAGCAGCTTAAATATATCAAAATATCGCCAAAAAATGCCCCCCCCTCTCTGTTTTACCCTGTTTCTGTAGTGATGTGCAGGGGAGAGTCCTGGGAGCCTTCCTCACAGCGGAGCTGAGCAGGAAAATGGCGCTGTGTGCTGAGGAGAATAAGCCCCGCCCCCTATTTCGGCGGGCTTTTCTCCCGGAGTTTTAGATATCTGGCATGGGTTAAATACATACATATAGCCTCAATGGCTATATGTGATGTATTCTTTTGCCATAAAGGTAATAAATATTGCTGCCCAGGGCGCCCCCAGCAGCGCCCTGCACCCTCAGTGACCGCTTGGTGTGAAGTGTGTGACAACAATGGCGCACAGCTGCAGTGCTGTGCGCTACCTTCATGAAGACTGAAGAGCCTTCTGCCGCCTGTTTCCGGACCTTCAATCTTCAGCATCTGTAAGGGGGGTCGGCGGCGCGGCTCCGGGACGAACCCCAGGGTGAGACCTGTGTTCCGACTCCCTCTGGAGCTAATGGTGTCCAGTAGCCTAAGAATCCAATCCATCCTGCACGCAAGTGAGTTGAAATTCTCTCCCCTAAGTCCCTCGATGCAGTGAGCCTGTTGCCAGCAGGACTCACTGAAAATAAAAAACCTAAAAACTTTTTCTAAGCAGCTCTTTAGGAGAGCCACCTAGATTGCACCCTGCTCGGACGGGCACAAAAACCTAACTGAGGCTTGGAGGAGGGTCATAGGGGGAGGAGCCAGTACACACCACCTAATCCTAAAGCTTTATTTTTGTGCCCTGTCTCCTGCGGAGCCGCTATTCCCCATGGTCCTGACGGAGTCCCCAGCATCCACTTAGGACGTTAGAGAAAATGCTCTGTTCCTGGACTTTCCTGGTAATGTATGATTGCCATCACCTGTGGTGAAACACCTTTCTCATCAATTAACTAGCTCACCACAGGTGATGGCAATCATACATTACCAGGAAAGTCCAGGAACAGAGCATTTTCTCCCTCATGGAGAGGGTCAGGTAGGCAAGTATGCATTATTGGTGTATCTGGCACTGCTGGGGGGGGGGGGGGAGCATTATTGGTGTATCTGGCACTGCTAGGGGGGGACATTATTGGTGTATCTGGCACTGCTAGGGGGGGACATTATTGGTGTATCTGGCACTGCTGGGGGGGGGGGCATTATTGGTGTATCTGGCACTGCTGGGGGGGCATTATTGGTGTATCTGGCACTGCTGGGGGGGGGGGGCATTATTGGTGTATCTGGCACTGCTGGGGGGGGGGGCATTATTGGTGTATCTGGCACTGCTGGGGGGGGGGGCATTATTGGTGTATCTGGCACTGCTGGGGGGGGGGGCATTATTGGTGTATCTGGCACTGCTGGGGGGGGGCATTATTGGTGTATCTGGCACTGTTGGGGGGGGGGCATTATTGGTGTATCTGGCACTGCTGGGGGGGGCATTATTGGTGTATCTGGCACTGCTGGGGGGGGGGCATTATTGGTGTATCTGGCACTGCTGGGGGGGGGCATTATTGGTGTATCTGGCACTGCTGGGGGGGGCATTATTGGTGTATCTGGCACTGCTGGGGGGGGCATTATTGGTGTATCTGGCACTGCTGGGGGGGCATTATTGGTGTATCTGGCACTGCTGGGGGGGGCATTATTGGTGTATCTGGCACTGCTGGGGGGGGGCATTATTGGTGTATCTGGCACTGCTGGGGGGGGGCATTATTGGTGTATCTGGCACTGCTGGGGGGGGCATTATTGGTGTATCTGGCACTGCTGGGGGGGGGCATTATTGGTGTATCTGGCACTGCTGGGGGGGGGCATTATTGGTGTATCTGGCACTGCTGGGGGGGCATTATTGGTGTATCTGGCACTGCTGGGGGGCATTATTGGTGTATCTGGCACTGCTGGGGGGGGGCATTATTGGTGTATCTGGCACTGCTGGGGGGGGGGGGCATTATTGGTGTATCTGGCACTGCTGGGGGGGGGCATTATTGGTGTATCTGGCACTGCTGGGGGGGGCATTATTGGTGTATCTGGCACTGCTGGGGGGGGCATTATTGGTGTATCTGACACTGCTGGGGGGCATTATTGGTGTATCTGGCACTGCTGGGGGGGCATTATTGGTGTATCTGGCACTGCTGGGGGGGGGCATTATTGGTGTATCTGGCACTGCTGGGGGGGGGGCATTATTGGTGTATCTGGCACTGCTGGGGGGGCATTATTGGTGTATCTGGCACTGCTGGGGGGCATTATTGGTGTATCTGACACTGCTGGGGGGCATTATTGGTGTATCTGGCACTGCTGGGGGGGCATTATTGGTGTATCTGGCACTGCTGGGGGGGGCATTATTGGTGTATCTGGCACTGCTGGGGGGCATTATTGGTGTATCTGGCACTGCTGAAGGTCATTATTGGTGTATCTGGCACTGCTGAAGGTCATTACTTGTGTATCTGGCACTACGTGTTGGGCCATTACTTGTGTATGTGGCACTACGTGGTGAGCCATTACTTGTGTATCTGGCACTACATGGGGGGGGACAGACACCTTTGTTTAGATCATACATTTTTTATACAATCACACACTTGTCCTTTCCCATTTCTTCAATTATATAGGTATATACCTTTAATATTTTGTATGGGAGGTGCTCCTGGGAATGATGTAGAATATATAGGCCAAAGAGAGGAAAGTATTCCCAAATGTGGGTACACACACTGGCAATTGTGTTCAGATATTTACCAAAAGTCAAATATCTCTTGGATAGATGACCATTCATTTTAAAATATAATTTTTATTTATTGTTGTAAAACATATGTGAACATATTGTGCAAGTGAAAAATGTGAAATAAAATGCCTCTGCACTATAATTCTTCCTCACTATCTCTAGTGTTCTTTAAAAATGATTCAATTCTTGTTGCAATATTGAATTGCAGAGCACCCTCTATGGATACAATTGTATCAAGGGCTTATAACTCCAGTATTTATCTCTCCTGATTTGCATTCAAGGTCTGCTGTTACGCTGTAACATCAATGCTTATGTTTTATTAATTTTGTGCTCGCAGTGTGCGCATCACTGCATAATATAACACCCTTTAAACACACACTTTAAAGCTGACCTCATTGTCTGGTTCTCCAATGTGTCGTACAGTATTAAGTGCGTGATAGCCTATGGATAATAGGTATAGATACCTTAGTTTTAAACTCTTCATGGCAGTGTATGTCAGTCTTATTGTAATGCTGCCCTTCTTAATGACACTGTGTCACAATTTCATTCACAGTGTCTCTGTATGTAATGGTGTGAATACATCGGGATGTTACCTGTAATTATATAGCTATCCCTTTCTCAGGTCTACCAGGTATATATTGTGTATACAGGAGAAATTTGTACATGTGCTTTACTTGAACTTTACCACTCTCTCTGAGTATCACAAATAAAGGAGTTTCATTCAAGAGTCCCCTTTTCCCCGCATCACAGCGCTCTGATCATGTGTAACACCATTTGATAGTGACCATGGCATTGCCTAATTACAGCGCTGGATCGCATTCAGCATTTGTAGGTTTATGGTATAACTATCATTTGTTGTTTTTTGGGGAATGACACTTGTTTATTCACATGGGTCCGAGATTTCATGTACACACCTGTTGTAACATTCACTATACAATAATTCTGACTAATGTAGTAAGCTCTTTGGCTGTCCTATCCACCCTGCCTCGGTGCTGTCTACTGGCCGTGGCTCCAGTTCACACACACACACACACACACACACACACACACACACACACACGCACACACACACGCACACAAACTGTGTCTCCTGTGTGCGCGCCATCTCTAGCCCACCACAGAGGCAGATTGGATCGGCTATCTCCGGCCCTAATGCCGCGCGTCCCAGTGTGAGCCCGCTGATCGCGGCTCTCGTATGTTGGACCACACCCGTGGCTAGCAGTGCTTGTAAATGTAAAGCCGTCTCCGGTGCTGTATGTAAGCGGCTGCTACTACAATATCTGAACTGTACTGCACCCGGAGTATATAGGAGAGATCATTACATTGCACATGAAACACACATTTAAACAGAGGCTAAACTATTAAAAAGGCAGACACATGGCGTAAATTTACTAAGATGGGAGTTCTATTTAAGATGGGATGTTGCCTATAGCAACCAATCAGATTCTACTTCTCATTTATCTAGCATCTTTTAGAAGATAATACAGAGAATCTGTTTGGTTGCTATAGGCAACATCCCATCTTAAATAGAACTCCCATCTTAGTAAATTTACCCCATGGTGTGTGTCTAGTCTCCTAACGACCGTTTCACAAAAGCTTAATCATAGGAAACTTAGGAAAAGTTATAAGCCCTTGATACAATTGTATCCATAGATGGTGCTAAGCAATTCAAAATTGCAACAAGAATTAAAATATTGTTAAAGAACACTAGAGATAGCGAGGAAGGATTATAGTACATAGGCTAGGCATTTTTTCACTTTAATTTTTTTTTTCCACTTGCACAATATTTTCGCATATGTTTTACAACAATAAATAAAAGTTATATTTCTGCAGTGGGGTACACTGGGTTCCACAGGGATAACATTGGGGGGGGGGGGTGTAGAGTAGGATCTTGATCCGAGGCACCAACAGGCTAAAGCTTTGACTGTTCCCAAGATGCTCAGCGCTGCCTCCTCTAAAACCCCGCCTCCGTGCACAGGAGCTCAGTTTGTAAGTTGGTGCCAGCAGTGTAGGCAGCTAACAGGCTGAAAAGAGCTTTTAAAGTGAAGATAGAAGACTTCAAGGGCTGCAGCAGAGGCATTGTCAGTGCTAGATGTCATTCTGACTTCTCCTGCTGCAGCTCCCTCACCTCCCCCAGCGGCGCTGTATACTGCCGTGTCCCTGGTTGCCGGATTCTTACAGCGGAGGCTCCGGTTCGGCAGGTCAGGCACACACACTCACTGAAGCTCTCCGGGATCGCGTGGCCGCATCTAGGGAGGGGGTAAGAGGGTCCCCCAGGTGGGACCCACTGGAAATCGAGATCTGGCTTGGCCATTAGGAGGCGGGCCGCGTGCGCTGGCGTGGACACTGTGTCAGTACAGGGACCCCACTAGACCACAAGGGCATGGGGCACAGGTCGGTTTACCTACAAACCGTTTTCTTATGGCCCACAGTACCCGATGGTGAAGTCCAGCAAGGGGATAAGGCTCTGACCTGTAGCCCCTCCCCCAGCCCTGGGGCGCCATTTAGAGTAAATGTTCCCACCCTGGAGCTGCATCTCTCTCACTCTCTCAGCGTTTGGGCGCCATCTTCACATGCTGAGCTGATCCTGGGACTGTATGGGTAAAGCCGCCTGCATTATCAGCGCTGTGCAGTTTACAGGACACTTCAGTATTCTACATGTCTGTTGACAGTTAGTTAAGAAAAGGTGCATTACTTCAGGGTTATGTAGTACAAGTACCCTGTGATATACATCCAGTCTTTACTCTGCATTGATATATCTATTACCCTGTATAGCTTTATTTAGTATTGCTAGTCCACTGCAGTTTTATTGCTTGTCATAATTTCTGCATTGTACATGTGACTGTGTGTGTGCATATAGCTGCTGCGTGATTTCTACTTCGTGTATCTCACTCAGATTGCTATCCCTATATTCTGTACCCTGAGGGGGGCTAAGTGCGTCAGGGTTATTATTTGATATAGGTGTTTCACAGGATATATTTAGTTTGTATTTTTCTCTGTGATTTTCTGTCACTGTATACCTCTTGAATCCTCTGTTTGTGCTATCACATTGTACAGGGGGTTCTTGGTCAAGTATTATACTGCTAATATTGTACTGTGTTGCCCGTGATATACACTTTCACATATGTCAGCTTCAAGGGGCGACGGTTCTGTGGCTGATCCCACAATGCGTGGTGGTGACGCCGCAGACACATTAGAGGAAAACATAGCAGCGGGGGGTTCCCTAACCCCCAGTAGGGCCGTAGCAACGGGGGTCCATAATGACCCACCTTGGGCTACTTTCTCTACTCCTCTGAATACGCTGGTAACTAGACTTAAGCCCCCTATGGGACCTCATGTGCCGGTACAGCCACATATTGTCCCTGCGGTTAATCTGCCATGGGCAGATCTCCTGTCCACTCAGTTACAGCAATTGAATCACTCACTGAACAAACAGAAACCTAACCCTCGCCCGCCTAAGACCAAGGGGTCCTCTAAGCGGGCCATTACTTCCTCGCAATCCACTCATGTTCCAGACGCTTCGTCTGATGAATATGGTGTGTATACTGACCCATCAGACACTGATCCAGATGCTTCTGATGGGGAATCTGTTTCACAGGTGGATGTTTCTGACCTATTGGAGGCTATCAGGCTGATTCTTGAAATTGATGATGACCCAGAACCTGTTGTTACCTCTAAGAAACCGGATAGATTTAAACGTCAGAAGGTTACTAAATTAGTTTTACCTCATTCTGACTACTTAGTTGAACTACGTCAGGAATCCTGGGAAAATCCAGGAAAGAAATTCACCCTGCACAAGAAGATGCTGGCACCGCTATCCCCTCGCTGCAGAGCTAAGTAAAAATTGGGAAACACCACCCGCCGGTGGATTTGCAAGTGGCGCGGCTGGTGGTGTCCTCTGCTCTGCCTGTAACTACCGTCACCTCTCTGAAAGAACAGACTGATGAGCGTGTGGAGGGTTGCTTAAAATCTATTTACACCCTTGCAGGAGCTGTGCATCGGCCCACTATTGCAGATACTTGGGCTGCAGACGCTATTGAAGCGTGGGCTCAGGAGGTGGAAGCAGAGCTGCCATCCAATTTTTCTGATAATGCTAGACCGTGTCTCTCGTACATTGTCCCAGCATCTCATTACATTAAGGAGGCGGCTTCTGATGCCGGTATTCTGGCGGCCAAGGCTTCTACTACGTCCATTTTGGCTTGCCGGATTCTCTGGTTACGGTCCTGGTCTGTGGATCTGGGCTCTAAGAAAACTCTGGAGGTGCTCCCTTTTAAGGGAGACATTCTTTTTGGTGAGGATCTCAACAAGCTTGTGGCTAACTTAGCTTCTGCTAAGATGGCAGAAGCTAGTACTGCTCCTTCGGTCCCGAAGGTTGAGTACTTCCTTTCGTCCTCCAGGTAAAGCAAAGGGTCAGGCGTACCCGAAACAGGCTTGCACTTCCAAAACCACTAAGCCCAAACCTAAACATGGCTGGGCTGCCCATCAGCCTGCTTCCAAATCAGACAAGCCTACTGCATGATGGGACGGGCCTCCCCCTGGGGGATCCCAGTGTGGGAGGCCGACTTCTAAGACCACTTCAGATGCCTGGGTACGGGAAGTCGTTACTCACGGATACGCCATATCCTTCAAGGATCGTCCCCCCCTCATCAATTTTGCCTGACAGACATACCTTCGGATCAGGTGAAGGCAAAAACTCTTCATTTGGTGGTACAATCCCTCCTGGACACAGGAGTGGTAGTGCCGGTGCCTCTGCCTCAGAGAGGCAAGGGGTAACCGAACGGTTCTCCCTGGCCCATTCTCAACCTCAAGTCCTTGAACAAATTTGTGAGAGTCTCCAAGTTTCGTATGGTTCTGGATTTTGAGCCTGGGGACTATATGGTCTCCCTGGACATACAGGATGCTTACCTCCATATTCTGATTGCCATGTTGCATCAGCAGTACCTACGGTTTGCTATTGGCAACCTACATTATCAATTTTGGGCTTTACCTTTTGGTTTGACCACGGCTCCGCGAGTCTTCACGAAGGTCATGGCGCTAATGACAGCTTAACTCCGCCGTCAGGGTGTCAGGATCCTACCATATCTGGACGACTTGCTGATCCTGGCGAATTCCCCAGAAATTCTCCTCCGTCATCTGGATCTGACGGTCCAGTTTCTGCAAGCCCACGGGTGGCTCATCAACTGGAAGAAATCTTCCCTGGTGCTTGCTCAGAGCATGGTGCACCTGGGGGCATTGTTGGACACTCACAACCAGCGGTTTTTCTTGTCTCAGGAGAAGGTCCTGAACCTTCAAGATAGAATTCAATGCTTCCTCTCTGATTCACTCAGCAATGCAAGTACTAGGCCTCATGGTGTCTGCTTTCGACATGGTGGAGTACGCTCAATTTAATTCCCGCCCTCTGCAGAAGCTGATTCTTGCCCAGTGGGACGGCCTGCCTCACCGGATCAGGTCTCAAATGATCTAATTGTCTCCGGAGGTTCGTCTGTCACTGAACTGGTGGCTCCAGGACCAACGATTGAGCAGGGGTCGTCCCTTCTGGATTTCCAACTGGGTCCTTCTGACGACGGATGCCAGTCTGAGGGATTGGGGCGCGGTGTTGGAGCAACACTCCCTTCAGGAGTCTCTCCTCCCGATAAACATTCTGGAATTGCGGGCGGTGTTCAACGCTCTGAACCTGGCCCAGTATCTGAAACAGAACAGGCCTATTCAGGTACAGTCGGACAACGTCCTCACGGTGGCGTACATAAATCATAAAGGCGGCACTCGAAGCCGCATGGCAATGATGGAAGTATCAAGGATTCTTCAGTGGGCGGAACGCAATCTGCCAGCCATATCGGCAGTGTTTTTATTCCGGGGGTCCTCAACTGGGAACCGGACTTCCTCAGTTGTCAGGACGTACTCGCCGGAAAATGGAGCCTCCATCTGGAAGTATTTCAACTCCTAGTGGACAAGCGGGGCCTACCAGACGTAGACCTGATGACGTCTTGATACAATCACAAGCTTCCGGTCTTCGGAGCAAGGACAAGGGATCTTCAAGCAGCGTTCGTGGACGCACTGGCAATTTCATGGAACTTTTGGCTGCTGTACGTGTTCCCTCCGGTGTCCCTTCTGCCCAGGGTGATAAGGAAGTTCAAGCAAGAAGGAGGAATCCTGCTTTTGATTGCTCCGGCGTGGCCCAGACGGCATTGGTTCTCAGACCTTCAGGGTCTCTCGATAGAGCGTCCTCTTCTACTTCCACAATGCCTAGACCTCCTCGTTCAGGGCCCTTGTGTATACCAGGATTTGGCCCGGCTGGCTCTTGAAGCTTCAGTTCGCAGGGCCAAAGGATTTTCTGAGGCGGTCATTCAAACAATGTTGAAGGCTCGTAAACTGGCTTCTGCTCGGATTTATCATAGGGTCTGGAATTCTTACTTTGCTTGGTGCGCAGCTAACAATCATGACTCTTACAAGTTTAGTATGGCCAAACTTTTGGCCTTCCTGCAATGGGGCCTGGACTTGGGCCTTCGTCTGGCCTCCATCAAGGTTCATATTTCTGCCTTGTCTGTATGGTTTCAGAGAAAAATTGCGACTCTGCCTGATGTTCATACATTCACTCAGGGCGTGTTACGGATTCAACCTCCCTATGTCTCGCCTGTGGCTCCTTGGGATTTGTCGGTGTTTCTGGAGGCCTTGCAAGAGTCTCCGTATGAACCTCTTGAGTCTGCGGACCTTAAGTGGCTTACTCTTAAGGTTTTGTTTCTGCTGGCTATTGCCTCTGCTAGATGGGTTTCAGATTTGGGTGCATTATCCTGTCGGTCACCTTTTCTGATTTTTCACAGTGACCGGGTGATTCTTCGGACACCCCCTGGTTATCTACCCAAGGTGGTGTCTTCTTTCCACCTTAACAAAGAGATTGTGGTTCCAGCCTTTATCTCTCCTGATTTGTCCTCCAAAGAGCGGTCTTTGGATGTGGTACGGGTTCTCCGTATCTATGTGAAGAGGACAGCCTCCGTTAGGAAGTCTGATTCTCTTCTAGTACTTTTTGGGTTTCACAAATGTGGCTGGCCTGCGAATAAGCAGACCCTGGACAGATGGATTAGAATGGTGATTGCACATGCTTATGTACAGGCTGGCCTTCCAGCTCCTGCTACCATCAAAGCCCATTCTACTCGGTCTGTTGGACCTTCTTGGGCGGCCCGCCAAGGTGCGACCCTTGAACAATTGTCCAAGGCGGCTACGTGATCCTCAGTGAAACGTTCATAAGGTTCTATGCCTTTGATACTTCCGCCTACCAGGATGCTTACTTTGGACGCCAGGTTCTTATGCTCTCTACAGTGCGTCCCCTCCCATGAGGAACTGCTTTAGGACATCCCCAATGTTTTCCCTGTGGAACCCAGTGTACCCCGCTGCAGAAAAGGAGATTTATGGTAAGAATTACCATTGTTAAATCTCTTTCTGCGAGGTACACTGGGTTCCACAGGGCGCCCACCCTGACGCTCTTAGCTTCTTTGGGTTTGTATGGTATTAGCTGCTGATACTTTCTCCTGTCGTGAGAATATGGTGTACGTGGCTACTAACTAACGGTTGTCGTCTTTTACCTGCTACCGCATTGGACTGGTTAACGAAACTGAGCTCCCGTGCACGGAGGCGGGGTTATAGAGAAGGCGGCGCTGAGCGTCTTGGGAACAGTCAGTTTTAGCCTGTTGGTGCCTCGGATCAAGATCCTACTCTACACCTCCCCGATGTTATCCCTGTGGAACCTCGCAGAAAGAGATTTAACAACTGTAAGTTCTTCCCATAAATCTCCTTTTTAAAATTAATGGTCATCTATCCAAGATATATTTGACGTTTGGTAAAGCTTTTGAGTCCCCAGGATGCGTCAGTCCCTCCTCCCCTATACCCCGCCCCCAGCACAGGCTATCCAGTTTTGCTTTGGTGCCGGCAGAAGCCAAATGCACCATTTAACAGTGAAGCAGGCCCAAGCTTTTTATTTTATGTTTTATTTTCTTTACAACTTAGAGCAAACAGCACTAGGCAGTCCTGTGGACGCCAGCGCTGCTGATCCTCCAACCGGTGATTAAGGCGGGCACAAAAGAGCCTAGCTAGCAAGCTCCCTGGGGACTCGGGTCCCATAGGCTGCAGTCTCAGAACGGGGGCACTGATGGCGCGGACCTGCCTTTTTGTTATTGCAGTCTCTTCTCCGGGCGCTGGTATGTCCGCGACTCCATTAGTCCACCAGGGCATAAAATATTGGTGCTGGGGTACTTTTAGAGGCTAGTGACCCCAGAGGATAATGTCCGCAAGGGGAGGTCAGCTCTCCCCAGATGGCTCCTCCCAAAGCTCAGAGTGAGATTCCAGAGCTGCTCCTCATTCACCCTCCTCCCACTCAGAGACGCTCAGCAGCCATTTTATTAAGAAACTGCAGGACTCGAGGAACGCTGGGTACAGTCTCCCTATATACTCTACCTCTCCCAAGGGCCAGGTTATACAGCGCTAAATCCTACCAGCCACTGTGGTCTGAGTAGTTGATTTCAGTGCCCATTGCAATTGTATATTTCTCTGGCTGGGTCCACAGGATTATCCACAGGATAACATTGGGATATTGTCGAGCGACAGCGAAAATGGCACCAACACGGTCACGAGCTTTCTGGCCTCCCAGGATGCATTGGGGCCTTCACCATATAGTCCCGCCCACTGACTCAGTCAAATCAGTTTTTTGCTTGGTGCGGCAGGAAGCCGCATGGTCGCAGGGCTGCTGAGAGTAGCAGCCTCAAGCTTTTATTATTTTTTATTTATAGACTTACTATATTTTTTTGAGCGACTTCTCTTAACAGCGTCTTAAACGCATACTAGAAAGAGTCGCTCCAACAACTCCCCACCGGGTCGCAACAACGCTTACCTTCGGGTATTAGTGCTGTCTCGACGGGCGTCTGTGTCGGATATTCTAGCAGGTCCAGCAGATGTAACCAGGCTGTGGCCGGAGCATGGGGGGACGGTGAGTCTATGGACTTCCTCTTACTAGAGGGGTCAGGACACAGCTACACTGATTTGTTGGAGACTACAAACAGTGTGTTGATGCGCTGAACACCTCGAGTGTGACAGCGCTACGCTCCGGGGATCATAGGCGCCAGGACTAGGTAGAGGCCGCGATCCTGGGAGTTTAAGTCAACAGGGGGATTCAGACGCTCTCCTGGCCGCCCCTCCTCCGAGTTCATGGCCAGTTTCCGCGCGTCTCTCGTTTCATGAACTGAATGACCTCACTTCCGGCTCAGACGCTACCACGAGGGTACTCGGTCGCAGCTTAGACGCTGCGGTTGTGTACACTAGAAATCCCGCCCAGACCGAGTCGCAGGCCTTAGCGTCTGCATACACGTGAAGCCGCTCAGCATCCGTGTCCGCCAGTGAGCGACTGTGTCCGTTATCAGTTATCAAGTGCGGTAGTGTACATCAGTAGCGTCTGAATCCACTCAGCGTCTTACGAGCGTATTTGCTTGGATATGGAAGTGTGGTGAGTCTCCCTGTATCCCGCTCTCCGGAGGCAGGGTATACAGTACTAAAAATTCTCTCTACTTCTTAGTATGCATTGTTAATTTTTAGTACCTATTGCATATGAGACCTGTATATTACTGTGTTTTCTGCATGTTATGTTGAAAAAAGAACCAGTTAAAACAGAAGTACAATTTTCCTACTTACAGTATGTATAAGTTGTTATGGAGGTTGTATTCTCATATGGCAATGTCTAATGCTTTAACATGTGACTGACTGCTAGTATGTGTGCTGACTTTTCTGTGTAATGTCAGTCCTGTTCTGACCCTCAAATCAGGTGCACTGTGGTCAGATTGATCTCACCTCTATATACTGACATATAGGGTGATTTTCAGTCACAAATTGTGTAGTCAATAACAGATTATTACCATGTCTGTGAGCGTCAAAAGTGACGAGGAGAATTTATCAAGCACTCCTACAGCCCTAACATGCTTATCTTGTAAGTCAGGGGTAATTTATATGAATCAATTGGTCACTTATGAGGGTTTGTGTGCAAACTTTTGCGCTTTTCAGCGAAGTAAAAAACAGGAGTTGGTTCAACCACCAACAGAGCCACCATGGAATATGTTCGCAAAGACTCTATCTTCTCTAGCGGACAAGTTAACTCCGGTAGCACCACCTCAAGGGTTAGGTTACACTATGAACCCATACATGCAGCTCTCTCCCTATGGCTTGGTTCCAGTAGCCTCTACAAGCAACCAAGGGACAGGTAAGACTAAGACAGATAAGTCTGTATGGCAGACTACACAAGATGATACATTGGATGATGATACAATAGATTCGAATACTCCGTATGATGATCAGTCGCAGAGTTTTAGTACAGAAGATGTAGCTGAACTTATTAATGCTGTGAAGGCTGTTCTCTCGTTGGAAGAGCCAGCCAAGACAGTGTTAAAAGCTAAAGCACCTGTATTTAAACGAACAAAATCAGTGAAAGCTGAATTCCCAGCGTCCGATGAGCTTACGGAAATGATTGATGAGTCTTGGGCGGCGCCCAGTAAAAAGTATACGATTCCTAAAAGATTGGATTCTTATTATCCATTTCCAGTTGTGGATTGTTCGAAAAGAGAAGTTCCTCCAAAAGTAGATGCACATGTTCTGCGACTCGTGCATAAATCTGCTTTACCACTGTCCTCTGCCTCACTAAATGATGTCACAGACAGAAGGGTAGAGAGCCTTTTGAAAAATATATTTCTCTGACGTCCTAGTGGATGCTGGGTACTCCGTAAGGACCATGGGGAATAGACGGGCTCCGCAGGAGACTGGGCACTCTTTAAAGAAAGATTAGGTACTACATCTGGTGTGCACTGGCTCCTCCCTCTATGCCCCTCCTCCAGACCTCAGTTAGAATCTGTGCCCGGCCAGAGCTGGATGCACTTAGTGGGCTCTCCTGAGTTCACTATAAAGAAAGTATTTGTTAGGTTTTTTTATTTTCAGTGAGATCTGCTGGCAACAGACTCACTGCTACGTGGGACTTAGGGGAGAGAAGCAAACCTACCTGCTTGCAGCTAGCTTGTGCTTCTAAGGCTACTGGACACCATTAGCTCCAGAGGGATTGAACACAGGGCCCGACCTCGATCGTCCGTTCCCGGAGCCGCGCCGCCGTCCCCCTTGCAGAGCCAGAAGACGGAAGATTCCGGAGAAAATCGGCGGCTCAAGACTCAGGTCTTCAATAAGCTAGCACTGCAGCTGTGCGCCATTGCTCCCACAGCACACCACACGCTCCGGTCACTGATGGGTGCAGGGCGCTGGGGGGGGGGGGGGGGGCGCCGCCGCCCTGGGCTGCAATTAATATACCTTAAGGTGGCAAACTGCACATAATACAGTTCTAAACTGTATATGTGCCTAATCCCCCGCCATAATTATCATTAAAAAAGCGGGAGAAGCCTGCCGCTGAAGGGGCGGGGCTATCTTCCTCAGCACAGCCAGCGCCATTTTTTCTTCACAGCTCCGCTGGAAGGACGCTCCCCAGGCTCCTCCCCTGCAGTATACACTACAGAAAGGGTAAAAAAGAGAGGGGGGGGCACATAAATTTAGGCGCATATTGTGATATAAGCAGCTATTGGGGGAAAATTCACTTGTGTATAGTGTATATCCCTCTGTTATATAGCGCTCTGGTGTGTGCTGGCATACTCTCTCTCTGTCTCCCCAAAGGACTTTGTAGGGTCCTGTCCTCAGTCAGAGCATTCCCTGTGTGTGTGCGGTGTGTCGGTACGGCTGTGTCGACATGTTTGATGAGGACGCTTACGTGGAGGCGGAGCAGGTGCCGATAAGTGTGATGTCGCCCCCTGCGGGGCCGACACCTGAGTGGATGGATATGTGGAAGGTATTAACCGACGGTGTCAACTCCCTTGCATAAAAGGTTCGATGACGCAGCTTTGGGACAGCCGGCATCTCAGCCCGCGCCTGCCCAGGCATCTCAGAGGCCATCAGGGGCTCAAAAACGCCCGCTACCTCAGATGGCAGACACAGATGTCGACACGGAGTCTGACTCCAGTGTCGACGAGGATGAGACAAATGTACAATCCACAAGGGCCATCCGATGCATGATTACGGCAATGAAAAATGTGTTGCACATTTCTGACATTAACCCGGTTACCACTAAAAAGGGTATTATGTTTGGGGAGAAAAAGCAGCCAGTGACTTTTCCCCCATCTGATGAGTTAAATGAATTGTGTGAAGAAGCGTTCCCCAGATAAGAAACTAGTGATTTCTAAGCGGTTACTAATGGCGTACCCTTTCCCGCCAACGGATAGGTTACGCTGGGAGACATCCCCTAAGGTGGACAAGGCGCTCACACGCTTATCAAAAAAGGTGGCACTGCCTTCTCAGGAGACGGCCGCCTTAAAGGAGCCTGCAGATAGAAAGCAGGAGGCTATCCTGAAGTCTGTGTATACACACTCAGGTACTATACTAAGACCTGCTATTGCTTCAGCATGATGTGTAGTGCTGCAGCCATATGGTCTGATTCCCTGTCTGATAACATTGATTCCCTTGACAGGGACACTATTTTGCTAACCATAGAGCATATTAAAGACGTAGTCTTATATATGAGGGATGCACAGAGGGACATTTGCCGGCTGGCATCTAGAATTAATGCAATGTCCATATCTGCCAGGAGAGTGTTATGGACTCGGCAGTGGACAGGTGATGCTGATTCTAAAAGGCACATGGAAGTTTTGCCTTATAAGGGTGAGGAATTGTTTGGGGACGGTCCCTCGTATCCACAGCAACAGCTGGGAAGTCGACTTTTTTACCTCAGGTTCCCTAACAGCCTAAGAAAGTACCGTATTATCAAGTACAGTCCTTTCGGCCTCAGAAAGGAAAGCGGGTTAGAGGCGCGTCCTTTCTGCCCAGAGGCAGGGGTAGAGGGAAAAAGCTGCACCAGACAGCCAGTTCCCAGGAACAAAAATCCTCCCCTGCTTCCACTAAGTCCACCGCATGACGTTGGGGCTCCACAGGTGGAGCCAGGTGCGGTGGGGGCCCGTCTCCGGAACTTCAGCGACCAGTGGGTTCGCTCACAGGTGGATCTCTGGGTACTACAAGTGGTATCTCAGGGATACAAGCTGGAGTTCGAGACGTCTCCCCCTCGCCGTTACCTCAAATCAGCCTTGCCAGCTACTCCCCAGGACAGGGAGGTAGTACTGGCGGCAATTCACAAGCTGTACCTCCAGCAGGTGATAATCAAAGTTCCCCTCCTTCAACAGGGACGGGGTTACTATTCCACAATGTTGTGGTACCGAAACCAGACGGTTCGGTGTGACCCATTCTAAATTTGAAATCCTTGAACACTTATATAAGAAAGTTCAAGTTCAAAATGGAATCGCTCAGGGCGGTTATTGCAAGCCTGGAAGAGGGGGATTATATCGTATCACTGGACATCAAGGATGCTTACCTACATGTCCCCATTTACCCACCTCACCAGGAGTACCTCAGGTTTGTGGTACAGGACTGCCATTACCAATTCCAGACGTTGCCGTTTGGTCTATCCACGGCACCGAGGGTATTTACCAAGGTAATGGCCGAAATGATGATACTCCTTCGAAAGAAGGAAGTTATAATTATCCCGTACTTGGACGATCTCCTTATAAAGGCAAGGTCCAAGGAGCAGTTGTTGGTCGGAGTAGCACTATCTCAGGAAGTGCTACAACAGCACGGCTGGATTCTGAATATCCCAAAGTCGCAGCTGGTTCCTACGACGCGTCTGCTGTTCTTGGGCATGATTCTGGACACAGAACAGAAGAAGGTGTTTCTCCCGGAGGAGAAGGCCAAGGAGTTGTCAGCTCTGGTCAGAGACCTCCTGAAACCAAAACAGGTGTCGGTGCATCACTGCACGCGAGTCCTGGGAAAGATGGTAGCTTCTTACGAAGCAATTCCCTTCGGCAGGTTCCATGCAAGGATCTTTCAGTGGGATCTGTTAGACAAGTGGTCCGGATCGCATCTTCAGATGCATCGGTTGATCACCCTGTCCCCGAGGGCCAGGGTGTCTCTGCTGTGGTGGCTGCAGAGTGCTCATCTTCTCGAGGGCCGCAGATTCGGCATTCAGGACTGGGTCCTGGTGACCACGGATGCAAGCCTCCGAGGTTGGGGGGCAGTCACTCAGGGAAGAAACTTCCAAGGACAATGGTCGAGTCAGGAGACTTCCCTACACATAAATATTCTGGAACTAAGGGCCATTTACAATGCCCTAAGTCAAGCGAAACCCCTGCTTCAAAACCAGCCGGTGCTGATTCAGTCAGACAACATCACGGCGGTCGCCCTTGTAAACCGACAGGGCGGCACAAGAAGCAGGATGGCGATGGCAGAAGCCACAAGGATTCTCCGATGGGCGGAGAATCACGTGATAGCACTGTCAGCAGTGTTCATTCCGGGAGTGGACAACTGGGAAGCAGACTTCCTTAGCAGGCATGACCTCCACCCGGGAGAGTGGTGACTTCATCCAGAAGTCTTCCAGCTGATTGTAAATCGTTGGGAAAGGCCACAGGTGGACATGATGGCGTCCCGCCTCAACAAAAAGCTAAAAAGATATTGCGCCAGGTCAAAGGACCCTCAGGCGATAGCTGTGGACGCTCTAGTGACACCGTGGGTGTACCAGTTGGTTTATGTGTTCCCTCCTCTTCCTCTCATACCAAAGGTACTGAGGATAATAAGAAAGAGAGGAGTAAGAACTATACTCATCGTTCCGGATTGGCCAAGAAGGACTTGGTACCCGGAACTACAAGAAATGATCTCAGAGGACCCTTGGCCTCTGCCGCTCCGACAGGACCTGCTACAGCAGGGGCCCTGTCTGTTCCGCGGCTGCGTTTGACGGCATGGCGGTTGAACGCCGGATCCTGATGGAAAAGGGCATTCCGGTTGAAGTCATTCCTACGCTGATAAAAGCTAGGAAGGATGTGACCGCAAAACATTATCACCGCATATGGCGAAAATATGTTGCTTGGTGTGAGGCTATGAAGGCCCCAACAGAGGAATTTCAGCTGGGTCGATTTCTGCACTTCCTACAGTCAGGTGTGACTATGGGCCTAAAATTGGGATCCATTAAAGTCCAGATTTCGGCCCTGTCTATTTTCTTTCAGAAAGAACTGGCTTCACTGCCTGAAGTTCAGACGTTTGTTAAGGGAGTGCTGCGTATTCAGCCCCCTTTTGTGCCTCCAGTGGCACCTTGGGATCTCAACGTTGTGTTGGATTTCCTAAAATCACATTGGTTTGAGCCACTTCAGGCCGTGGAGTTGAAATATCTCACGTGGAAAGTGGTCATGCTTTTGGCCTTGGCTTCGGCTAGGCGTGTGTCAGAATTGGCGGCTTTGTCATGTAAAAGCCCCTATCTGATCTTCCATATGGACAGGGCAGAATTGAGGACTCATCCCCAATTTCTCCCTAAGGTGGTATCAGCGTTTCATTTGAACCAACCTATTGTGGTGCCTGCGGCTACTCAGGACTTGGAGGCTTCCAAGTTGCTGGATGTAGTCCGGGCCCTGAAAATCTATGTTTCTAGGATGGCTAGAGTCAGAAAAACTGACTCGCTGTTTATCCTGCATGCACCCAACAAGCTGGGTGCTCCTGCTTCTAAGCAGACTATTGCTCGCTGGATCTGTAGCACGATTCAACTTGCACATTCTGCGGCTGGACTGCCGCATCCTAAATCAGTCAAAGCCCATTCCACGAGGAAGGTGGGCTCTTCTTGGGTGGCTGCTCGAGGGGTCTCTGCTTTACAACTTTGCCGAGCTGCTACCTGGTCGGGATCAAACACGTTTGCAAAATTCTACAAGTTTGATACCCTGGCTGAGGAGGACCTTGAGTTTGCTCATTCGGTGCTGCAGAGTCATCCGCACTCTCCCGCCCGTTTGGGAGCTTTGGTATAATCCCCATGGTCCTTACGGAGTACCCAGCATCCACTAGGACGTCAGAGAAAATAAGATTTTACTCACCGGTAATTCTATTTCTCGTAGTCCGTAGTGGATGCTGGGAGCCCGTCCCAAGTGCGGACTTCTGCAATACTTGTCTATAGTTATTGCTTAACTATAGGGTTTTTGTTCTGAGCCATCTGTGTAATGAGGCTCAGTTGTTGTTCATACTGTTAACTGGGTATAGTTATCACGAGTTGTACGGTGTGATTGGTGTGGCTGGTATGAGTCTTACCCTTGATTCCAAATCCTTTCCTAGTAATGTCAGCTCTTCCGGGCACAGTTTCCCTAACTGAGGTCTGGAGGAGGGGCATAGAGGGAGGAGCCAGTGCACACCAGATGTAGTACCTAATCTTTCTTTAAAGAGTGCCCTGTCTCCTGCGGAGCCCGTCTATTCCCCATGGTCCTTACGGAGTACCCAGCATCCACTACGGACTACGAGAGATAGATTTACCGTTGATTAAAATCTTATTTTTCTCTAGTAGGAGCAGTGGTATGACCTGCTATGGCTTCGGCCTGGGTAACAAAGGCAATGTGCGAATGGATAGAGGAACTAGAGAATGACATCCCTTCTCCTACTAGGGAACAAGAGGATCGTTTTTGCCGTTTAAGACAATCTGCCCAGTATTTGGAAGAAGCAGCAATTGATGTAGGTACAGTTGCTTCTAAAGCTTCAGCCTTGACAGTAGTCGCTCGCAGAGCAGTTTGGCTACGTACCTGGAAGGCAGATGCGGAATCCAAGAAAGAATTGGAAGCATTGCCTTTTGTCTGTAATATATTATTTGGAAAACCTTTATCGGATATCCTAGAATCAGAGGCTGAATCGAAAGGTCAGATTTCTGGCTGCTTATAATCCTAAATCCAAGGGTTTAAAATTTCGCTCATTTCGTTGGCAAGGTAAAGCGAAAGCTAAAGAGGAGCCTAAGCAACCCCAGTTTAAATCCAGGGGTAGGAAGCAGTGGGCTAGCAAAAAGCCAGCTTGCAAGCCTGAACAGAAACCGTCAGCCTGAAGAGACGGGCCTCCGCCTGGAGGATTCCAGGGTTGGGGGCCGACTCCTTCATTTTGCACACATATGGCAACCGTCAATAGCAGATGCTTGGGTGCAGAAGGTAGTATCGCAGGGGTATGGTTTCCCATTCAGGAGGCAGCCTCCTCAAAGATTTTTTTTGTACCAGCCCGTCTCGTATAGAGTCGAAGGCCAATGCCCTGCAAGAAGCAGTCCAAAAAATACTGCAGTCAGGTGTGATTGTCCCAGTACCTCCATCACAAAGGGGACAGGGGTTTTACTCCAATCTATTTCTAATCCAGAAACCAAATGGGTCATAGCGACCAATTCTCAATCTGAAAATGTTGAACAAATACATATGGATCCCAAAGTTCCACATGGAGACGTTGCGCTCCATAATGTTGCTATGAAACCGGGAGACTACATGGTATCTCTGGATGTACGGGATACTTACCTACATGTGCCTATAGCACTGTCGCATCAGTGTTACCTCAGGTTTGCCATCCTCCAAGAACATTTTCAGATCCAAGCTCTGCCCTTTGGGCTAGCTACAGCACCCAGGGTGTTTACCAAGATCATGGTGGTTATGGCAGCTTGTCTGCGCAAACAGGGGATAAGAATATTCCCATACCTAGGCGACCTGTTAATCTTAGCACAGTCGCAAGATTTACTGTTGAGCCATCTTCAACAGACGATAGTTTGTTTACAGAGTTATGGGTGGCTCATAAATTGGGAAAAGTCGTCCCTGAATGCGTCACAGCGGATGGTTCATTTGGGGGCCATATTGGATTCAGACCTACAGAAAGTTCTCCTACCAGAGAAAAAGATAGTCAAGGTGCAGGTCATGGCTCAGGAAGCGTTGTACACCCAGACAATGTCAGTCCATGCAGCAATGCGACTGTTGGGTCTGATGGTATCAACCTTCGACATGGTGGAATATGCACAATTCCATTCCAGACCATTGCAGCACCTTATTCTGACCAAATGAAACGGAAATCATAAGACGATAAAAAAGCAGATGATAAAGTTTCCAGTAAGCGTAAAAAGGTCTCTAGCGTGGTGGCTGCAGACAGACCATTTAAACAAGGGGAGACCCTTTTGGATAAAAGAGTGGCAAGTCCTGACAACAGATGCCAGCCTGCAGGGCTGGGGTGCGGTACTCGGAAGCCTATGGTTCCATGGAAAATGGACCACAAGGGAAAGTCGCCTGCCAATAAATCTGTTAGAAATAAGGGCCATTTACTTGGCTCTAGTTCAGGCAAAGGACAGTCTGCAGGGAAGACCAGTCCAGATTCGCTCAGACAATGCGACGGCAGTAGCATACCTCAATTATCAGGGAGGTACTCACAGCAAGAGACTGATGGAGGAAGTAACTCCCATTCTAAGATGGGCAGAACTCCATCTCCCAGCATTGTCAGCAGTGTTTGTCCGGGTGTACTAAACTGGGAAGCGGATTTTCTCAGTCGACACACCATTCAGGAAACCGAATGGGCACTACACCCAGAAGTGTTTTCAGACACTGGTGAACAGATGGGGTCTACCAAAGATAGACCTTATGGCGTCTCGTCTAAACAACAAAGTACCAAGGTACGGATCGAGAACGAAGGATCCCGGAGCAATCCTTGTAGACGCACTGTCAGTAGAATGGAGGTTTCAGCTGGCGTATCTGTTCCCTTCAATATCTCTGTTACCCAGAGTAGTGAGAAAGATAAAACAAGCAAAAGGAGCACTGATTCTAATAGCTCCAGCTTGGCCAAGAAGGCATTGGTACACAGATCTGTTGAGAATGTCCGTGGAGGCGCCGATCCTGCTCCCTCAACGTCCAGATTTGCTAATGCAGGGTCCTTGTTGTCAGTCATCTGGATCACCTGTCTTTGACGGCGTGGCTGTTGAAACCTCTATTTTAGAGGCTAAGGGATTTTCGAATCAAGTAATCCAAACTATGCTTAGAGCAAGAAAGCCTTCTTCGGCCCGTGTGTATCATAGAATATGGCAAGCCGTTATTCATTGGTGTACTGGAAAAAATTTCAATCCGAGATCTTTTAAAGTGTCCAGGATTTTGGATTTCCTTCAAGCAGGATTGGAAAAAGGTTTGAAAGTTGCTTCCTTGAGAGTTCAAGTATCAGCATTAACTGTATGGTTTCAGTGAAAGATTGCTGATTTACAGGATGTACGTACGTTTTTTCAAGGAGTAGTACATATTCAACCTCCATTTGTTTCTCCTGCAGCTCCCTTTGATTTGAATGTAGTTCTTAAATGTCTCCAGGGTCCTCTGTTTGAACCACTTAAGAGAGCAGATCTTAAATGGTTAACGGCTAAAGTGCTTTTTCTACTGTCAATGGCGTCAGCCAGAAGAGTGTCAGATTTAGGAGCATTATCGTGTAAGTCTCCTTTCCTAAGTTTTTTTTCCAGACAGAGCAGTTCTCAGAACGAGATCTAGTTATCTTCCAAAGGTGGTATCAAAGTTTCACCTGAATGAAGAGATTGTAGTCCCAGCTTTTCAGGTATCGGGACTTTCTGCGGGAGAAGCATCGCTGGACATGGTCCGGGCTTTAAGAATCTACATAGATCGTACTAGTGCCATCAGAAAAACGGATTCTCTCTTCATGCTCTACGGATTCCATAGAAGAGGATGGCCTGCTAATAAACAGACGCTGACGAGATGGCTCCGAATGGTAATATCAGAAGCTTATTCTCATGCAGATCTCCCTATTCTGGTTAATGTCTCTGCACACTCTAAGGTAGGTCCTTCTTGGGCAGCACAACCGGGTGCTTCAGCAGAACAGATATGTAGGGCAGCCACATGGTCTTCCATAAACACATTCATTAGACATAATGCCTTGGATACTTTTGCCTCTCATGACGCAGACTTCGGGCGAAAGGTCCTCCTGTGCAATCAGAAGCGTCCCCACCACTAAAATGGCTTTGGGAATCCCAATGTTATCCTGTGGATAATCCTGTGGACCCAGCCAGAGAAATATACATTATGGTAAGAACTTACCGTTGATAACGTGATTTCTCTTATGTCCACAGGTATCCACAGGGATCCCACCCTGACGCATCTGATTTGAGGATCTAGACAATCACTAAAACCTCTTCCTTGTATTGTATGGAAGGGTGTGCATGTGTGTTCTTATCGCCTAAACAGGTCTCTACCTGATGTTTTGCCTAAAATCGCTGTGGAAAGAACTGATTTGACTGAGTCAGTGGGCGGGACTATATGGTGAAGGCCCCAATGCATCCTGGGATGCCAGAAAGCTTGTGACCGTGTTGGTGCCATTTTCGCTGTCGCTCGACAATATCTCAATGTTATCCTGTGGATACCAGTGGACATAAGAGAAATAACGTTATCAACGGTAAGTTCTTACCATAACGTATATTTTTATATGCATTGTATGTGACTTGTGCTAGCTCTGCTGTCTGATTTTCTCACTGACAATTGGTATACCTATCATTTTCTGTTTTTATAACCAGGTAGATACAGGTGTATAAGGGTTCAAAGTACTTCACACTTACAAAGTATTTCTGAAGGGTGTCACATTGCAATACTTGCTATACTCTCATTGTGTGCCAAAGTGTTACTGCTATGTCTTCCAAAGGCAAGGGTAACAAGGAGGCTGCTGCTCCTATGTGGGTCCTGTTCAGTGGGATTATTCCCTCAGGACACTGTACAGGATGGTCTGTTTGCATCTTGCTATAGTCTACCTAACCAGCCTGCCCCACCAGCCCCTGTTCAGGACCCACCATGGGTGTCTTCCTTTTAACAGGTTTTGTCGCAGATCGCTGTCCGCTTAGCAGCTCACCCTTTGCCTTCTCCCATGGGAGTCCCACAGCAGTTACAAACCGCTTTACCAGTCCCCTCTATGCCTCATCCCAGGGTGGATGTACTCTCTCAGAAGCTGGCTTAAGCGTCTGTCGCTTTTCAGCAGATTTTACAGGGTGACAGACTTTTTTTTTTTTTTGTAAAACTGTTTTTATTTTCTCATTTTTATAATATATAATTTGATATTAGTCAAATGAAGTCAAAATGAAAAAAGATAGGAATGGCCAAGATACATACCTACATTTCAGCATTAACAGTACTGCGAGTGTCTCTGTGCCTTGCAACTCGTACCACTTAATTTTGCATATCCTATACTTATACACTGTAAACTGTCATCACCCACTTATAAACATCATAAAATAATAAGGGAGAACACAAGAAGGGAAAAGGGAAGGGGGGAGACAAGACAAGACAATTCACTCCTTAGTCGCATGGCATACATACATTACCCCATTCCATGTGCCCATCAACCTCAATATAGCAAGGTATTAACTCGTATCAATTAGCATCTACATGTTTGTGAAGAACCCAGGAGGTATTTTCAAAGAGCTTTTCAATGTGGCCCTGTGTATCAATGTCTAGACTGTCAATGTAAGGCTCCCATTTCGAGTAAAAGCGAGCGACTCCCCTCTCAATGTCTGGCAAGGTGGCTTGGCGCTGTAAATAGAGAATCCGTAAAAGAAAATTTTTTAATTCCCCCAAAGAGGGAGATGACTTCTTCGTCCAATGGTTCAAAATAACCTTATTAGCCACCGTGAGAATGGGCGTAACTCGCTTCCTATCCGGGCTAAGAGGCCAACCCTCAAAACAGTTGCATAAACAAGCTATGGGGTCTCTGGCGACCCTCAATGAGAGAGTTCTATTAATAAATACAATAACTTTGTTCCAAAACGTGGCAATCTTCCTACATGTCCAAAAACAATGAAAAAAGGAGGCCCTTGACATGTGGCATTTTAAACATTCACTATTTCCATCTGGGATCATATGCACTCTTTGGGCCGGGGCTATGTAAGCCCTGTGTAATAACTTAAAGTACACTTCCTGAAGCTGAGCCGAGTGTAGATATTTAAATGTATACTGACAGGATTTCAGTAGAATTGGTTGCGCCGGGAAGTCCGGTATATCCCCCTCCCAATTAGAAACCGTACGTTTCCATAGCTTTTCCGTCTGTATCACCCGTAAATGGTCATAATAAGATAAACGATAAGCCGAGGCATTCGTCAGAGTGAGGAGAGTGGCTATCGGATCCTGTTTGTCTGGCGAGGTCATAGGGACAGCCATAGTAATGACAAAATGTCGGGCTTGCAGGTACATATAAAAATTTGAGTTTGCTATACTATATTTGGACTTTAATTCCTCAAAGGAGAGCATATGCCTTCCCCAGGGTCAAATACGTGTCTAATAGACGAAATTCCCCGCTTCCGCCACTGCTTAAAGTTAGCATTTTCCAGCCCAGGACTGAAGCAGGGATTCCCCCAGAAAGTTGTGTAACGGGAGGAGGCCGGGTTTCTATGTAATTTTGAATTGGAATAGTGCCAGGCTCCATGAGTATCTGAAAGGATAATATTCGCCTTGAGTGATGCTGGCAGCTTGTTCCTTGGGGTGTGAAGGAGGGTGCTGGGAGAGAAGGGGGCAAACAGTTCCTCCTCCAATGTATAATTGGTAAAACAAGAACGCTGCCATAACCAGTCTGTGACATAGCGGAACATCACCGCTCTACTAAACGCTTCCAAGTCTGGAATCCCCAGCCCCCCTCCGCCCTTGGCATCTGAAGTTTAGCATAAGAAATCCTTGGTTTCCCCCCCCCCCCTCCCATAAGAATTTAGAGAACATGGAATTTACAGACCTACAGTCTTTTTTTGTAAGGCGTAATGGCAGCATCTGCAAAATATGAGAGTTTCGGGAACACTACACTTTTAAGGACCGTGGCCCTTCCCAGCAAGGACAAGGGCGAATTAACCCACCCGTCTAGGAGATCCCGGACAGCCGTCAGGACCGGGGCAACGTTAACTGTATACAACTTTTCCAGTGATGTGGGTATCATTATCCCCAAATACTTAAGAGCCTCTGGGTCCTAGGGAACTGGGACAATATCGGGTGCCTATTAAAGAAGGACGCATCTCCCGATAGAGGCATGAGTTCTGATTTGGAAAGATTAACCTTGTAACCCACAAAGGATCCAAAGCTATCAATGATGGAGACTATAGGTCCTATCGACCTGCTTGGGTCAGCGATAAATAGCAACATATCGTCGGCAAACAACGCTATCTTAACCTCCAGCCTGCCCACCAAAATGCCTCTAAAGGAAGATGCGCCACGGAGGGATATCGCCAGTGGCTCCAGGGCCAGTGCGAATAGTAGAGGGGATAGAGGACAGCCCTGACGGGTGCCTCTCTGGATGTAGAAGGGGGAAGAAATATAGCCATTGCCTAATACTTGCGTGGCCGGGTCTGTGTATAGGCGGACCAACATTTCTACAAAGGCTGATGGGGCCCCGAACCTATGTAGGGTATCAAATAAATGGTCCCAAGTCACCATATCAAATGCCTTTTCGGCGTCAAGTGATAAAATTACATTGGTGCCCGTATCTGAGGAAGACTGTAACCTCTGCATTACTGTTAAGACTTTTCTTATATTAACCACCGCCTGGCGGCCCCAAATGAATCCCGACTGATCTGGGTGGACAATGGAGGGCAATACGAGTTTTAACCTGTCAGCCAATATCTTGGTAAACAGCTTATAGTCCGTATTAAGCAGGGAAATAGGCCTATAAGATTCCGGGAGTTTCCGGATCCCTGCCAGGTTTCGGCAACACCCTGAGGAACGCTGAGCTAAAGAAACCAGGCAGGGACGGACCGGAGAGTAATTCATTAAAAGACACCTGCAATGTGTCCCGGATATGGGGCATTAGGATTTTATAATAATCATTGGAGAGGCCGTCCGGTCCCGGTGCCTTTCCAGTCTTCAGTGCCTTAATCACCCTCTCCACCTCCTCCCCCGCGATGAGTGTCATAAGGATGAGGCCTGGCTGTCAGACATCTGAGGTAAAACTCCTATTTGCCCAAAAGGCCTCTTTATTGGGCAGATTACTAGGAGGCTGAGAATACAGTTGGGCATAAAAAGAACTCAGCACCTCCGTTATTTTGCTTTAGACCTGACCCTAGTACCGTCACTAGTGCGGAGGGATTTAATTACTGAGGAAGAATGGCGCCCTTTCAACAAGGACATTAATTTCCCCGGTTTATTACCATATCTGTGAAAAGAAGCAGACCTATAGAAAGTGTGCTTGGCTTCTAAGTGATTCAGAATATTATCAAAAACGTCCTTTTTGTTATTATAATCCGCCCTATTAGTTGGAGTAGGTGAATGCTTAAACCTCTGAAAGGAAGTCGTTAAGTTTGCCTGGGCTTCCAAGTATGAGCCGTCTAATTGCCTATGCCTGTGTCGCAGTAGACATAATTACCCCTCTCATGACGGGTTTAGATGCCTGCAGAATGTCAGAGGCTTCTCGGACTCATAACTTCGTTATTACTCTATAATCTAGCCACGCCGCCTCCAACATGTTACGAAATTTCAATGAATTAACCAGATGTGCCGGAACCGCCACTGCCGCACGGACCCATATCCACCTGCACCGACGGCTAAATCCAACATAAGGCATGATCCGAGATACTTATAGCTTCGATCCCAGCATCCATAACCTTAGGGAACATATGTTCTGACAACAGCAAGTAATCAATGCGGGAAAGCGTACCATATGCAGCTGACAGGCAAGTATAATCCCGATGTAGCGGATAGCACGCCCCTCCACACATCCACCACCCCGCAGCCGGCGGGTTATATAGTTAACACCCACTTTAGGGTCACTAAGCCCTCGACTGGAAGCCACATTCCTATCCATAACATGATACGAAACCACATTGAAATCCCCCCCCTAACACAATGTTGGAAATCTATATGACCATACAGTTTGTTCAGCATTTCTAGAAAAAACCCTTTGGGGCGATTATTCGGAGCATATATGTTACATAGCAATAGGCGTGTGCAGTCTACTGTGACGTCTGCAATAATATACCGACCCTGCGGGTCCACCTTTACAGAATGAACAGTATAAGAAAGAGACTGTCTAATCAATATGGCTACCCCCCGTGCCTTAGAGGAGTATGGGCTGAGGCCAACACTGACCACCGAAGTGTGTTAAGTTTGGCCATCTCTAGAGGAAGGAGATGTGTTACCTGCAGGAAAGCTATATCCATACGGAGCTTGTTCATATACATAAGAATTTTTTTCCTCTTAGCCGGGGAGTTAATACCCCCCACGTTCCATGTGCTAATCGTTAAAGACGACATGCAGCCAATCTAAATAGACCCAGTGAAGTAATGACGAGCACATAAAGGCAATGGCGGTCCAGCCAGCACTTTTCCACCCACCACGCTACTTGAGCAAACATACAGGGGGGACTAGACAAGACACAGAGAGGGTAACAACATATAGAAACAAAAAAGCTGAACAGGACATGAGGCTGCAAATCGCCTCCATCATCCAAGAAATAAGGACTTCCAGCCATTTAGAAATCCGTAATGTTAACTTCAATCATGGCGTGCTTACCCCTAGCACACCCCGGTCAATAGCAACCTTCAATGAAAAAATGAAACTCCCAGCTTTCCCCCCAGCCCAACTGAGCAAACTAAACTGAGATTAAGGAAAAGAGGGTGTGTAGTACTTGTAAACTGGATGAGTATCACTTAAGCAATTTTTCCCCCGCATATGGATACCATAAAAATAGCAGGCATGCAAGCAGTCCCATCCGAACCTCCAGGCCTTTCATCAAGTGACGCGTGAATCTCTCAGCACAGGGCCTATGATGCGGAACGTGGAGAAGCAGGAGAGGATGAATGTCCCGACTTTCTTCCTTCAGACAGGTAGCCAGCTGCGTCAGCTGCATTAGAAAAGTCACAAAATGATTCCCCTTCAAAGAGCCGAATTCGTGCAGGGTACAGCAGTGCAAATTTCTTGCCCTCCTGGACCAGGCGGGAACAAATCTGGGAGAAATCCTTGCGGGCTCGGGCGACTTCTGCGGAGTAATCCTGAAAGAGACGAATGTCCCTACCATCCCATGCCAGAGCTCTGTCTCCTGGAAGCAGACCAAATAGCTTCTTTATGCAGAAAGTTTAAACAACGAAAAATTACCACGCGTGGCCTCGCGTTCTGACCCGTCCTGGGCGGTCCGAGATGATGGGCCCTCTCCACTACCATGTCTGCACATGTATCCTTAATGTCCAGCAACTCCGGAAGAGGACTCCTGTAGAAACCAGTATAGGTCTGGCCCCTTAAGAGATTCTGCTAGGCCCATGACCCTGAGGTTATTCCTCCTCAATCTGTTATCCAGGTCGTCTAATTTATTTATAACTTGGTAATAAGATTTCTGCATAGTGTCAGCGTTGGTTTTCAATTCTGCTACATCTTGGAACACTTCCCCCCAATCTCTGCTCCGTGACTAATACCCTCTGGGACAGCTGTTTCATCTGAGACTTAATGTCCTGTGCCACCTGC